>NW_026068178.1:257170-279917 GCF_014885135.2 Alexandromys fortis | reverse complement strand
TTCCTTGAGCAGCTGAGGAAAGGGCACCTGAACTGGCCCTATACTATAGCCACTCTGATGAATATCTTGCATATCACCATAGAATTATTCTTTACTGTCCATTGGAGAATCAGTGATTAGGCCATTACACTACCTGATTCCCAAATGAACTGTAAGCATCCACAGCTTTCCCTCATCCAGAAATATTATTAAGCAGTTACAAGCCTCTAGCATGTATTTTTATCTAAGTTTTTCTTTGAAACAAAAAGAATATGTTTGATATAAATATTCAGAATACTGAAGTGTACCTTAAGTAAATAACCATGATATGGCATCCAGCAACCAGAGACAATCAATTAATTGAACATTTCTCTATGGATGTCTATACTGAAAGGAATAGAAGATTTTATATAAATGGAATAATGCTGAACATACTGTTCTTAAAAAAACTGTTTTATTTTTTACTCAACAATATGTTATGGGTATTTTTCCATATCAATAAATATAGATTTACATCATTTTAAATTGCAGCATAATTAGAAAGCAAGTCTTTTATAGAGAAATGAAACAATAAATGTTCTCCAATTGACAGCTCATTGCAGAAATAGTTTTGATAACAACCTGGGCAGTTAATTAGGCAGGTTTTTCATAGTATTGTTAGCCACAATGATAATTATAATTGCAAAACCTTTTAGCAAAATTTCCTTCTTTCGCCTATTAATATATGGTTATATTATCAAACCCATTGATCATCTTAACATTTTTAAACCAAACCTTTCCAAAGCTAAATACTTACCCAATATCCCTCTTCAGACATGCTTTAATGAACATGTGAACTAAATACAACTCTTTATCTAAAGTAAACAAGCATAGAAGACACTGATGGTTTTGTTTTAGTCCATGATGGCAGTAAGTTCTTTCTCTTAATAAAGTAGTGCAGAGTTCTTAGATGAATAAATAAATGATGTGATGTTATAGAGAAAGGAGCTAGTTATTAAGGGAGTCATTGTTTCATAAGCTGTTGAGAAATAAGTGTTTTCTTTAAGTTTAGACAAGCATAGTCAGTAAAAAAACATCCAAAAGATTACTGCCAATAATTATTTAAAATCAATATGTTGTGCTCAAGAGAAAGCTTAAGGATATCAAAGAAACATCCATAGAATTTGATGAAAAAAGACATTTAATACTAATTGTCATACTTTTAATGATGTCTTGCCATTAATCCTAGGCTGACATGTTTCTGGAGTCTTAACAATTTCATACATTAAATAAAAGGGGAACTGTTCAGGAGAATACACATGTTAAATATTACTGTAAATAATAGGTATGCAATGGCAAAATCTTTCAATGAATGCTTGACCAGGTGTTTATGTGAAGAAAGAGTAAACTTGAAGGGTTGTGCTTCAAAGTCAAGAGAATCAAATTCTTTCTAAGAGTTAATATGAAAGCTGATGTGGGTTTTTTTTTTTTTTATCTTGTAGACAGCTGAGAGTCTGACTGGAGTAATTAAAATACTAATTGGAAATTCAACATTCATCAGAGAAAATTGCAGTGAGTCAATTTCTTTTCTTTCTTTCTTTTCTGTTTGTAAAGTGTTTTCTCTGGTGATGGCAGATGTTGAGGTTGTGAATTCATTGTGTGCTCTAGATATAAAAAATCTTCTACTCAAACTGGATTTGTACACAACCCTCTATATTTTTGTTGATTGTCTACTTAAATTAACTTTCCCTAATGAGACACAGATTCAATGACTATATCTGTAATTTACTGGCTGTGAAATTAGTTAGTCTGGATAATTCATCCCATGGGCGACAAGGGTGAGATCACAGTGAACCAGCAGGTGAGAATGAAGACTGTGAAGAATGGCTCCTTTGCTAACACATCACAGAATTGATGTGGAGAATGCATACCGCAGACCTAACCTCTAGGTGACCTCAGCTTGTCTCCAATGCACCTTCATGCCCAAGTCAGCTCACTGGAGCCTGGCTGGGTTATACCAGCTACTGAGAGTGTGAAACCACCAGATGTCAATGTTGATGCACATTAATGTTAACAAAAACCACTTTATTTGCAAAAACACTAAAAGCAAAATGAAATTACCCAGCTTAGGCAAAGAGATCAATGAGTAATAGGGTTGTAGGATGTGCTTATAATTAAACATTTCTTTATCGTGTCCAATAAAAAAATAACTAGGTCATTTTTAACTTCTTTCCCCAAAACTCTGTATCAGACTTTTGGGATTGGATTATTATTTAATTGTCAATAAATTAACAATATTAACATATTTTCATACAACTTCATCTATTCCTTATATTAAAAAACAATAATACTATATGTTTACAAATAAATTATACTGCGTTTTAAGAATACATTCCTAATCTATCTCTGAACTTTTTATCTTTGTATTCATATGTGTATGTTTTTTTATGTGTGTGTATAAGTTAAATGTAGAAGGGTTCACATGCATACATATGTCGTTATGTACAGAGTTTAGAAGTCAATGCCAATGTCTTCCTCAGTTGTTCACGGCCTTGAATTTTGAGATGGAATGCTATTGAAGCCAGGTCCTCAAGAAAGGGTGATAAGCACTTCTGAATCATCTCTGTACCTCTGGAAACACCATAGTTGACTAAAAGCACATTTTTTCTAAATTTGATGTAATATCAATGTATTTAACTTAAATATAACATTACAAAATCTTCCGTCCTATTTTTTTCTAATCCAACTTCAGCTACCAAAATAATGCATAAAGGGAAGCCCCTCTTGTTATGCATGTTGGCTTTGAACCTATTGCTACAGCATTGTCTTTCTCCCTATCTTTTCTTCTCTTCCCATTTCTTCTTTAAGCTACTGCCTTCCTATAAAGAACAATATATTTCCTCATTCATTGCATTTAACACATGTTACTAGAAAGAAAATAAGTTTGAAAATTAGCATTTTTTTTCAACTTTAGAGATTTCTCTGAGGTCAGTCAACTGGCCAACATTAAAACACAAGACCTGGATGGAGGTGGGTGGTCCTTGGACTTCCCACAGGGCAGGGAACCCTGATTGCTCTTCGGGCTGACGAGGGAGGGGGACTTGTTTGGGGGAGGGGGAGGAAATGGGAGGCAGTGGAGGGGAGGAGACAGAAATCTTTAATAAATAAATAAATAAATAAATAATATTAACTATTCTTATCTGAAACTTGCTTCAAAATATCAATAAATAATAATTTTATTCTAAAAAAACAGATTCACAAAAATGAAAGGATAAATTTAGAATTTGAAAAATATTTGCTTAATTTTTTGGATAATTTAATTTTATCAATTTTAAAATTTTGCTAATACTTCAGCTAATGAGACTACATTGAAAATGGCTAAATAGAAGGGATCCAAAAGGACTATTTTATGAGCCTCATACCCAAGGCTAAAAAACATATAAAAAATTATAAGGATGATTTTTCATTTTGTCTTTGCAAAGGTTCCACAGTCCAGAAGCCTTTATTATTTATTAATTAAATTATTTTTTTGCCTCCTTGTCATTTTTTCCTGAGCTACACAAATAGTTTCCATTTCCACTCTATATTCAGGGCATGATGCCGTCTTGTGCCTTTGGAAAGAGCATGTTAAAGAATGCAATGGAGCAGTGAGGCAGAGAGAGACTATAGAGCCAGTTGGAATTGTCTGATCACAGGGGACCCACAGGAGGATGTTGGGTCAGGGAAGGAGTGAGTCTTTTTAAAATAAGATACTTATTAAAAATTCAATCAGCAAGATACCCAAGAAGGAAATTCCCTCTGGGGGAAAATGGAGAACTCACTTATGGAAGTCAATTCAACTTCATTTCTGATCCCAGTGGAGGCAGATGGAAGGATAGAGCTGGATAAGATTTATAATGAAAAATCAGGTGTGCAATGGCTGAAATCATGAAGAACAGCTTCTCATATTGCTTTTTGTACTCAAATATCTGAACGACCTTGAACAAGTTATTCCTTTCTGAATCTCATTTTCCTTGTTGCACATTAAGTGGCCAGATCATTTCAAATGTCAAGTGTCACTTTTAACATTTCCTGATTCTAGATTCCCTCTACTGCAATATCAGCAGTGGGAGAACTGGAGCACAATGTTTTTCAGCAAACTTTTGGAAAGAATTCCAGGTGTATTTGGGACAAGCCATGCTTCCAATTACCTGAGTGCAGGGATGCGTGGTGCTGCTTTTAGTCACTGACTGACATTAATCATGTCAGTTCCCTTTTTCTACAAGAATGACTGCTTTAATGGGAAATTCCAGCCACTGTCAACATGCCAGGGGGTGTGAAGAAGGAAGGGTAGATGAATAGGAGGGTGTTATTAAAAGGGAAATGATGGATGAGGAAGTCAAGTTCCTGTCTGCAGAGAGGGGGGTTGGGTGGAATGGAAGTCGGAGTAAGGCTTGAAGTAGCCTGACCCACTGTTGCTGGAAAATCTTTAAAACATTGAGCAACCACTTCCGCTACCACTATTCTATACCCCTTCATTTGGGTAGCCTGCAACACTGACTACCTGGATAGTGTCAGGTTAAAGGTACCAGCAATGATTCTTTCAAATGCTGTCTTTAACATTTTCAAACAGTTTCATTCAATTTTATAATCCAAATACTAGAAAAATAGTGTTTTTGAATGATATTTGGGATAATTCAAGAAGAAATTCTTAAAAACTTATTAATGTAGAGCATCACATGTATTTAGCCTTTGGAAAGAGAGCTTGATTGGTGTTTTATAGTCCATGGGACTTTATTTTTCAATTTTCACTTGATTCATCTAACTTAAGTCCTAAGAATCATAAAATGTAGGATAGGAATTATTTTCATTTCAGATATAAAAGCCATTTGACAATTTTGTAATCAAATAAATTCTGGCATTGGGACAAGAAGAGAATCCTGTCTTACAGGTAATTCAGTGAGTGCCTGTATGGTGAAAATAATTGATGAGCTTTTGTGTTTTGTCTTTGATTCACAACCTTCTAAACAATACAGAGTTGGTTTCGTTCCTTCAAGGAAATTTAGACTTTGGGCTATGAATGTGGTCAGGATCTCACATAGTATGTGTTGCTATCGTTGGGACTTCATAAATGTCATTCTCAAATTGCATAATAAATCTATAGCATTTGTGTTAATATAGGCAAGTTCTAAGGATATACTAGATGCTGATTTTCCAAATCACATAGTCAGCATCTTAATATTGACTATCAAAGAAAGATTTGTTTAAAATTGTTTAGAAATGGAGAACTGGTTAATGTTAACCACCTTGGTTGGCAAGACATGTGAACTGAACAAGGATGACACTCACTAAAACACTAGCCAAAAAGAGTGGTAAAGCACAGAAGGCCCAACCCTCCAAGAGCTAAGTAGCTAAGGAATTGGAAGAATGAGAAATACAGCCTTCTCCAGAGAGGAGCACACCAGTTAGATATCCAATATCAAATTGTCAGTACTGGAAACATATATACATGTCACATTATACAGACTAAGCAGGTTATATTTAGGACAATGTATGAATACATATACATATATGGATATAGCAGCAATTAATAAAAAAGAAACCACAAACTTTAAAGAGAATAAGGGATGTGTGTGTATGTGTGTGTGTGTGTGTGTGTGTGTGTGCATGTGAAAGTTTAGAGGGAGGAAAGAGAAGGAAGCAATGATGTAGTTAACAATATTATAAACCTCAAAAATATAAGGAGAAAATATCAACTAAAATAATTATGTAAAATTAGTTTTAAAATTGTTTGCTCTTCTTTGATTACAAGTGGCATACTCATTGATATTCCATTTACCATGTGTACTAATTACCATGCAATTTTCACCTGTGCATGTGGCCATTCAAGTCTAGAGTACAAAGTTCTTGGCTAAATCCTTAGCCATATGGTACACTTAATGTCAAAAATGTGTTCTTATTCATATGTGCTTTCAAAAGCCAAATGTTAACCTTGTGTAGAACTTATCCCAAGGGATAAATAACTTTGATGTGGCCTTTGCAGAAGCTGAAGAACATTTAGATTTCTCTTAGCATCAATTATCACCCTCAGTTAATTTTTGTTGAGTATTCATGAAGCCATTGAAACATATCAACCTATGAATAACTATAGAGACTGAGCAGCATTGAGTCATATCCAATAAAACTTTCAATAATGATTGAAACACTGTATGTCCTGCTCCACAGAATATAAAAACACCATGGTATGAATTCTCAAGTTCTATTTAATATTCATTGTGTTAAAGGTAAGTAGCTACACTACATGATGGCAGTGAATTCCCAATCAAGTAGCAAGGAAATGACATTGACTGCAACATCACAGGCATCTATTTGTTTTTCATTTAAATTAAATGTGATTTAATTTTTATAAAGTAATGAAAAGATACATCTAAATTTGATAAAAGGTTACCTGTGGATTACAATCTTGTCCCCATTATGTGTAGGGGGAGGATGTTTGTGTGTGTGCTCACACAGTGGTATATATTCCAATGACTATTATAGATGTGACAAATTTTTTCTCTATAGGATGTTTCACTGAACCCAGGATTCAAAATGCACAGTAGTCAATCTACCAGTGCTAACTTGTGTGCTTCTTTAAGACATCACTAATCAGTACTCTTATTATTCCTGACTAATTCAAGTGTAGCCTTCACATTCTCTTCTCCATTATTGTTCAGAAATAAATTGCCACCTTAATAATTTCACATATGAAAAAAAGCTTATGTGTATTTTCCTCTCTAAGAACCTTTTATGTTCACTTCCAAATCCAAATCATTTGGCAGGGTCTAAACATTCCTCTACAATAAGACAATAGTATATTATGTAGGAGGGATAAGATTATCCTTCCTGAAATCAAGCTAAAATGTTTAACCATTATGATCAACAAAAATGGTTAGATTTGTGGATTTATATAAATACCTTAAAATTGTTAGACTTCACATGTGGGAGAGTTATAAGATGAGATCAGAGATAACTAGCACTGGACCCAACTTATTTTCATTAATAGCTGAGGAAAATCTTCAATTTTCATATATATTTGAACCTCAGTATTCCTACTTCTTAACTATGAGGAAATAAGTCAACTATTGTATCAGATTTTGTTAATCATTAGAAGAGTTCTTTTTATATAATACATAAATATATAATTAATATATCACAATTATATTTTATTGTATAATTAATAGTATCTATACATGTATATTAACTTAACTAAAGAAAATTACTGTTTATATGTTTGTGTAATGTATTTAATATTTTATATTAAAATAGCACACTTAGTTTCTGTTTTATTATGATCAAATCTTTTATTTTCAGTCTAAAATAATAATTAGTAATTGGTGTATAAGGGTCTACTGTCTATGTGTTACTTTCATTGGTTAGATAAAGAAGCTGCCTCGGCCTTTTGATAGGCCAGCCCTTAAGTGGGTAGAGTAGACAGAACAGAATTCTAGGAGAAAGAAGGCAGTGTGACAGACGTCATGGCTCTTCTCTCTGAGATGGATGCTGGTTAGACTCATGCCGGTAAGCCACAGTCAAGTGGCTATACAGATTATTACAAATGGGTTAGATCAATATGTGAGAGTTAGCCATTAAGGGGCTGGAGATAATGGGCCAGGCAGCAATTTAATTAATACAAGTCTCCTGTGATTATTATGGGCATAAGCTAGTTAGGTGGCTGGGAGTCGGGCGGTGGGAAGCGGCCCACCACTTCTTTTATTACAAATAATAATGTTCCCTATGTGATTACTTATATACACATACACACACATTGATATGCAGACATATCCACATGTCCATACTCAGCCCAAAAAATTTTCTATGGGGATTTTGTATGAAGAATCATACAAAATACAAAATGTGCTCAGCCATTGGATTATAAAATATTTCAATTGGAGAAAAAAACTGATATTTGTGTGATATAGTTTGTTTCCTAGGAAGCAGATCCTGAGGTATAAATCAGCATATCTTGGGTTGATTCGAAAGCTTCCATAGAATTATAATTGTTTTGTATTTTGTTTTGTTTTTAAGAAGGAAAGGAAAAGAAATTGAAATTAGTGGGAAGGAAAGTTGATATCTGATTCCATTTCAATAGAACAACAACATAAAAACTAAGGGATCTCCAAAGCTGTGTTGAGCTGAACAAGAAGATTTGACTCATACATGTTCATAAATGATGGATCAATATATAGAGACTATTCAGAAAGAAACAAAATTTTCAGAGATAAAATGTGATTTTTGCTTCAGTTCTGAAGGAGGCTGCTACTAATTACTGCTTTTGACACTGCTCCTGCAACTGAGACAATGACGCTGTGGCATCTACAACATCACTACTTCACCAACTTTCACAAACGAAAATGAGGACCAAGCAATAATTGACCTCTCTGTCAAAAAGCTGAGCATTTGACTAGACATGGTCACACCCATTTTTAATTTCAACACTTGGGTGGCAGGCAGATACCTGTGATCCAGGTCAAAGATTCTCTTCGGCTTCAGAGGAAGTTACGGGACAGCCATTACTACACAGAGAAACCTTGTTTTGAAAACAAAAATATATAAAAAAAAGTACAAAGCAAAATACTACTACAACAAAAAAAGAACAATTACCAAAATACCAACAACGAAAAACTGAGATCTCTTGGATGTACAAGGACTAGAATTCAGGTATTCATTCTTCTAAGTGTTAAGTTTTTAACATCACTCTGTATGATAATAAAAATCAACATTAATTCTGGTCATGTGTGCTGAGTTTTCAGAGTAGATTGTAAATTTTGCATAGTTAACTCGCCAAAACTTTACATAATTAGGTAGATCTACAAAACAAGACTGAGATTGAAATGCTCACCCATCAACTGAGTTCTTAGTTATTTATTCCAAGAGAGATCTTTGTTTCACATCCACATATGTTACATTACATATCCTGTCCTTTCTACAACCTTAGGTCAATCATAAACACTAAATGCTGTACTTTGACAAATACTTTTAACCTCTTGAATAAAGGAAATAATCCTCTCCATAAGTTGTCTCATCTATGGTGGATATCACAAATTACAAGCATGTTTCTCAGCTTGGGCAGTCTAGATGATTCTTTCCTATGGAAAACTATGTTTTGTGTTGAAGGATGCTTATTGCTTTTCTCACCTCTAGCAACTAGCTAAAAGTAGTCCTAGTCTTCAGTTATAAAAGTATGTGGATGCAGCCAAATATCTTCTCATAGAACAAAAAATAAAAACTATCAGAACCAAACCAACCAAACAAACAAAACATTCCTGATCTGAAATCACTGCTATAGAGATCTTCAGACTGCATGCTGATAGGCATGTCCAACCTCATGATCTTGCAACAAAGGGTCCCAACTAAAAAGTTTATTCTCAAGAAACCTGATAGAAGAGAAAGTGGGAAGTACTCTACAGTACATGGGCACAGGAGACCACTTCTTACATATAACCCCAGCAGCACAGACATTAAGGGCAACATTGAATAAATGGGACCTCATGAAACCGAGAAGCTTCTGCAAAGCAAAGGACAGTGTCACTAAGACAAAAAGGCAACGTACTGACTGGGAGATCTTCACCAACCCCACAACAGACAAAGGTCTGATCTCCAAAATATATGAACTCAAGAAACTAGACTTTAAAATTCTAATTAACCCAATTAAAAATGGCACACTGAACCGAACAGAGAATTCTCAATAAAAGAAATTTAATTGGCCAAAAGACACTTAAGGTCATACTCAACTTCTTTAGCATTCAGGGAAATGCAAATCAAAACAACTTTGAGATACCATCTTACACCTGTCAGAATGGCTAAAATCAGAAACACCAATGATAACCTTTGTTGGAGAGGTTGTGGAGGAAGGGGTACACTCATCCATTGCTGGTGGGAATGCAAACTTGTGCAACCACTTTGGAAATCATTGTGGCGGTTTCCCAAGGAATTCGGGATCAACCTACACCAGGATCCATGACTGAGCAATACCACTCTTGGGACTATACCCAAGAGATGCCCTATCATACTATAAAATCATTTGTTCAACTATGTTCATAGCAACATTATTTGTAATAGCCAGAACCTGGAAACAACCTAGATGCCCTTCAATGGAAGAATGGATGAAGAAAGTGTGGAATATATACATATTAGAGTACCACTCAGTGGTAAGAAACAAATAATTAATTTTCAAAAAAAAATCTTAAGAGCAAACAAGTTGAATCAGCTAGCAAAGTAACTTTTCCCTAAACTTTTTAACCTGGGGTCAATCTCCTGGACTCACAAGGTATAAATATAGAAGTGACTCCTACAAGTCCTCCTCTGATTGATACCTATATCTCCACCCACAAAAATACAGATAAACACATAACCGTTAATAAATAATTCAACTCAGTAAAAATATAAAATAGTATGTCTAAAAAGTTTCATAACATTTTAAATAAGTTTAGTATTTTGTGTTGAGGTGCAATCATGGCTATTATGGGATACGTACATATGCAATGTGCTGGCAACAGGGTGAATATACCTTAATCTTATTCTGAAAGATTCCTTCTACTCTTTTCCAAACTAATTTATTCCTGCCCACCAATATTACCCTTTTCTTTTTTTTCCTTTTTTTATTGATATATTAAAGATTTCTGTCTCTTCCCCACCGCCGCCTCCCCTTTCCCTCCCTCTCCCCCAATCAAGTCCCCCTCCCTCATCAGCCCAAAGAGCAGATTGGTTCCCTGCCCTGGGGGAAGTCCAAGGACCTCCCACCTCCTTCCAGGTCTAGTAAGGTGAGCATCCAAACTGCCTAGGCTCCCACAAAGCCAGTAAGTGCAGTAGGATCAAAAACCCATTGCCATTGTTCTTGAGGTCTCAGTAGTCCTCTTTGTCCGCTATGTTCAGCGAGACCGGTTTTAACCCAGGCTTTTTCAGACCCAGGCCAGCTGGTCTTGGTGAGTTCCCGATAGAACATCCCCATTGTCTCAGTGTGTGGGTGCACCCCTCGCGGTCCTGAGTTCCTTGCTCGTGTTCTCTCTCCTTCTGCTCCTGATTTGGACCTTGAGATTTCATTCTGGTGCTCCAATGTGGGTCTCTGTCTCTGTCTCCTTTCATACAACAAAAGTATGTGCTCTACTATGTTCATAGCAGTATTGTTTGTAATAGCCAGAACCTGGAAACAACCTTAATTTCCTTCAATTGAAGAATGGATGAAGAAAGTATGGAATATATACATATTAGAGTACTACTCATCAGTAAAAAACAAGGACTTCTTGTAGTTTGCAGGCAAATGGATGGAAATAGAAAACACTATCCTGAGTGAGGTAAGCCAGACCCAAAAAGAAGAACATGGGATGTACTCACTCATATTTGTTTTCTAGCCATAAATAAAGGACATTGAGCCTATAATTCGGGTTCTTAGAGAAGCTAAATAAGAAGGAGAACCCAAAGAAAAACATATAGGCATCCTCCTGAATATTAACAATATTACCCTTTTCACCTTATTTTACTCCTAGAGAAAACTCTTCAAGAATACTTTCAATAAGTGTGATATATAGACACTTAAATTTGATGTCCACTCTACCACCATTCTCCATCACCTTTTCATCTCTGCATAGTTTTGTCATATCAAGGGATATGCATATTACATGTATATCACACATTTGGAGACCAAGTGATTAATAGTGGGCACCTGTCAAATGTCAGCTCAGACTCCATCATGTATCTTGTTTGTAATTTTATAAATATTTTAATGTACATTTATTTATTTTATGTACCTTATTGTTTTAAATAATATAGGTATATAGTTATATTTGATAAACTTGAATGATTCTGCTAGATACTCACCATTGCCAGTTTTCTACTATGATTCATATGTGTGTGATATTTGTGTTAATATGTTCATATATGGGTATATTCTGGCAAGTAAGTGTGCACCTGTGCACAGGGGAGACCACAGGTCAATATAGTACACTCCTACTGGTCACCATATTATTATTTGAGACAGGATTTCTTTCTGATTCTGGAGACCAATTGCATTTTCTACTAGCTGGCCAGCAAGTCCCTGGAATCCTCCTGTTTCTGCCTTCCCAGTACAGAGATTATATATATTTTAGATGGGTGCTAGATATGTGAACTTTGTTATTTGTATTTACCATGCAATTTTGTCAGTCATCTTCCCAACCCCATATATTGTATTCATTTAAATATACCAACTTGTATTAATTCATTTTTAATGAGTAGCTTCAGTTATGAATCACATCTCATAAATGCCATTACAATAGGCCTTGTGCATAAATATAATTCTGATATAAATAAGATAATTTATATAAGGAATGATATCAAGAGTGGGACTTTGAGGGTTGGTCAAGGTGTCACATTCTTTGATATAAGCACTCAATAGGTAATAGCAGGGAGATATCTGAATTCAAAGACAGCCTGGATTACACAGTCATCTTAAGCTATCCATGACTACATTGTGAGACCATGTCTCCATAAAAATAAAGTAAATCTTATTATATAAATCTGGGCTGGAGAAATGGCTCAATGATTGGGAGTGATGGCTGCTCTATCAGAGGACCCGGGTTCAAATCCCAGGAAATCTCACCTTCTCATACAGACATTACTGCATTACTGCATGACACCAACATACATAAAATATAAATAAAGCTACTTTTAAAAGTAATGTAAAGCAAACTTTTAAGTGGACAATGTTTATTTTTAATGTCACTTTGCAGCTGTGTATCAAAATTATCTAAAATTACGCTTTCATTCAGGATGAATTAAAGTCTTTTTATACTTTGGCAATGTAAGTAATGCCAATGAAAAGACTGAGTCATCAATGAATATTTTAATTGAACCTTATTTATTTAATATTTATCAAAAATTTACCTCAAAAGTATTTTTTCAAATTAGTATTTGCATGTGATATAACAAATAGTACAAGGTATATTTTGTTCTTATAAGTATCTTCTAATCAAATGCTGTTACAGAAGTTTCTGTCCCACCTTATCCCCCAGCTGTTCAGTTCCAATGAAACACACAGACGGTTATATTAATTATATATTATATATATGTATATTAACTGTTTGATATATTAGTTCAGGCTTCTTATTAGCTAACACTTACAATTTAAATTCATCAATAACTTTTGTCTATGTTTAGCCATGTGGATTGGTACCTTTTCTCAGTGCATCATTCTCATCTTGCTTCCCTTGTATTTGGCTAGTGACTGTGTCCGTGCCTACCCTCTTCCCAGATTTCTCTTATTCTGATTGTCCCACCAATACTTACTGCCTGGCTACTAGTCAATCAGTGTTTGATTAAACAAATATGAGTGACAAATCCTTACACTGTACAGAAGCATTATCCCATAGCAAATGCTTATTTTTGAAGGACCACAGTTTTTAACTTTACACTGTCATCATAATGGGTAGAAATAAATAACTAGTTTTCCATATAAGTACTGGTGAGACTTTTATTTGTTATATATTTCTCTGTAGATAGGGAAATAACTCATTGGCTGAAGTCTAGAAGTATGAGAGTCCCACCATTTATCTAATAGCCAAGTGTACTGACACATGAGTAAATACAATAAAACTACAAGAACACAATGCAGGTAGAGCCCTAAAACCTCACAGGGCAGCTATTTTGATCTACACAACAAAGTTTTAGGCAAATGAGTGACATTGTCTCTTATAAAAAGAAAAAGGTAGAAGTAATTTGAAGACCAACACAGCTGTGTTCTGACCACAGGATCACCGTGTACATGGGTGCCATACCCAAACAAGCATCCATACACATTTGAACCCTCACACACTCAGGTACACACATACATGAACACACACACACACAAACACAATTTCCAGAAAAAGTAATTGATTAATATATAATACCAATTGTATCAGTCTTCCTCTTATGCTTAATTACTTTTTCTCATAGTATAATTGTTAATAATCCTAATAAAATACTTTTTCATTAATGTCATACAGTCAACCCTAATCATTTTATACTCGTGGAGAACATAGACATATGACCTTCAATTTCTTCTATAAATCTCATCTTACACATTTAAATAGATTTATTTGCCAGTTTTTTATTATGACAGAAGATTCTTAACAGTAAATTTGTGGAAGGTACTGATATTTGCTTTGTATTAAATATTATGTTATAAACTTAGTGCTCATGGTTTACCCGACTCCTTCTAAGAACACTTATAAAATAAACTCACCAGGGAAATTTTTAGACATTCTTTCTTATGTTTGCTTAAGAAGTACTTAAGGGAATTACCAGCATTTTCTCTATTTTACAAATGAATGCTCAGCATCAGAAAGGTGGTTACATTATTATAATTATACAGCATTATTAGTAAGACATATGTATGAGACTAAGATATCAAGAGATTAGGTATGAAATGAAGGTTCATTCATTTTTGTAGCATGCTCTCAATTATGCAATTCATCTGAGATTGTCAACAGAGGTTTCTAAAACCATTCATGAAATCCAAGTCACATTTGTCTAACTTTTCTAAATTGGTAAATTTTATTTATTACTTGAAAATATCTTACATGTAACATAACATTTTGAATATATCTTTACTTCACGACAATCTCTTTCTTGATCCCCTTTATCCTCCCTCATACACCCTTTCCCAGTCTCATGTGTTTTTTTATTTTGTATTTTAAATGAACCACTAAATTTAATCAATACTGATAATGTATACATCAGTGTGAGAACATCCATTGGAGCATGGGCAATATATCCTACATGCAAAATTATTATCATCATCAGCAGCAGCAGTGGCAGCAGCAGCAGCAAAAGCCCCTTTTCCTCCCTGAGTAGTCACCAATTGCCAAGATACACTTAACCAAGAGTTCTGCCCTTCCATCATGTCTGAAGGAAGTTTTGATGATACTGATATTCTGCAGATCCTGTAGAAGCAATCACAGCTTCTGTGAATTCTGAGTGTATTCAGTATGTCCTTCCAGAACATAGTATTTCACAGCACTCCCTCCCTCTATCCCAGCCTCTGACCCTTATATTCCTCTCAATCTTTCTTCCACAATCTCCCTTAATATTTGGTTCATAGGGTTGATAAAGATGGCCCATACAGATAGTGTCTTAAGAATACACACACACACATACACACACACACACACACACACACACACACACACACACACACACAGACCCCTAAGAACCAGAGAAACAGTAAGTTTATTGTGAGATTTTTGTCTCCAAAAATGACAGACAGTCTACAGGCATGAAGTCTGATCAGTATGTCTGCCCTAACAAGACTGAGCAAGAAGGACATTAATAGACATGCTAACATATATGGGAGAAAACACATGATCCTCAGCTGAAAACAAAAAAATTCAGGCCACTGAAGAATGCCAAGAATGGAAGAAATAGTCTTCCTCAGGCAAGAGATCCCAAGTTGGACATCACTGAAATTATATGTCGAGGTAATATAATATGGGCTTAGATGATTATACTTATATAGCTCTTGAAATGCTCTAAAAAGGAATCACACAGCATGGGTTGAAGAACCAATGGAAGAGAATGTTTGTTGAAAAATTAATAAGGGGATAGACTTATCATGTTTTCTTCATCCCAAAAAATTATCATCAAAATCTCTAAGATTAATATCACTCCATCTTCTATGCTAAATATTTGAAATTGTCATCATTATACATGCATGATATAATTTGTAACTATGACTCTCTTAAACATCACTGATAATTTTGCATTCATCTTTGTGTAAACCTGCATATGTACATACATATGTATTGCTTTGTGTGTGAATGTACACTCATATGAAATTATATACATATACATATATATATATATGCACATTTGTGTAGAGATGGAGAATAACCTCACGTATTAGTCCACCCAGAAAATTGCATTTTGATTTTAGCTCTATTTGTTTGTATTTAAATTAGGGTCTCTTATTGATCTTCGACCATTGTAATTAGGTTAGTCTTGCTAGTCAATTAATCCCCATAGGTCACCTCTCCCAACCTCCCCAATGTTGGGAATACAAGTATATACTATTGGGCTTGGCTTTTTCATGTGGGTTTGGGGGGTAAATGCATTCATGTCCTCATACGTGTGTCAAGCACTTTACTGAGTCATTTCTCTAGGCCAATTTTAAAAATATGTGCATATTTTCCACTGATCATCAGAAACCCTTCACCATATATGATATTCTCATGTCCACCTAAAAGAACAGAGGTTGATTTTGTGAACTGTCTCAATTGTTAAGCCTAAAGTATAATTACCTGTAATAGGAATTGCTAGAAAGGGAGAAATTCTGATTACCTCTCTAAGGATCACAGTAGAGAATGTTTTTGTTCTCCAGACAAGTTTCTCATTTCTTCACCAGTGTTAATTTTTTCTCATGTCTCTCTTTAATGAATCTCTCTATGGTCCTGACAGGTTGTTACTAGAAACATTTCTGCATATTAACATAAATTAACTTACCTCTACATCACAAGACAATGTGTGAGTGACAGACATTTCAATATTTCTGGACACATTTGATGCCTCTGGTCTCATTAGGTTATGTGAGCCTGTAATGCTCTATCTCATGGAACCCTTGGATTCTTTATTTTTGCTCTTGAGGAATGGGGGTGAATACCATTTTAACAGGCATATTTAAGACTGTCATTAGCATACCACCAGAAAATAACACTGGAATATTCTCAAATAGAATACATTATTACAGTATCTAGTTGAATAAGGCTGGGACTGGCTTCAAAGGAGGCAGACACACCTGATGAGTAGCTGAGCAGTGTACTGAGCATAGATCACAGTTCCCTTTATATAGCTTCAAGCTCAGCTTCTCTGTTACTGTGGGCTCTTATGTAAATCCTGTCACTTCTATGAAACACCAAGTTCATATCTCTTTGATGACATTAATAATCAAAGAGAGCAAATGGTATGATTGAACTCTGTTTCAAAACCAATAGTGTGAGGAAGCAATTGCCATCATGAAGGGCTAGAAAATATGATGGGGCACATTGAAAGATGTTCACTTAATTTCTTCAATAGATTCCAGGAACATAATCATTATCTGATTTATACATTTTCATGAATTCATTTAAATGCAAAGGAAAAACTATCATGTTACTTGAAAAATCATCAAGCCTATGATTACGTGTTATAAAGAGAAAGCATAATTATAATAGTGATACAATAAAGTTATGAGAGAAACAGAGAAAAATATAACAATATAACAAGTAAAAAATAGTACCCATAAAATAATATTAGCAGTTAAAAAAGATGAATTGAGAAAAATATTTTATTTAAATGGAAAGGTACTATTGTTGTTAATTAAAACAACTGCAACAAGACAGATTTATTCCGAGGACTAGTGCGTGTTACGCTAGCACTATGCCATTCAGCTACATAGACTGAAATAAGTTATTTTAGAATGTGCAAATATCTGTTTTTAAAACATTTATTTGTTGCAGGGGAAGGGCACACTTGTTCATCCCAGCCACCCAGCTAGTTTAGTCCTGAAATAACCACACAGAAATTGTATTCATTAAAACACTGCTTGCCCCATTAGCTCTAATTTCTTATTGGCTAACTCTCCTATCTTGATTTAACCCATTTTTATTAATCTATCCATTGCCAGGTGACAGTGGCTTACTGGGAAAGATTCTAACCAGCATCTATATCAGGCAGAGGATCAATGGCTTCTCCCTGACTCTGCATCCTTCCTCCCAGCATTCAGTTCTGTTTTCCATACCTACCTAAGTTCTGTCCTAACAAAAGGCCAAGGCAGTTTCTTTATTCATTAACCAATGAAAGCAACATATAAGCAGAAGGACCTCCTGTACCATATATTGTTTAAATTTTAATTTCAAATCAATTTACATAGAAAAATACTAAAACTGTGCTAAAGTTGATCTAGAATATTTCATAATTGAGTTTGTCACTTTTAAAAATGGGGAAGAATCACTAGTCTTAAATATTGCATCATTTCAAAGTTATTATAGGTAAATCGTGTATTTCTTTATGAGAATACAGGCAGTCAGATCAAAAGAAAAACTGAACAAAGCAAAATCTATCATCTTCTGAGAGTTTGGAAATAAATATTTGTATTTAAATAAAATGGTTTATTTAATAAATAATAATGATCAAATTTCCATTTTGGAAAGAAAGTACCAGACTAGATCCTTATCTCAGTTATGATATCAAATACATTCTGTGTTGATAACTGAGTGAGTCAAACACCTAAGTCTAATTTTGTTATTATTTATAAAAGAATTTCTTAGAATAAGCCATAAACCTATACTCTAAACCCCAATCAAACTGATATGCAAACCCAATGAAGGATTCTACTATAAAAACAACCCCAAAATCAACTATATGCCACAATGCATTCTCTCTTTGTCTGTAATCATTACAATGGCTTTTTAAATTCAATGTAACACAAGAACAAAAGATTAGCAGAATGTCAATAAAATACATGACACTTTGTCATAATGATGTAAAAAGATGGCAATTTTGTTGAACCAGATTTAAAAGAAAAAAACTCAAAACACCCCTCCGAACTGTGTAACATAAACTTTGGAAGATTTGCTCTCCATTCATTTTTGAAGAATAATAAAAGTTAATAGCTAGGGATGAGCTTATACCCTGTATATCCATAGGTGAGTGAGTGTATCTGCCAGTCCCTTACTCCTTTCCAATTTCTGGCATTCTTCAATATTCAGTATCCTTAACCTCATTTATCTGAAAACATACTTCTCAAAGCTAAACATTCCATATGAGTATAAATTTTAAAACCTTTCTTTGAGTGTTAATTTCCTGAATGTGCTCTAAATAGAGAATCATGTTACTTTACTTGTTTGTTTATTCACTTGTAACTTAATTTTTGTTTTTCCAAAAGTAACTGAATTACTCAGAGTGCTAAACCAAACAATAATAATAAATAATGTTTATTCTTCTCTTATTTACTGAATTCTGTCTCCAGCCCTCTTCAAAGAGATTTCTTAGATAAGTTACTCTCCATACAAAGACTTTACCACCACAATGTATCTAACTGTATCTATCCCATTTACAAAATATCCTTAGACTGTTCTTGAAAGTCCTTTGCTAATAATGACAATCTTTAGTTGGAGAAGGTAGCAATCTACACACACATATGCCACAACTGGATCAATTAATTTTTAGAACATGTTTTAGAACTGTTGGGAGGAGGCTTTTTGGCTGCTTGTTTATTTCTCGGCTGTTCAGACCCGCAAAATAATCACACAGAAACTGTATTATTTAAAACACTATTTTGCCATTAGCTATTACTTCTTATTGGCTAACTCTTACATCTTAGTTTAACCCATTTCTGCGTATCACCATGAGGCTGTTGCTTATTGGGTAAAATTCCCAATGTCTCTCTTTGGCAGTTCCATGGCTTCTCTGTCTCTGCCTTCCCTCTCCCAGCATTCAGTCCAGGTTTTTCTGCCTACCTAAGTTCTGCCCTTTTATCAGGCCAAGTTTCTTTATTCATTAACCAATGAAAGCAACACATAGACAGAAGGACCTCCCACACCATGGAACTCTGTCTACTGCTCTCCATGGTTTGGCAAACAAGATTTTGCCTCCAGATCATTCCCACCACCTATTCAAGGTATCTAAAACTTTTATTTCTGCACTAGACAGAAAAGCAGGCATGTCAGATACTATAAACCAAAGACTATTTTGTATACAGGAGATGTATTGATTTATGATATTAAAAAAGTTTAGATAATATTTTGTTGCATGCAGAGATTTGAGTCTAAGTTTTCATACCTCCTTACAATGAATGGTACCAAGACACATGGAAAGTTGCACAAATGAAAATTGCTTATTTACTATAAACCTTCCTTTCCTTTGTCCATAGCACAGAAGACACACATCTCACTAAAATGAATGAAGCTGTGAGAGGCTCAACATTTGGCACCCTTTTCTCAACATGTTTATTCATATTTAGTAATGGTACTAATTACATCTTCTCTACTAAGACAACAGATGCAAAATTATGTTAATAAAAGGGTTGTTATTAGAAAATACTTTTTAGAGTAATTTGGAAATTTATTTAAGATTCAAACAACCTTATATTATGAATGGAAAGAAGGAAAAAGATAATAATATGGAATTGCATAAAGAAAGATTTTTAACAAATCATAAGGGATTTTTTTTAAGGCTATTAGAAGTGTCTACAAAAAAAGTAGGCTTATTAGGATGGAGTAAGCTCAATGCTGCATTAAATGTTCACACCAAATGTAGGTAACTAATTCCAAAAGATTCATGCAAGAAACATCAAGATTTTGAGTTTTAAACCTATTACTGTGGTGAGAATCTTCTACTCTCTTGAGAAGACTGGGAGAAGACAAAGACTTAAAGCAAATACAAAAACACATTTTTCTAACCCAACCCATGTGAAGTAACTGAGACTGAACTTATCTTCCCATTGTAAATACTATAATGCTAGAAAAAAATGCATCTAACAGTGGCTTTTCAATATGAAACATGAGGAGAACAGAGGAGCATGCAAGACAAAGAAGTACATAAACTCATCCTGATGTCACCAGTTCCCCACAAACTGCCACAAAAAAAAAGAGGGTAACAGAGAGTGAAGACTACTTGTTTGTTCATTAGACCTGAGAAATAATGATGTCACTGGAATTCACAGAACAGCTCATATAAGAAAGAGGCAGGCAGATCTCCATGAGATCAAAGTGTTGTGGCACACACCTTTAATCCCAGCACTTGAGAGAAAGAAACAGGCAGATCTCTGTGAGTTCAAGGACAGCCTGGTCTACAGAGGGAGTTCTAGGACAGCCAAAGATATACGGCGAAAATCTTTCTCAAAAAGTCAAAAATTAAAAATAAAAGAAATAGAGGTTAAAATAAAGCCACATAAAGATGAAAAATAAAGAGTCTGGATACTGTATATTATTACATTTTCTTTGAATTGTTTGACAGATGAGGAAGGAGCAATAGCTAACAAAAGATATTTGAATACAAATGCTGCTGGATTAGTAAAACATAAATATTTTGTAAATGTCTTAACTTCAAAATTGAAATAAAAAATATGTTACTTTGGAAGAGAGGTTTTGCTTTTGTTTTCAAAGGAAATGAGAGGTTATGTATTCATTTTGAATTAAGAAAAAAAATCAGGTTTGATCAAGGAAGACGACCTGAGAAATCTCTGGTAGGAACAGATGGCCCAGATGTCTGAGTTCTACATCCAGAACAGATTCAAGACTGATGCCTGAGATAATCAATCCTCACAGGATACTACAGTCATGACTTGATCATAATTCTAAAATTTTTATGTCCCCATCAGATTATCAGTGCCTCCAATCAGCAGGAAGTAGCCTATATAAACTATGCCCACATTCCCAAAATGTTGACTATGAATATTTTCCTTTGTTTATAATGTTGGTTACAACTTGTTATGGATAATAGTCAGGAAAAAAGAATACTAGAGTCAGAGTTTTTGTTATTTAAAAAGGGGGGAGAAGTGCTGTGGGACAATGGTTTTACCCTGTAAACATTTGTTTCTTATACTTGGTTAATAAAATGCTGATTGGCCAGTAGCCAGGCAGAAAGTATAGGTGGGGCAATAAAGCAGGAAGTAGAGGCTGGGCAATGAGAACAGAATTTTGGGAAGAGGATTCTGCAGTCTGCAGTTGTCATCCAGACACAAAGCTAGAAAGATGTTACTGCCTCGCCAAAAGGGCATGTAAATGATATGGTCTGTCTTCACAATTTTATAGTAAACTTAAACTATTTTGGTATTGCATTCTTAGGAAAACATAAAGCAAAAAAGAAATCTATGAAAATAGAGTAATTTCCGATGAAAAGTTGGCAGATATATGACATATTATGAAAAGTTTTCATCTTAATAGTAAGTGATGTGGCATAAACTGAGGGAATATCAGTAAATAAAAGTAAATTCACATGTGAATGAAATGATGGAATTAGCAGATAAGCATTTTGAAACAGAAACTATATCAATCCACTCCATGTTACTGGAGGAAGTAAAGGATAATGTAGAAATGATGGTGAGGAAAATGGAAACTATAAAATATAGCATGTATGTATTCTAAGGATAGCTGTAGTACCACAGGAGCAAACCCTTGTGTGGAATTAATAATGTTAAGCTTGAGAAGGAAAGTTTATCAAAGTACTGTAGTTCTAACACGATATACTATCCAAGCATCATCACTGTGTTTTAAACTGCTCATGCTGTTGAAAAAAAAAAAAAAAAAAAAAAGACACCTGAAGCAGGGTATTGTGCAAACAACAGACACTCAGACACTCATCTCCCACCATTACAGAAGGTGAGAGGGTCTTTTCCTGCTGAGTGTAGCTGTCACTTCAAGATGTCCCCTCCCTTCAGAATCGTTGAAAGGAACAAAATTCTGTGTCCTTACCTAGCAAAATGAAGATGAGAAAAGAGCTCAATAGCTAACTTGCACTCTCCTATGAGAAGATCAACTTCATTCATCTGAAGAAGTCCCCATGGCTTAATTATCTACCCAGGTGCCTTTTCAACTGCGGAAAAGAACTAAGCTTTGACAAGAATTTTAGGAAAGAATGTAGTCAAATCAGAAAACAGAGATGAAGTCTAAATAAACAAAGAGTGATATAGTGTCCTTTAGATGTATATAATAGTTTAATATAAAAATAGTCAAGTGTGGGATGAGAAGGGTCCAGAAAAAGTACTTAATTTTTCATTTTTTTATTTATTTATTAAAGATTTCTGGCTCTTCCCCACCGCCGCCTCCCCTTTCCCTCCCCC
>NW_026068178.1:149503-256468 GCF_014885135.2 Alexandromys fortis | reverse complement strand
ATGATAAGGCCTCTCTTGGGTATATTCCCAAGAGTGGTATTGCTGGGTCCATGGGTAGGTTGATCCCGAATTTCCTGAGAAACCTCCACACTGCTTTCCAAAGTTGTTGCACAAGTTTGCATTCCCACCAGCAATGGATGAGTGTATCCCTTTCTTTACATGATGCTATAATTTTAGAAAAGCTGCTGAGTGATGTGACAGAGGTTGTGGGACTAAAGTAGCTAAGCACAAGGATGACAATATAGAGTAGCTATTAATCAAAATTCTGAAGCCATAATTTAAATTGTTAAAATGAAACAGAGCAGAGGACACCTGGTACATATAGAATTAAACATTAAAAGTATCCAAAGTTCTGTAAAAATCTGTAAGGCAACCACAACAGATCAGTTTTGAAATCTCTCTTACACACAGAAGTAGAGATAGGAGAAAGAGGGAGGGAGGGAGGGAGGGAAGGAGAAAGAGAACATTACAGAGAGACAGAGAGAGGACTCAGTACTCAGTGAAAATATTTTTGAAATTGATAAGCTTTTTCCAATAAAGAAAGCTGAGAGTATTTTGCCATCAGCTTACCTTATCTAAAGGAAACACTAAAGACACTTTCTAGACAGAAAGAAAATGAAGTGACAAAACACACTTCCACACAAAAGGATGAAGTGCACCAGAAATAGCAAATGCAGGCGTAAATATTAAAAAACAGCCATGTTGGGTTCTATTTCTTGATAATGATACAACTTCTTATATAGGATTAAATGTCCAGCTGACAACAGAGACAGAGACTGGCAAAAGAATAACAATCTCAATATATCTGAAAGCCAACAAAAGGAAACAGAAACTGAACAGAATTTGTCTCTCAAACAAAAACTCCCTGAAAGCAAGAGGGAAATGAAATACTGCATAAAACAAAACAATAATAATAATGAAGCCTGATATTTCATCACACAAAGAGGAAGCTAAAAGATACTGACATGGTATCTTGAAAGTGTTAAGAGCAAAACAAAAGAAGTAACACTGTCGAAATAGGATCCTACACAAATTGAAAATATATTTAAAAATACGAAGACAAATGAAAACGTTTGCAGATAAATACAAAAATTTTGTTTGTACATGTACTACAAGAAGTGCTTAAATTCTTCAAAGTTAAGGAATATGAAGTCATGTGAAAATTTGGATCATGGGACAAAAACAAACCAAGACTAAAATAGTCAATTTAAAATCATTTCTCCTCTCCAGGTCTTTGAGAATTATATGCAAGGCATTTGATTGTATTCCTTCACAAACTCCTCCTTGAGCCACTTTTCTGTACCCTCCCAATTTTGCATCCTATTTTCTTTTTTAAATTCATCAAATTCTCTGGGTAGTGGTGATGCTTGCCTTTAATCCCAGCCAGCACTCAGGAGGCAGAGGCAAGAGAATATCTGTGAGATTGAGGCCAACTTGGTCTACAAAAGCTAGCTCCAGGATAGACTACAAAACTGCAGAGAAACCCTGTCTCAAAAAAAGAATCATCAATTTCAATTTTTGTTGCATATATATCCTCTGATGTTCAGTCCACTGGCACCCAGGATCCACATCCTTAAAGAAAACTGACTTCCCCTTCTTAGAAACTGTGAAACCCAAATAGCTCCTCTGCTAGGACTGGGACTATATAATTCTGCTCTGCACCCATGCTGGGATGTTGTGTGGATAAAATGTGCATGTGAACAGCTCTCCTGCTGTGTTCAGGGATATTTTTTTTCTTTCATTCATTCACCAGTATTGGCCTTTACAATCACCCTGCTCCCTCTTTCACAGCACTCCCTGGGATTTTGGAGAAGGGGGTGAGATTCACGTTTCATTTCTTTGTCACTTTTTTTTTTTTTTTTTTGATCCTCAGCTATCTGTGGGTCTCTGTCATGTAGAATAGAAGCATGTCCAGTGAGGTCAGAGAGACATTCTAACCTACAGGTATGTAAGTCAGTAACAGTTGCTTTAATATCATGTCAATTTAAAGGAATGAAGAATCAGTTTCTCTCTTATGGCCTGTGGCCTATATTATCACATGTTCTGATAAGAGTACCAGGTGCAGGTTTCATTTTGGTGGAGCAGAACTCAATTCAATCAAATTAGGTTACTTCCATGGTTGGCTACTTTCATGATAGCAATGTCATTATTGCTCCAGTGAACAGGTCTTTTCAAGTTTGTCATTATTGTAATTTGAATACTTAACAACTCCTCAAGATTAAAAATTTCTTTTCTTCTCTAGTATCTTGCAAAATGCCTTCTAGTACTGTAAAATCTAGGTAGTGGGGATAAACTTTTCAGGTGAGTACCAACTTCATCTCTCCAAGTTCTCTTACTCAAATATGTGGTATTTTCAGCAATTGTGTCTAACTCTGAAGTCATGGTTGTTAACTAAGAGCACTGGACATGGCCTATGTTTTGAGAGTTCTATCAAACCCTATTAACCAACTCCAAAAGTTGTAACCCATTCCTGGCACTGAATTTTCTTTTTATTAACCTATGGTTTCTAGTAGGAGCATTTTTTTAATTTCTTTTTTTTTTGATTGATCTTATTGAGTTATATATTTTTCTCTGTTCCCCTCTCTTTCTCTCCCCTCCCCTTCAACCCTCTCCCATGGTTTCCATGCTTCCTATTTACCCAGGAGATCTTGTCTTTTTCTACTTCACACGTATATTAGATCCATATATATCTTTCTTAGGGTCCTTTTTGTTGTCTAAGTTCTCTGGGATTGTTAATTATATGCTCTTTCTTTGGAAACATACGATTATATATACACATCCCAAGGGATTACACACTATAATACAGGTGTTGGGGAGACACCAAGTTGTCCTACTAAATGTGAGCATCAGTTTCCAGAGTCAATGGTCCTGGAGAACTTGCCTAGACAAGATTAACCTCGGCCAGAGAGTCACTCATCTGGTGGATTAACATCTGAATACTAGTTGTCACCTGCTGTAACTCTCATGGTCTCCAACAGATTGCAAAGAACAGTCTCAATGAGGGTCTAGAATTAATGGTGTAGTAGAAACCAGAGTTCTTGAACCACACCTATGACTCTTTTCAATGAACACTTGCAAGTAAAGAAATATGGACAAAGGGGTTTGATATGCAATGACTCACTGTGTCACACTGATTTTCATCCCAAGATGAGATTTTAAAATATTTTCCATTCTATTTCCCTTTTCTCTTCAATTTGGTCTTATTTTGGGGTATAGGGTTGCAGGAGTGAAGGGTGAATGTGAAGAAATGGGGAAATTAATGGAATCAAGATACATGAAATGAAAACTATATAGTATAAATAAAAAGAAGTTAGAAAACAAATTAGCTAAATATTGTCACTATTCTTAAAGTAGGAAGCTTCTACTTAAATGCCAATTTACAAATAAGAAATCATGAAGAAAACAAAAATCTTCAACTGAATGGTAACAAAAGCATATTAACAGAAATTATCTAATTCTGAAATAATAGTGTAGAGAAATAAATTGTGCTGTTTGTTACCACTAGACAATAAATATTACATATAAATGGAAGTCATTAAAACTGAAAAACAGCCAAACTACAAATCCATAAAACCTAAATTTCAGTCTGTGAAATGAGAAATAAAATCAAAAATACTCTAGTTAGACTGAGTGCAAAAACTAACCAGAAAACACAATTGTTATTTTGATGAATTACAAAGAAAACCTCAGTAAAATTCCTTTAACAAGTAAATAGAATCTTAGACAGAATGTCATACACAACTTAATGCTGTTCTCCTGAAAATCTATCAATACCACAAAACTAGCCATAGCCTTAAAAACAAAATGATTTCTCTTTGCATAAGTATTTCCTTTTCTTTTTATTTGTGTGAAAAATTATGATTAACTATATGACATGAAGAAAAGGTAGCTAATATATATTCAAAAATTAATTGCACGAAGGATTATAGGTGAAGAAAAACCACTCTATTTCTTTTCTGTTGCTGTGATAAAACTTCTGACCAAGATCATCTCAGGAAGAAGTATTTGGCCTACATATCCATGTGACAGTTCACCACAGAGGGAAGTCGGGGTAGGAGCTCAAGCAATAGCAAAAAGCAGAAAGAGTGGAGGCAGGTGGAGGATACACTGATTATTGGATTGCTATTTCAAGTCTATGCTTAGTTATCATTTTTATTGATTTCATACATATATGATGTATTTTTATCAAATCTACCCCCAAGTTCCTATAGCTATTTTATACACATGATATGCTACCTTCAATGATCTGGGTCCTCTTAGAGCAGTTATTAATAGAGACTATCCCACACAAACATGAACTCAGGCATACTTGATCTACGTAATTCCTAGATTGATACTTTTCACTCAGATAATCATAAGCTATGCTAAGTAAACAATTAAAACTAACTAGGACTAGGACTAAATCATATAAATGTTTCTGGGCAGTGTGACACATGGCTTTCCCAACACTCAGAAGGTAGAGGCAGGTAGATCTCTGTGAGTTCAAGACCAGCCTGGCATACAGAGAAAGTTTCAGGACAGGTTCCAAAGCTATACAGAGAAACTGTGTTTTGAAAAACCAAAATCAAACAAACAGAAAAAGAAATAGTGAATTATTTTATTGATCACTTCATACTTAATACAGACCTGATATATAAGTAATTCATCAATTAATTCCAGGCCATTGTCCACACTGATATATATGAATGCATATGTATGACAATGTCAAGCATATCTCATAAAATGCAAAGCATATAACATATCGCGACAAAGCAAATTGTTCTAAAAAATGTAAATTTGGTTCAGTATTTGAAAACAATTATGTATTTTGTTATATATAAAAGACAAATCAGAGATATGCTTCTTACATTGAATTCATGATAAAATATTCAGCAATGTTTAAACAAAGCACATGATAACAGCATTTACAATGGTAGTAGATATAGACAAAAACTAACACTGAAAATCTTATTTAAAAAATGAGTAATTATTGAACACAATGAGTGACTATAATGCTTAACTGTGAAATACTGAAGTTTCTGAGGTTGAGAACAAATATCAAAAATATATTTTAGAGCATTTCTATCTAAATTTACAATAGATAATCTATTAGGTAAAAGAAATACATAGCAGATAATCTAGGTAAAAATTTCATTCTCATTTACAAAATATATCACCATACTAAAAGTATTAATACTAATTAAAAATTTAAAAGATATATATTAGACAGAGTTGTAGGATATAGAATCACTACACCAAAGAATGTTTTTAAGTAATAGTAGCAATACATGTAGAAGTGCGCTGTGGGATAATACTATTGTTCACTATAAAGATTTGTCATTTGTATGGGTTTAATAAAATGCTGATTGGCCAGTATGCAGGAAGGAAGTATAGGGAGGGCAGCCAAACTAGAAGAGCTCTGGGAAGAGGAAAGGCAGAGACATAGATACAAGGCAGATACATAGGAAGCAAGACGAGAATCCCTTACTGAAAAAAGGTACCAAGCCTCATGGCTAAATATAGATAAGAATTATGGAGTAATTTAAGTTGTAAGAGCTGGTTCATAATAAGCCTGAACAATAGGTCAAATAATTGATAATCAATATCTGCCTCTGTGTGTTTATTTGGCACTGAATTGTTGTGGGACTTGGCAGGACAGGATCTTCTATCTACAGAATTGAATTTAAAAATATCATTCATCATTGCCATCAAAATAAAAGTAATTAGAAAGTTATAATAAAATATAAACCCAAGATTCTCTGCAGAATAAGCAAAGAGATAAGAAATGTCATAAACACTACTTATGTGTACTTGGTAAAACCCTGTTGCTGAAGACACTATACGTTTTGGCTGTAGAACATTGAAATCTCTATTTTAAAATGACTAGGTTTCTCCCTTTCTGCCAAAGAGCTTTCATTGTGCTGGACAATGCTGCTTTGAATGCTTGGAGAAAAGAGCTCAATGCACTTACACAATGCGTGACCCTTAATTCAACAATATCAAGCTTCCAGGTAAAGAATGTCCACTGACACAATGGCAGCATGATTGGAATGGGGTAGCTAATAAGTATCATTGAATTTTAACTCACAGTCATGTTTATAGACAAGGACTACTCTCAACTTTACTTAGGGGTGATGCATTCGGCAATGGACACAGTCAATGCAGAGATCCTGTAAAGGGTTAGGGAGGATACTGAGAGCTCATCACTAAGTGGAAAATCTTTAACAAGAAGCCAACACTCTGGGAAAACAGAAGAGGATGCTGAAAGAGTGAGAACTGCTGGAGAATAGAGAGAAATGCATACTCCAGAAATACTGTCCTCTGGACATGACATGCCTGTTACATTATTGTACTCACAGTTGATGTGGTTATTTGCACAGAACCCAGACAAGATTAAGCCAACAAAATACCAGGAATCACTAGGCAAGGTAATCTCTTCACCCATTTCCTCACTAAATAGCTCTTAGTTGTGGCTATTTCCTAGGGTAGGTAGGATCATTCTTCTCTTCTTCTTGAGGAATATGGACACTGGTAGGTTTCTCATGCTGAATGGGGGAATATATCATCATATTTATTTGTACATATGAACCTCAAAGACTACAATTTTTTTTAAACTCAAAATATATGAATAGAAAGTTTAAAATAGGTGTGTGTGTGTCAATGTTCTTTTTCCCTAGATGTTCAGTTCTCCCGAAATAGTACATAAATTCAATACAAACTGTAAATTTTACAGAATCTTTTTGTTATAGCTATTGGCAAATAACATTTGTATAAGGTAAGGAGCTTAATGAAGTTTCCTATATAAATACTCAATACAGTCTTAAATGACAAACCTAGAAGACTTAGAGTAAAATTTTAAGATTTACTGTAAATGTATTGCAATGAAAATTATTTCTTTCAGCAATAAATAAATTGATAAAATAAAAGAGCAGATTAAGAATAAGCCTGAACATGTATGGTCATACTGTTTATTTTTCAGAAAGATCTTATTTGAAAAAGTACTGCCTTCATTAGGAAATTGAGTAGTAGCTCACTTTATAGAAGTGTTCATTTCAGATAAATCACACATAAACAATTATACTAAACTACAACACTTCTATGGCAATAAAAGAATATCTTCCTGACATTGCATCACCAAAATATTCTTGAACATTAAAAGAAATAGCTAAAAAATCCATTACATTTCATTCAATTAAATGTGTCCTCTATTAACACCCTTTAAAAGACTTGTATCTAAGATACAAAATAAGTTCCAAATCTCAATAATAAAAGATAAGTAAAAACCAAAACAGTTGGAATGAGATTTTATCCTCTAAAAATAAATGATATTTTTTTCAACAACTCTACTTAACTGTATATTCTGTAGAATTGGAAAACTAAAACTGGGACATTACCAAAAATAAACTACTAGAATGACAAGCGTGTTAGATAGGAATGTAAGAAATTTAATGACAAAGTAAACTTGAATGTCTCCATAGGTAAACATATAGTTATGTATTTACTCCTCAGCAATTAACAATGTAGATTAAAATACACATTTATGGATGCTTTTGTATGAACATCTTCATTTATCAGGGCAAAGTCCCCTAACAATTTATAGTATGTATTATCACGATTTTGAGTTCCTAGTATTCTTATGATGGAATATTATGAAGCAGTCAAAGATAACAGACAATGCATGTTTTTCAGTAAAATTGTCGTGAGTTATAAAAACATGCCAGATGACAAACAATGGACGCTTTATGGAGTATTTTGCTATGAAATTGAAAAGCAAAAAAACTCTCCTATGGTGATACAAACTCATTGTTTAATATGCATCAAATGATTTTATAAGGACATGAAAGAAATTTTAAGAGGTATTAGAAATGAATTGTAGCTCGATTGGGGTGGTGGTCACATGTTTTTGTTAAAATTTACCATTTTACATATTTTGATCTAAACAAAATTTGCCACTTATTAAACAAAACAATTGATTATTTTTTCAAGCATGGTTGAAGAAACAGAATTATGCTTCTTATAGTCTTTCTAAAATCTCTCTTATAGAAAGTAAAACCCTCATTTATTTAAGATATGAGTGTTTGTTCCCTAGATATTAATTCCTGATTGACCAAATTAAGGTATTTCAGAAACACTAAGGATGATCAGTTAGTCCCAGATATTCCCATTGGTGATATGGCTGAGATTGGCTACAGTGGATGAACCACTTAATTGTGACAATTAAAATTTTACATTTTATTTTGTTGGTATGACAACAGTAGTTGGGCTTTTTTGTTAAAAAAAAACTGTAGTTATAAAAATCACACTAAAAATGAGTGCAAATGAAATAATACTATACCTATTACATCTTAGTACAGTAAAGCTAAACTCAGAGAAATAAATTATTATAAGATTTAAAATTACTGAAAACCAGAAGATTATAACACAGATGTTCTTTGTGTTAGCCTATCAATTGTAGTACAAATACTGTGAAAATTGAATTTAAAAAATTATTACAAAAGCACATTCTCTCCTGGGCCTATCCTACTAATTATTGAATGTCACTCATACAAAAAATGTTTGAGACATCATTACCTCAACATTCAAAGTGGCATAAATTACCTTTACCCACAAATGTTACACTTTTCATTTTCTTTTATTAAATATCATATTGGATTTCTCTCTTTAACATCATCTCTAAGAAGATCAACATTGGTCACTTAAGCATTATTTCAGAACCTAAGCTGCCAATCATGGTGACAAATATTGAACACATAGAAAGTTCCTATTAGTTTTATAAAAATCTTTTATTAAAAAGTGATAAATATTGATTGATAAATATTTCTCAGTAGACTCCAGCAATTTAGTTCTCTTTTCCCTTTGAGTCCTGATCAGGACTTGGCTTGTCCTATATAAATGTCCCATTCCTATATCTTATACATAGTGATTCTTAAATTCATTGTCTTAAGTGAATGATTCCATGAGCCAGCAAATTCATAACTGAGCCAGTATGCCAGTCTGACCATGTTTTTATCCAACACTGGGCTGTATAGAACAAATAAATAATTCTTAAAAAAAAAAACTAAAAATTAGGAATTAGAATCAGGGTAGGTAATAGGTCTTTAGTCACAAAGGACTGTCATTATGCTAGATCCGTATTGTTTTCCTTAGTTACTGTCCAACTTTTCCTTCAGTTTCCCAGGACTCCTGAATAAATATTTTCCAGACTTCCTATACAGTCATCCAATTTTACCACTTCAGGTTCTGGGTTCATTTAACGAGTTCATTAGCTGCATGATTCTTACATAAGTCTCATGAAGGTAAGCAAGACAATTAGGATATTTGGTACATATTGGTCCTACATTGACCACATCCCTATTCACCACCCAAACAAGGAATCTCCAGTCTGAACATTGCCACAGCACATTTGTGCTTCTACTGCCCTTGCTTCCAAGATATTTGTGAATATTTAAAAGTGTCCCAAAGATGAGACTATTGGCAGAGAAGTAAGAAGTGTGTTATTGTGAGTTGTGCAGTAGCTATTGCTTTTTGCACTTCTTTCCCAACAATAAGTACTCAGATAAACCATATGGTACATAATATCATTTTATCCCATGTTATAGAGCATCAAGACCTGACTTGTGATAATTAGAAAACAAATACCATTCTGTGTAATAGAAATATTGAAACTTGATGTGACACTTTGTCAGGTAGATGTGGACCAAAATCATCCCATTAGAGAAACATGGTCTAAGAGTTCACCTGTATTTTCTCAAAGAAGGCTGTGACAGATAGAAACAGCTGAAGACTGCACTGGAAGTCAGAGTGAGGAAGGCTGATTTATATGAAATTCTAATGTTAATGATAACTGTAACTAGATTTTGCATGGTGATTTTATTTTTTTTAAAAAGGGGGCCTTTGTTGATTGAACATCAAGTTCTGTATCTTTGAACATGGTTGAGAAAGTGACCATATGGTAGGATGTAGCATCATTTGGGCCTCATCCAAATTTCATATGAGGGCTTTGGCTTTATCTTAAAGTATCTTGTTTTGCCTGCTCAGCTGTCATCTCTTGGAGGCCTGCTCTTTTCTGAAGATGAAATGGAAGGCAGTGGATCTAGGGGCAGAGTGGAGATGGGGTGGAGCTTAGAGGAGTAGGGGTAGGGGAGGAAACTGTGATTGGGATGTTTTGTATGAAAGAAGAATCTATTTTCAGTAGAAATAAGTAAATAAATAAGTAATTAATTTCAAAAGAAAGCAAAGAGTGACTTAATTTGTCTTTAATTCTGAAATTATAGGGTAGAGAGACATGCTGATCATGGAAGTCTATTGGTTAGCCAGCACAGCCCACATAGAGTGTGTCAGTGACAGACACGGTCCAAGGATAATAAGGCAGATTATCATTAGAGAAAACACCTAATACACTGTTTGCCTTCATAGGCATTTGGAAAAACTTGTTCAACTGCATACTGTGTATTCACAAATTCACTTAGAAAACACACACATCATCTAATATCTGCCTCCTAAGACAGCCATAGAATTAAGTAAAATAATGCTTATAAAAATTCAACACAGTGCCAGACAATTACTCTTGTGAGAGACACAATTAGGAGAGGTTAGAATATGTAGATTTCAAAAAGATATTAAGATTATGAGTCTTAGAAATCAGAACTAGTAAGGGCTTCCCACAGAAAAGAGTGATGGGATGCCTGGAAGGCAATGGACAGGGTAAAAGGCAAGGGCTTTCCACACAAGAGTCAAAGTGAATGGTATGTGAAATTCTTCATGGCAATGTACAGTAACTTACAGATCTAGAAATCTATGTTTAACAAAGTCATTAATTAATGCAAAAACACCTCCAAATATTCAAAAGTTTCAGAAGAAGCTAAACACTTTTCCCTTGAGGGATTTGCCTGAAGTGTACTTTGTTTTCAAGTGCACCTTGTTCTCTCCCTCACATATGAAAAGACACGAAGTCAGCACTGGAACTTAAGTTTCATAATATTGTCACGCTCGCTCATGCATGAACACCTTCAAAGTAAAAGAAAGTAACTGAGGTGTAGGCTTTCTACATAAAAGCTGCCTTAACTACAAGCAACATAGACAACAGGAAAAAAAGACACAGTGTATCTCTTTCCCTGAGTTTCAAAATTTTTATACATGGAGTGTAGTAGCCTTTCTGCTTTCTATTAGCAAAGGGATTTGGAAAACAGCTACAGACACTATATTTCAGCTCTAAACCAATCATAATTTTCACTTACAGTAAACTTTTATGGCCTCTGTTTGTAGATCTAAGCAGTGAACACACATCTGTGAGAACATTTTGAATAAATCTCGCCTTTATTAAGTATATGATTGTATTTTATGATTTTTAAATAAATATATATGATGTGTACACCATAAGTTTTTTATCTTTTCTCACTTAGGGCACTAATTCTTAATGAATGACATTTTGCCTTAAGAATAATTTGTTTTAAATACCCTGCCATATGTCTTGGAAGTTGAATGACATTTCATGTTTTCTGTAAATTCCTAAGGCATTTAAATTTTGAGTCAAAAGACATCTATGCTCTTGTGAGCAATAGAATTATTCTGATTAAATTTGTGATCTGCCTTATCTACCTGAATTTATAAGTGGTGGGTCTTTCTGAACTATCATACTCGATGGCTGTCCTTTGTCTAAAGTACATACCAAGGGACATTGTCCTCAGCTGCTTATCTTTTTGGAGATTATTATTTAATTCTGATACAAAGTTTATTCACATGAGAAAGTATGTCTTCAAAGGTGACTTTCTACAACTGAAATAGGGCCACGTGGACACCAGAGGCCAACCTTGGATATTATTCTTCAGGGGCTATTGTCTTTGTTATATACAATTCATCACTAGCATAAACTTGGCTATTTAACTAGGCTGGCCAACCAGTAGCCCCAGGAATCTGTCTGTCTTTGCTTCCCAAGAACCCAAATTACAAGCCTGCTCCACCACACCAGGCTTTTCTATATCAGTTCTGGGAACTGAATTAATTTCCTCATGCATACCTGGGCTAGTACTTTATTGATTAACCCATCTTCCTAGCCCCAAAATTTCTCTTAATTCATGACTCCTCTTCAATAGAAAAATTCTATAGAAACTTATAACGATAATAGAATGTCATTTCAGACAAAATACAAAAAAACTTGAAGATGATTTCTAAACAGATAAAACTTTCTGTCAATTTTTCTATGTCATTAAATATTTTTCTAAAACATCAATGGCCACAGGACATTTAAATAATGCTTTCCCTAAAATTTATTTAGGTAATACTCAATAGTGTGACAATAAAGTTGCAGAAGGATATTTATGACCATACATCTAAAAAAAGACTTGTTCAAATCTTTATTTTTTAAACTTGATTTGATTTTTAATCCTGTATATTTATCAATTGGTAGTATATGTACATGAGTGCAGGGAAATGCCTGTGGAGTCAGAGTCATCAGAGGACCAAGAACTAGACCTACGGGTAATTATAAGTTATTGGACATGAGTGATAGGAGTTGAACCTGTGTCCTTTGCAAGAATAGTATATGCTTTTAGCCCCTGGGCAATCTCCAGCCTCATAACAACAAATATAGCACAAGAAGGCAATTAGTTGTTATATCTTTGTGGAGTCTTTGCATGGTAAATAAATAGACATAGTATCATGTTGATCTCTGCATTTTTCTGTCTCAGCAAATTTGTGTGTGTGTGTGTGTGTGAGTGTGTGTGTGTGTGTGTGTGTGTGTGTGTGTGTGTGGTTTACTGATATTCACAGACTTCATCAGAGAAGTTTCTTTGTGAAGTGGTTGACAATTATTACAGAAATTCATCATTGGTCAAAGTACAGTGGAAAACTGACTGAGAACCTCCCCAAAGTTCTGGCCCATCACAGAAGCATGAATTGAAAAATTAGAAATGCCAGTGGTTAGTTGTTAGTAAGAACAGAGAAAAACCGTGGCTGCTAAGTCTGATAAGACTCATGGCGTCACTCACGAACTTATAGCAACTAAAGTTGCATGCACAGTCATCAAGTCAGTAAACATTCTAGCATAGAGTGAGAATGGGTCATAGCTCCACCCATAGCTGGGGGTTGTGAATCATTGGTGTCTTCTGAGAGAGAAAAAGACAGGTTTCTTTTTTTTTTTTTTATGATATGGTCCTATGCTGGGTCAATCCACCAAGTGATCTCATACCCAAAAGTATATTATCAGCATAAATTGCATTTCACAGGTTCTTATAAAGGAGCACACAAAGTCAGAGCATGTAAGGAGTGAGTGTATGTTTGGAAAGAGTTAAGGGTTGTATTGAGAAGTGTATGATGAAATACATGCCATAAAATCATCAAATACATATAATTAACATCTGGGATGATAAGTCACCAGTCCTGTGCTTTTGTATGCTACTCCCTGGCTCATCACTTAGTACTCATTTCAGACAGACCAACTGTTCTACTCTTGAAGTACTTGTGATTAATAACTAGGACTGCAAAATGAGAGATTAGTGACATTGGCAAGTTATATATGTCAAGAATCTGTAAATCAATTCTTTTAGATAAAAAGGAAAAAATGTATCATATATGTATGTAAGTATGTATGTAAATATGTATGTATGTACTATGATGATGATGATGATTTCACATTGACTGGAGGTCATGGAATGGACTGACTGCCCATTAATAAGGGATCACTACTACAGTATTGCCTCCCTTAGATGAAAAATGCAGAGTTTACCAGATTGCTAGGATTGCCTGCTGAACAGAGATTGACCTTCACACAATGACTTACCTAGACTTTTCATAGTAAGAGGCTGTAAATGAACATGCAAAAGAAAACTTTAGCAAAATTCTGAAGCAATATATCTCACTTAAAAAGCCCATAGATAAAAACTTCAAGTCCGTAATACCCAAAGGCATCTTCTAATAGTGGCGGAAGTGGGGAGGACTGAGCTACAGAGTGAGTGAGAGGACAGTTGTCAGTTTTCATCTGTCTCCTCTGATAGACAAAGAGATCTTGCACATGACTGAACATGTTGTCATATTGACTATATTTCTACTCTGAGTTTCCTAGAGATGGAAGGTGTCAGTTCCCCTCTCTTTTCTACATCACTGCAGCATGTATAAGAGTGAATACAGGTACTCTTAATGTTTCTTTCATTTCTCTTTTAACTGTAGTCAATAGAGGAAGACATATCTTTCTTATTTCCCCATGAGCAAGGTGCTTTCACTCTGCTGCTTTGGCCAAACTTCACTTCAGTCATTTTTGACCCATCAAAGTTACAATGACTTTTTATTTCTTATGTTTTTGACTCTGTTAGAAAAAGATCAGAGTAACTTGGGAAATCTATACTTGATGGCTCAGTAGCAGGTTATGAGCCCCTTAGACAATCAATCTCTCTAAAACACACAACAATGAGGTATATTGTTCTCCTTTTCTGAATGTATTTCAGTAAAGTATACATTCCAGTAACTTTAAGTTAACTTTAACTTTGAGAGTCTAAGGAAGCTGTGGAACTCACTTATAACATGTTAAAAATGGCCACAATTTATTCACTGAAGGAAGTATCTACACTAGTTTCTGAATTTGAACTACTAGTTAGTGTTGCATTCATTTGTAATGAAGAGAGACAGAGTAGACTGTTCTGGAGATGGGGTGTGAAGTTCTACTTCAATCTCTTGGAATATTATCCACCTCAATGTTGTATCATGAAATGCTTTCTAAATACTCAGTTACAACTTTCATAAATAAAACACATGTTGCAATACTGCCAGATGGTGTCATCAACATCCCTGTCTGAGATCACAGATGTCCTTCATGGAGTCTTACCTATAACTAAAAGATATTTAAGTCTTTAATGCTAGGATACTGGGTAGTTCTATGTCAACTGACCATAAACTAGCATCAGCAAAAAAGGGAGTGTCAGCTGGGAAAACAACTACGTGTTTTCTGGCTGTATTTAAGCCTGTAGGGCATTTTATTAATGAGTGATTAATGGGGAGGACAAGCCCACCATGGGCATTAGAGGTCCTGGGTTTTAAAAAAGTAGGCTGAGCAAGCTAGGGGGAGGAAGCCATTCAGCAGTACTGATGCATGTCCTCTACATCAGCTCCTAGCTCTAGGTTCCTGCCCTGCTTGAGTTACTGTCTTGAATTCCTTCAATGATTAACAATGATAAAAAAAAAAGCATAAGCCAAATAAGCCCATTCTTCCCCAATTTGTTTTGGTCATGGTGTCTTGTTACAGCAAGAGAAACTGTAACTAAAATGTTAGGTTGCCAGCTGCTAGCTGTTTCCCCTGCAAGTTAGCAAAATTGATCTTGTAAAAGAGAGGACTGCTGTAGGAATTCCTACTGCCAGTAACCTTTAAGTTACCCACCCACTTGGGCATGGCCTCTTATACTATTTATGCGAATGTAAAATGAACGTCTGGCCTCTTTTCCGGTTGTGGGATTTTGTTGCTGTTCTCGGTTCCAGCAGAGGATTGTGATTTGTGAGTCTACCCCTAAATAAATAACCCTCTATTATTCTCAATTCTGAACTAGTATGGAATTCTTTTAAGCATCCTTCTTCAGAAGAAAAAGCAGGTACACACAAGATAAAATAAGCACTGTGATGGTAAGTCACATTCTATCTCTTATTGAACCCAAATTCATATGCCATAGCTTTATGATTCTGTACTCTAACCATGTTCCTTTTCTACTTGTTCAAATACACTTCTGTCTCTGGATGAGAAGTATTTCTTGATACAAAAAGCTTTTCTTTATATATTCCTCCCTCTGCCCCTCCTTTGCTTAGAAGCCCCTTATCTTCTAACAGCTTGAGCCCACTGAAATCCAGTGTGTTTGATCCTCTGTACAATTGATCTTCTGTGCTACACAAATTGATAGACTTATTATCTTGTTCTGTACCATGAACTGACTCATTATTATCTCAAATACAGCTAATAATATTTTTCAGGCTTTATTTAACTGTACCATTTTATACCTGGAAAGGACATTAATAATTTCTAGCCCAACCCTCTCATTTGTACAGAAGAGAGAAAATGAGACTAAAAGATAAGTAGCTTCCCCAAAGTCATATCAAATTTCTCAAAGTAAGCTCACCTTGGGCATAGCAACAGTGACAAATTAAAAGGTACTCATGATAAAACCTGCTAAGGAACGGATGCATGTTCACTGTCATTTAACAATGAATGCCTTACAACTGCTACTACACAACAACACTTCTAAGAAATCCTGCAGAAAATCTAAGGCTATTTTAATTGTTTCAACTCAATTTTTCCTATAATTTTGTATATAATGGTTTTTATCTTAAAATGCATATTAACTTGCAGATGAACTTTTGTCTTTGGAGTATGCATTACTAATAACATTGGATTTACTTTGTTAAATTGTCCCTTATTCCACATCTCAAACTTAACAGAAGAATTTTGTTCTTTCCTGCAATAATTAAAAAGGACCATAACACTCCTTTGTTTTTTTCTCCTGAATATAGAAGATTTTTAACTACTTTTATTCTGAAATGTAAACATCTTTTCTACAGAAGAATATCACATTACAGTATATGGTCTGTGATTAAAATGTAGATGCTGAAGTTCCATGATAAAAACTAATGCTCTTTCTACCTCTGTTGCAGCAATGAGAAGAGGTTAAAACATTTACTTCAGTACTGAAAATTTATCTCAGTGCTCTTTAAGAGCCAAAGTTATGTGTAGTATCCTAAACCTCAAAACCTTAGAATGATCTCAAGTTGTTCTCTTGCGGATATGGAGATAAAAGTTTGAGAGAGTTGACAATTTTAATGCACATTGAAACTTTACTTACACATAAGATCTGGCTATAGTTAAAACTATAGGGCATTTTGTAAATTAGTGATTGATGGGGGAGGCTAAGCCCATTATGGATGTTGCCATCAAAGGGCTGGCGATCTGGGTTTTATATGGAAATAGAAAACAATTTACTGAGTGAGATAACCCAGACCCAAAAAGATGAATATGGTATGTACTCACTCATAAGTGGATTATAGCCATAAATAATGGACATTGAGCCTAAAATTCATGATCCTAGAGAAGCTAAATAAGACGGTGAACCCAAAGAAAAACATATAGTTATTCTCCTGGATATTGGAAGTAGACAAGATTCCCAGGCAAAAGTTGGGAACACAGGGGTGGGGGTGAGGTGGGGGGTAAGGGAAGATGGGGAGAGAGAAGAGAGAAGGGGAGGATTGGGGAGAGAATGTTGGGATGGAAGAAGGGTAGATATGGGAGCAGGGAAGTGGATATCTTAATTAAGGGAGCCATTTTAGGGTTGGCAAGAGACTTGACTCTAGAGGCATTCCCAGGTATCCAAGAAGATGTCCCCAGTTTGTTCCTTGGGCAGCAGAGGAGAGGGTACCTTATCCTATAGCCACACTGATGAATATCTTACATATCACCATAGAACCTTCATCTGGCGATGGATGGAGATAGAGACCCACATTGGAGCACTGGAATGAGCTCCCAAGGTCCAAATGAGGAGCAGAAGGAGGGAGAACATGAGCAAGGAAGTCAGGACTGCGAGGGGTACATCCACCCATTGAGATGGTGGGACTGATCTAATGGGAGCTCAGCAAGGCCAGCTGAACTGGGACTGATGGAGCATGTGATCAAACCGGACTCTGAACGTGGCTGAAAATGAGGGCTGACTGAGAAGTCAAGGACAGTGGCACTGGGTTTTGATTCTACTGCATGGACTGGCCATGTAAGAGCCTAGTCTTTTTGGATGCTCACCTTCCTAGACCTGGATGGAGGCGGGGGGTGAGGCACATAGGACAGGACGGGACCTTGGACTTCCCACAGGACAGGGAACCTTGACTGTTGTTAGGACTGGAGAGGGAGGGGGAGAAAGGGAAGTGGGAGGAGGAGAGGAGGTAGAAATTTTTAATAAATAAATAAAAAATAGCAAGCTGAGCCATCTATGGGGACCAAGCTGTTCAGGTTCCCATTACTTTTTTGGTTCATTAAATATCCATCATATTTGCCATCTCTTCTGATCTGGAATTGATTCCTTTGGTCTTTCCTCCTACCTTCTTCTCCTCTTTCTCCACCTCCTTCCATTTCACATATTCTTCTCTTCCTTTCCTAAATTTTGTTAGCTTTAACACTCCTCCTTTACATTTTCCTCTTGTGGACTTTCATTTCCTTTGGCGTTTGGGTGACAAAAACTACCCATTAAATATTGAGTAAAAAAAAAAATTTCTCACGGGGCTGGAGAGATGGCTCAGTGGTTAAGAGCATTGCCTGTTCTTCCAAAGGTTCTGAGTTCAATTCCCAGCAACCACATGGTGGCTCACAACCATCTGTAATGAGTTTTGGTGCCCTCTTCTGGCCGCAGGCATCCACACAGACAGAATATTGTATACATAATAAATAAGTAAATAAATAAATAATATTAAAAAAATTCTCTGCTATTTTAATAGACTACCTACAGTTGAAAAGCAAGAAGATATTTGCGATATAAATATATATTTGCCATCTTATCTCAGTGTTCTTATTATAGCAATAGACACTCTAGTTATAAATAATGGCTTTACGTGTAGCAAAAGAGTTGTACACACACATGTAGTGGCTCATTTAGATCTTCCTAAATCTTATTCCTGCAGTATCTAATAGTTCCTCCAAGACTTTCTCATAAATTATAACTATCTAAGAATCATGTTAAAATGAATATATTGTAATCTAGTAGGGAGTATAATTAAAAATATTATATCATGAAGAAATTCTTGTCAATGCAAAAAATCACAAACTGTACTTTGAAGAGTAAGAATATTTGATTTGGGTAAGTCTGTGTGTATTATCTAAAATCTTCACATGTATTTATTCTCCTGAAATGGGGAGAATTAAAAAGTACAGAAAATTTGTTAGTTACAAGGATAGAATATACATCAAGAAAGAAAAAATAAAATCATTTAAGAACCTCATTTCTGTGGGAGAGTCTTCTGTTTTGTGTTGATTTTATTGGTTAAATAATTAGACTGCCTTGGCCCTTTAATAGGACAGAAAATTAGGTAGGCGGACTAGACAGAACAGAATGCTGGGAGAAAGAAGCTGAGTCAGGCAGTCACCATGCCTCTCCTCTCTAAGTCAGACACAGGTTAAGATCTCTCCTGGTAAGCTACTACCTCATGGTGCTACACATATTATTAGAAATGGGTAAATCAAGATGTGAGAGTTAGCCAGTAAGAGGCTGGAACTAATGGGCCAGGCTGTGTTTAAAAGGATACAGTTTCTATGTAATTATTTTGGGTAAAGTTAGCTGGTGGCTGGGAGCCGGGCTGCTGGAAGCATCCCACAGCACCTACTACACCTCATCTCTATCAATAAAGAAATACGAAGATAAGACTGTTTAAGGTTACTTATTGCCTAAATTAGGTAAATCTGGTAAGTTAGTGATAGCTTCTAAAGGAACATACTTCAAAGGTATGAACAGAAATCTCTCACACAAGCAAACCTTATAACGCATGAGCACATATTCACTCACACATACAAGCATACATCTGTAAAAATGTAATTGATGTGTTCTTCTCTGGGAAGGTTATATGATAGGATGTTTTGACCTAAGCTGTGGCTACAGAATGTTTTGCCTAGACAAAAGAATATTTTGAACCAGGGTGTGGTCACTTGATATTTGGATGTGAGGAAGAAATTAATTTGTTTGTTCTTTGTGTCATGGTGAAGAAGACCTTTGCCTTCCATCCTGTTTTGGATATGAGTATGTAAGAACTTTGAGTAATAAACTTGAGGTGTATTAAAGGATTCACTGGATACCCTCCCAATTTTATCCGTTGTCTCATCTGTCAGGCAAGATGCTGAGACACCACTCTGCTCTCTCTTCAGAAAAGAGCAGGCCTCTAAGAGACGATAGTCAACCAAGACAAAGCAAGATACAATAAGACAAGGCAAAAGCCCTCATAAAAAGACTGGAAAAGGCAAACCAAAGCAATGAAAAGAGTCTCAACAGAAGGCAAAAGAGTCAGAGGTACACTGACTCCCATTGGTAGGAGTCCCACAAAAACACCAAACACACAGCTATAACATACACGGGAGACCTGTTACAGACACACAGGCCAATTGCTTGCTGTTACAGTCTCTGTGAGTCTACAGTTTACTGAACATGGAGAAGTCTAGCTGGTACATGCTTGGAGCCTTCACCCTTGTTCTAGCCTCTGCCAGAAGAAGATGGTCTTCATGGTGTTGCAAGAGAAAGCTAAACATCAACCCATTCACAAAACCTTTCACCTTCAATCTGTCCTTTCCAAAAGATATGTTGGAGCAATGGTGACACATAACTTATTGAAGTGGTCAACAAATGTTTAGTTTTAACTTGAAGCCCACTCCATAAGAAAGAGTCTATAACCAATATTGCTTGGATAGCTAGGAACAAGAGACTGGATAACCCAGTAACATAGGGTAGAAACAAACACGTCTGACAAAAATAAATCAATGAGATGATTACTAGTGATATTCTGCTGTCTGCTATCTCATAGATCAGTTCTTTGTCCAAGTGTCATCAGAGAAGCTGCCTCTGGCAGCCCACAGGAGCAGTTACAAAGAGCCACAGCCAGTCAGGTCTCTCTACTCTAAAAGCAAGGAACCACAGGGAAGAGGGAAAGGAAAGACTGTAAGAGTTAGATGTTATGAAGGATGAGAATACAAGGAAAACATGGCCCACAGAATCAGATGAATCTCTTGAACTCTGCCATCTTTTTCTTAATTTTGCTTACAAAATTGAAATGAAACTTATGTTTTAAAGAATTTGTTCCTGTTTTAGGATTAGCTAATTATTTTAACATTGCAGATGTTAACATTGCAGAGTCTCTGATTCTGTTTTTGTGAATAATTGAGCTGTGTTTATTTAAACAGAAAAGCTTGCCATTATTTACTTTTTCAGAATGTGAGTTTATTTTGGAATCATGAGTTACATGAAAGCAAGTAGGAAGATGCTTGTGCTGCCATCAATCTTTCTGAAAGATGGAATTTGAACTCCTTCATCATGGGTGATCTTTCTGTAGAATCATGAAACCAAACCTCATAAAGCAGCAGGAACTGATGGATGTGGGTCTTGTATCTTATCTGTTGCTTTCATTGGTTAACTAATAAAGAAAACTGCTTGGCCTGATAGGACATAAAATTAGGTAGTCTAAGTAGACAGAACAGAATGCTGGGAGAAAGAAGCCGAGTCAGAGTCGCCATGATTCTCCCACTCCAGACAGACACAGGTTAAGATCTTTCCTGGCAAGCTAGCTCGTGGTGCTACACAGAATAGGAAATGGGTTAGATGAATATGTAAGAGCTAGCCAATAAGAGGTTAAAACTAATGGGCCAAGCAGTGTTTAAAAGAATACAGTTTCTGTGTAATTATTTCGGGTATAAAGCTAGCCATGAGGGCGGCCGGGTGCCAGGGATGCAGTCACGCTGCTCTTATTACAACAAGGAACAGAGGGTCTCTGATATTAAGTCTTTAAAATGCTTTTCATACACCCTCATTCACCTCTTCATTCTCTTTAGCCTATAGAGTAGAGTGAGAAAATGTCATTGTAGACCACCCCTCAGGTAATTTGCTGTGTATGGGATCTTTTCTGCTTTATATGTTGAAGTGTGATCCCAGGCCTTATTGGTTTGTATTCCATGATGATCCTGTACATTAATAAGACCTAGCTTAGAAATATCTGGTAAATATCTACATGACGAATATGTAATCATTAGCATGACAAAAAAAATCACCGTGTTAAAATGCATCATTCCGATAAGAACTTCACTCTTGTATTTTAATGAAATCATCTTTAGGAGCAATAACAATAATCAATACATATGAACTACTTATAATCTAGCCAAAGCAATAGGCTGAAAAATATATTGACATTAGTTTATATAATCCTTTCTGATGGCTTCAGACACCAAGTTTTTATGTGATTAATGATTTAGAATAAAAAGTTAGAATTAGAGAATATACATATGAGTCAGTGAATGCCACCATAAAGAAAACAAATTTAATCTATAGGTCTGTAAATACTGTGCATATAACCCTTCCTATTCTTGCTTCATGTGAATTAATCACATACTCCACATTTGAATGCATACATAAATACATATTTACATATTTTATAATGTGTTTGATGTTTTAATTTAGCTCAGCCTAACTTTTTGTTAGTGCTACCTTCAGATGTTTTGCCAGAATGATGTTTATCAGGATTTAAGCGTCAAGAAGTTCAATCCAGGTTAGTAAGTAGTTATGAAAAGATAGCAATTACTTCTTTCTTCACATTTATATACCAAGTAATTTGACAGCATTTTTTTGTCAATAGGTGGGATCTATTTTTATCCCCCTTTTAATCTGAGTTTGTAACACTGAAAGAGAAGAATTGACTTTATACCAAATTTGAGCCTAAATACCAAGAAACAAACTAACCATACTGTCAATTTGATAGTGCTTTGTCATTGTCATGTGAACTACCTGGATGTCTATTCCCAGGTTAAAGGATACTAAAGGCTCAGCCAACATGATGATATTTACAATCAGGCACCTGAATCTTTAGACCTACCCTCTTTTGTCAAGCTACAGGGTTACACATGAAAAACCAACCAAAATATTCAGTCTGTCATAGATCCACCCAGTCACTCAAATCATCTGTAGACTTATAACCAATATTAAACAGAAATTGGCCACTAACAGCTATTAGTTTCTTTAGAGTGACTTAATAAATAACAATAATTAAATTACACACCTTGAAAAAACAGTAAAAGTAATACATTGTCCCTTGGTGTTCATTCAGTTTGGGTTTCATTCATTCATTATTATACTTAAAACAGGCTAAAAAAATGTAATGATCTGAGAGTCTAAATATGATTTATCATAAGAAACCATTTATTTACTTTAAAATAAACTACAGGACTCTGGACATATTGGTATTGTCTTTAAGTAGAACACCTTCGTCATCTAGTATTTAAAAAAACACACACTTGATGAATTAATCAAATTTTAGTGGTTGCTCTGAGCAAAGCCCTCCTCAGCAATTCAATACCTGGATCTCTTCACCTTTATATCTAGTTGCAATTTGGCCCATTTTCCTGCATCTCTCGCACATTTCCCAGTGCCTATTTCTGTCCACTTAGACTTAGATCAATAAACTTAACTCGGTTTTTCTTACCTCTCTTCTACCTGACCTACTTTATTTATGTCCCAGTTTTTAATTTGGAAGATTCCTGTGTCCCAGCTTATCAAACCAGAATGCCTCAGTTTACCCTTATACAAATGTCTAACATGATAAATGGTACATTTCACCTGCCAGGATATGTTTCTTGTACCATCTTTGAGGCATAAAATTCTGTAAATAGGAAACAATTTGGCAGCTATGAAAATGCTATAAACATTTGTGCACTCATAAATCAATAGCAATAACAAATTGCATTCAAGTGTCATTAAATTCTTCTTGATTATCAGTAAAGTTATAAAATTTTCACCCTTAATACCTTCCCTGTATCACAGTCTTCATTCCTCTGCCTCTGTTTGCCTCTACTGTCAGGCTATTTATAGTGTCTGGTGGTCTTGTGCATTGACTGTCCTAAATCTACAGGTATTTTACTGTGGATTATTTGGAAATTATAGTTTCCTGTTAAAACCAACTAGAAATTTTGCACATCAAAATCTTCTACTAGTGGCTTTTAAGTCACAGATTAACCCTGCTTTCTAATGTTCTTTATTCTCCTGCTCAGCAGGCAACACAGGGGGAGTTCTGGTTGGAGTTTTGAAGGAAGTCATTTCACCCACTCAAACCTGCCCAGTTTTATTCTCAACCTCTCTAACTTCAATGCCCCTCTTCTCCTCAATCCCAACTTCTTAGATTCATAATTAGACTCTGCAACCTCTAAGTCACTTCTACAAAGTGATGAGCTACTAAAAATACAGCCCTGCAGGAATACATTCAACTTCTATTTCTGTTATTTTTTTAACACCGGTTTCAGATGAACAAAGCAGTTAAACAAAGGGAGAGAGAAAGTGCTGTGATTGCGAAGATGTAACGTCGACACATACTTTGTTCATTTTAATTACACGAAGTCATCATTTAGCAGGATACTGTGAATAGAAAGCTGCCACAGACTTTCATTCTTTTGATATTTCCCATTTAAAGCCTCTTCCAATGACCCTGCACATAAATACCTCTGTTGTAACCCTCAGAACCCCTGTTTCTCTGTATAGTTCATGAAATGGGCACTGCCTCTTTTAAGGTGTGGGAAAAGCTGGACATAATTGGACTGCTCTGCTAATGAGACCTACTTCCATCACGCCTCTGACTGTCTCATGGCATTTAAGATGAGTCTTTTAAAACTGGGTTACAGAAAAGAGGATGGGGCCAGAGAGGGGGGTGTGTGAGAAGGACTCTCATGTGTACTAAAAGCTCTCAAGTTTAAGAAGTAGATATATAAAGCAAGAATAAATGAGGATGAAAAAAATCTGTTTTCTGTGAAAATTTAAATTCTGGATTTTGCTCTTCTGCACCCAAATAAATGATATTTAGAAGTTGCTGTTTTATAGACAGCAAGTCAAGAGCCAGCATCAAACTAAATGGAGAGAAACTTACAGAAATCCCACTGAAATAAGAATCAAGAAAATGTTTTCCACTCTCTCTATATCTATTCAATACAGATTTTGAGGACCTAGCTAGAGCAATAAGACAGCAAAATGAGATCAGGGGGTTACAAATCGAAAAAGAAGTCAAACTCTCACTATTTGCTGATGATAGGATAGTTTACATAAGTGACCCCCCCAAAAAAATCTACCAAGGAACTTCTACAACTCATAAACACTTTCAGTAAGGTATCAGGATACAAGATTAACTCAAAAAAAAATCAGTAGCCCTCCTTTACACAGATGATAAATAGGCCGAAAAAGAAATCAAAGAAACATTATCCTTCACAATAGCCTCAAATAGCATAAAATATCTCAGAGTAACCCTAACCAAACAAGTGGAAGACTTGTATGACAAGAACTTTAAATCTTTGAGGAAAGAAATTGAAGAAGACACCAGAAAGTGGAAAGATCTCCCATGCTCTTGGGTAGGCAGAATTAACATAGTAAAAATGGCAATCCTGCCAAAAGCAATCTACAGATTCAATGCAATGCCCATTAAAATCCTAACAAAATTCTTTATAGACTTCAAAAGAATGGTACTCAACTTCATATGGAAAAGCAAAAAACTCAGGATAGCCAAAACAATCCAGTACAATAAAAGAATTTCTGGAGACGTGACAATCCCTGACTTCAAACTCTAATACAGTGCTACAGTACTGAAAGCAGCCTGGTATAAGCATAAAAACAGACAGGAGGAAACGAATTGAATACCTGGATATTAATCTACACACCTACCTAATTTTTAAGAAAGAAGCAAAAAATATAAAATGGAAAAATAAAGCATATTTAACAAATAGTGCTGGAATAACTGAATATCAACACATAGAAGAATGAAAATAGATTCGTATCTATAACTATGCACAAAACTCAAGTCCAAATGGATCAAATACCTCAACATAAAGCCAGCCACACTGGACCTCATAGAAGAGAAAGTGGGAAGTACACTTGAATGCATTGGCACAGGAGACCACTTCTTAAATATAACCCTTGTAGCACAGACACTGAACAAAACAATTAATAAATGGAACCTCCTAAAACTGAGAAGCTTCCGTAAAGCAAGGACATGATCAACAAGATAAAATGACATCCTACAGAATGGAAAAAGATCTTCACTCACTCCACATCAGCAGAGGTCTGGTCTCCAAAATATACAAAGAATTCAAGAAATTGGTCATCAAAAGAACAAATAATCCAATTTTAAAAAGTGGAGTACAGACTTAAACAGAGAACTATCAACATAGTAATCTAAAATGGCGGAAAGACACTTAAGAAAATGCTCAACATCCTTAGTCATATATGTTTTTTAATGCATACTATTTTCTGTTCTTGAGAATGAGGGTTTCAAGTAGTCAGTCTTCTCATTTGAATTGGCTAAGGGCCTGGAGTTGGAGAAACTTACTTCCAAAAACAATCTGATATATGGTAAAATGCAATCATTAATTTTATGATGTTTAAAAGTAACAGGAATAGAGAGACTGAAGTGCCTGGCAACTATCAGTTAAAGACTGCTTGAGGATTGTCCTACAGTAACCATACTGTTATTCTACTTTGGCATCATCTCCCCACTAAGAACTGTGCTTGCTGTACATGATTGGGGCATGAAGAACATTATATTAACGCTGGAAGGAATAAGTGGATGTGCAAATACCTAGCTGCTTTAATGAAGGAGCATGTGAATTTTGCACATGAAAAGAATGTTCAAGTACAAAATTTAGGCTTGGATATTTTTCCTGGAAGACGAAAGAAAGATCAAGCTTCTAAATTCAAGGAAGTAAAAAACATCATGGTTATTTTGGAAATAGTAATCAACAATTCTAAATGTTTGCTAGGAAAATAAATGAGTAAGCTATAGAAAATTAATTTGGAGCTCCTGGCTATTTTTCAGTAGTTGTTAGAAATGATCAAATGGATGTTTGAAATGGATGTTAGAAATGGACGTTTGAAAAGACTGCCATAATAGCAGATACTAAAGTAAAGAGAGAACCAAGGCATGGTAGCAAAGAAACTAAGTTTCATTTGTAAAAGTGTAGTTGTATTGTACTTCCCTGATGTAAACTGGAAGGAAGCAAAGTGTAGAAAAACAGAACTGTGAAAGACACACTCTTCAATGTGTCTATCTACTCTCTTTTCTAATGTCCAACCAGGTTTAGCAAATAACCACTAATGTAGCAAAAGCATTGGCAATATTAGACTAGTATTCCCACAGATCTAGCTCTGTGGTCCTGGGCATAACAAATAGTTTCATTTTCTCTTTTACCCGTAAAATACATAAATTATTTTAACATGGCACAATCATAAGAAGGGAATGAAAATATCAGCTTTAATATGATTTTATAAATACAGAATTGATGATTCTTTGTTATTATCATTATAATTACTATAATTGATGCAAACGTTAACATGGTTATTAAAAATTGTGTCATTGGCCAAGCAGTGGTGGTGCACACTTTTAATCCCAGCACTCAGGAGGCAGAGGTGGGTGAATCACTGTAAATTCAGGCCAGTCTGGTCTACAAGAGCTAGTTTCAGGACCCAAGAACTGTGGTACAGAGAAACCCTGTACCAAAAAATCAGTATTAACAGAATGTCACTATTATCACTCACAGTGTGTATTAGTTTATTCTCCTACATTAAAATACCTGAAACAGGAGTATATAAGAAAAATTTATTAAGTTACAGTTTGGGAAACTAAACATTCAAGGTTAGAAAACTTCCTACTTTAATCTTTTGCTTAGGCCCATCATGATACCATAGTGGAAGGACATGTGAAGATGATCATGCAATGAAATAGAAAACGGGAGATGAAAGAGGGGTCAGGTTCGTTGTTGCTGTTGTTATTTTTGGTACTAATCTATTCTCATGGAACTACATTATCACCCATGACAAATACATTAATCTTCACCCAGGGAAGCACCTCCAAAAATCTAGTTACCATGTACAAAACTATACTGATAGCAATCTCTTCATCTCTTAACAACAACTACAAAGCAGAACCCATGTTAGACACATGTATAACACACTGGAATCCCAAGATTTTCTGCCTGTTATATGCTATAACATAGAGATAACATAACATATTTTACTGGGGAAGAAATGAGGCTGACTAGATTGAATGTTCTATGCAGCATACCCTGTGTCAAATATAAGATTCTGTCCACAATATCAATGGTCATATCTAAATTTCCCTTTTTTCCTTTAGGAGTTCCTCAGTTATTAACTTCCCTCTTTACATTTTCACTCTTCTTAATTTCCATTCTCTTCTTTCCCTAGCAGATATTTACTACAGGTTGAATTAAAACCAAAGTAGTGGCCTCACTTAGAAGCATACAAGGATAAAGACTGTAAAATTATGCATTCATATACAAATATATAGATATATATGACCAAGAATATGACAGCATAAAATTTAATACTATAAATTTTGGCTGAGTATTTTAATCAGATTTCATGTATCTTATAATTTTTCTATCTAGAGTTAAAGTATGTATTTCTGTCCACTCTTTGGCAAGGACTCCTGAATTCTGTCTTACAACAAGTCAGAATTGATTAGATTACACCAAACCACTGCAATTCATTTGCATGGACCTTATTTATTTATTTATTTATTTATTTATTTATTTATTTATTTATTACCTCTTTTTCTCCCCAGTGACACATAAAAATACAACAGCTCTCTCATGCTCTGGCCAGCACTTACTTTCTCTGAGGCTCTCAATGAGTTGCAAGAATGATTGTATCTGTTCATAGGCCCATAAAATAGATATTTGATTTGATTTAGGTGAGGATGCAGTGAGCTAATTTCATTATGATTAACTCTCCATAGTGAGGTTTGTACTTTTTGTGGTTATGAACCACCAATGCAGTGTGATTTGTCAGAGAACAGAGTCTGGCTATCTCAGCAGGTCATTTATTTTCGGGAAAAAAAAAAAGATAATGCCTAAGGAAAATAAGGTCAGGCCGACATTAGTGGGCCTAGCCTCAGACAGAGGTAGGAAGGACTGAAGATGGACACATGAGAAAAATATGACCTTTCTTCATCTCACAGCGATGACAGATGTTTAGAATAAAAGGTCTTTTGTACAATAATGACATTATTGTTAAGGTTCTACGTATAAGAAGCCATTCACTCATCTGCCAAATATTTCCAGAGTAACAACTCTGTATATAAAGAACAACAATAAAAAAAGAGTTTTGTCTAGATGTAAGATCAGGAAAGGTCTGAAAGATATATTTGTATAGCCACAGCTGAACTGAGTTGTGTTACAAGGTGAGAAGAGAGACCAAGTACAAGATGATTGACAATGGTCTATATTAATATTCTTTCCTTTGTATTAATCCTTGTAAACATCCAACATGTCTCTCTCCTTTCTCCTTCTTCCTGCTGTGTGTGTATGTGTGTGTGTGTTTGTGTGTCTGTGTGTGTATAAGCAGGAAAAAGAGAACATATGTATAAGTAGATGGGGAAATTTTTGGTGGGGGAAATGGTATGCCAACATTGAGAAGAAGTAAATAAGAAAAGCTGCCATGATAAATATGTTTAGAATTGTCACAATTAAAGTGGTTTCTTTGTAAGCCACCTAAAATATGTTTTTAAATTAAGAATAAAAATATATACTATATTGTTGCAGGGGGCTGCTTGTTCATCCTGGATGCCCAGAACCAAAATAATCACACAGAAACTGTGTTGTTTAAATCACTGCTTGGCCATTAGTAGCTCTAGCTTCTTTTTTATTTTTTCAAGACAGTAGCTCTTATTGTTTAACTCTTACATATTAATTTAACCCATCTCTATTAATCTGTATATCACCACGAGGCTATAACTTACCGGCTAAAGTTCTGGCATCTGTCTCCAGTGGAGCTACATGGTTCCTCTCTAATTCCACCTTCTTTCCTCCAGCATTCAGTTTAGTTTTCCCCACCTACCTAAGTTCTGTCCTGCTACAGGTCCAAAGCAGTTTCTTTATTAACCAATGGTAATGACAGCATACAGAAGAAATCCCACATCACTATATCTCTTCTCATTAGAAAATAATGGCTGCTTTCCCTCTTTCATGCCTTCCAGCAGATCTAGGTGACTCTAATCTATATCTTGCTTTGATCATGTGAATATAATAGAAATAATGTTAAGCCAGCTCTACATTTCAACCTAGAAACAAGGATGTGGTTGAGTCTTATAATCATAACACAAAAATTAATTAACATTATGGATGATAAATTCATGTGGCTCAGTCCCCACCACCACTCCAGGTAATCATGGATCAATTTCAAAATCAGAAAATCCAGATATGGGCAGTGGTGGCACACACTTTTCATCCCAACTCTTGAGACGCAGACAGAGGTGGATCTCTGTGAGTTCAAGGCCAGCCTGGCCTTTCAGAACTAGTTACAAGACAGTCAAGGCTACATAATGAAACCCTGTCTCAATAAAACCAAAACCAAAACCCTCAAGAAAGAAATGAAGAAAAGAAATAAAGGAAGGATAGAAGGAAGGAAAAAAAGGAAGGAAAGAAGGAATAGATATTAGATAAACATATGCACCAAGGACACAAGCTCTGACCATAACAACAAGTCTGGTGAGCTCATCTCAAATATTCAATCTACAGAATCCTAAGGCAAACAAGTAGGATTTATTTGAATTCACCAAATTTGAATGTGGATTTCCACAATTTCAAATCAGAATTTTTTGAAAAGCTACCCTCCAGAGAGTAGGAATGATACATAGGAGAATAGAGAGATAAGGATCATCACAGGAAATTTAGAACACCTAAGAGATGCACATTGTTCTTACAAGTGTAGTTCTAGCCACAACTATTCCAGAAGCCCCATCTAAGTTACTCATTAAGAAAACAAGCAACAAATGCTGGTGAGAGATCAAAAGTAATTTAAAAAAGTTCCTGGTAGAAATGCATGGATTTCTGAAACCTGAAAATCTGGGAAAAAAAAAAAAACCTATCATATGATCCAATTCTACTATTTATAGATATATACCCAAGATTTGTTACTTTGTATCCCTGTGACATAAAGTATGACAGAAATTTCAAGGAAAGAATTCCTTATTTATCCTCATGGTTTTATTTGTGCTCCTGATCACATGACTGTGAATCAGGAAGCCTGGACTGTGGACCAGAACAAGAGTGTGTTACATGCATATATAACCTACTTCTACCAACAAGGCCCTACCTCCTATAGGTTCCAGAAGCATTTAAAACAATTCTACTAAAAAGGGAGCAGGAAATGAAAGTATGAAGGACATTTAAATTCAAATGCAAGGTACAGAAAGTATCTAAATCAGCATAAAACAGAAATTGCAGAACAACCAGGTTGTTGCCACCTTATTCACAATAGATACGTTATAGAATCAGCCTAGATGCCCATAGACTGAATCAACAGATGAATGGGTGAAGGAAATGAGAAATTTTGGGTATAAGAGGGAACTTTTACTCAGTCATGAAAAAGAGTGAAACTAGAAATTATGTCATTTCTTGAAAAACATCTATAGAACTGTAGATAATGTGATCATGTCTTAAGAGAAATAAGCAGGATATGGGAAGACAAATAAATATGGCATACTGTAGAGGCTTTTTTGTTTGTGTGTTGCTTTAATTGGGTAGTGAATAAAGAAACTGCCTTGGCCTAGTTGATAGGACAGAACTTAGGTAGGCGGAATAGACAGAACTGAATGCTGGGAAGAAGGGCAGAGTGGCAGATGCCATGGATCTTTTGCCTGAGACGGATGATGGTTAGAATCTTCCTGGTAAGCCACAGTCAACATGGCAATACACAGATTAATGGAAATGGGTTAAACTAATATGTAAGAGTTAGCCAATAATAAGTTAGAGCTAATGGTCCAGGCAGTGTTTAAATGAATACAGTTTCTGTGTGATATTTTGGGTGTAAGCTAGCCAGGTGGCCTGGACAACAAGCAGCTTGCTCCTCCCATTACAGCACACTTTCTCCCATATGCTAAAACAAGATTTTTTTTTCAAGTCATGAAAGTGAACAAGATACTCTTTGGCAAGAAGAAGGGGACTCATGGGAGAAGAAAAGGAAAAAAAAAGAAGAAAAAATTTGGTAAATATGACTAAAGTGCATAATATGTATATTTAAAATGATCACAATGAGACCTAGTATTTTTATTAAATGAATAGAAACCAATTACAAAAAAATCAAAAGCTAAGTCAAATGTAAGCTAGAAAGGAAAGAGAGAGACAGGAGAGGACTTAGTCATGCCAACCTGAAAAAAGAAAAAAAATAGAATTTACTGGTTCTCTTTGCTGAGAATTTTAGTGATTGTTCCCATCTTCAGATATAATTTGAGTTAGGGATTAAATGGTTTCACTGCAGTCCAATTATTCCACTTCCACTGCTGTACAGTGCAAATAAATTCATTACATAGTCTCAACTAAGAGAAGGCATCAACAATGCTTCTAGCTTTCAGTGTCTCTTCAGTTAACAAAAACCCAAGACAATTTTTACACATACAGTATAGACATTGGACTTTGAAAAGCAATCTTATTTACACCTGCTGTAGCAGAGGTAAAACTAAATTCACAAAGCTATAGGAGATAATCTTTTCCAAAATGAAAGGAAATATATTTCCAGAAAAAAAAAATTAAAGGCTAACCTGAAAAAAAATGTTTGAGGAAAATAAAAGCCAGCAACTTTCCTGTACCAGTTATAGAATGCACATTTTCAGCTGAGCTTTGTGATAAATTAGCTAAGGGCAATGTCTATTTTATTGTAATTGGTAATCTATGAGGTGTAGGCTAACCTAAGGGATAGTTTGATGAAGAATTTTGTGCCATCAGCACCTCAGGAATATTTATTCATGTCATACAGGAAACTTTCAATCTGATGCTTCTCAAATTAGCCAAACTGCCATGGCATCTTCATTTCTATTTTCTGCATGTGGTAGAACTCAATGAAAGAGTCTCTTCTGTCTTCCAATATTATAATGTAGTCGTTAGATATTTTTCTGCCATTTCATATGACCAACCAATAATCAAAATAGTGTAACCTTGAACCACAGAGAACAACAAATGGAAATTTAATCCCTGGATCTCAGAGAAATTCATGCTGATAAAATATATTACAAATTCTTATTTCCATTACAGCCTGAGTTAATGACAAAACTGATACTGGGGGAAAGCAAATTGAAATGAAGCTCAGAAAAGGCATGAAAGCTTAGCATTACCTGAGTAAGTCTGTGCCTGCTTAGTGTATTCGAGAAACTAAACACATGAACATGGATTACAGCTCCTTATTTTGTCAAAATTCACACCTTTCTTCATCTATCCTTCTACTCATCTATTACCCACTCATCACACCATTATGAGCTACTCTTATAGTCAGGAGACACTGAGCACTGATCTATGAAGCTATCAGATGTTGGCCCTTCTCGTAACTTCTCATTTAGCACTAGAAAAGATGTTTATAATTACTAACAAAATATAGGTCAGAAATTATCAACCTGTGGGTTGCAACACCTTGGGGATCGAACAACCCTTTCACAGGGGTTATACAATAGCAGAAGAAGACACAGAGACTTATGTTACAGCTAATAACAGTAGCAAAATTATAGTTATAAAGAAGCAAAGAAAATAATTTCATCGTTGGAGGTCACCACAACAGGAGAAACTGTATTGAATGACTGCAGCTATAGGAAGTAGACAACTTTTCTCTATGTACTAGAACTAGAACTAGAAGTAGCAGAACTTTGTAACTTAATCCCTGGAATCAATACTTGAGGAGTCAGAAGAGACATATATAATGTCCTAAAATCAAGTCTCACCTTTTGGCCTGATCACTACTGTTTGATTGAATTTTAAGAACAGTCTATAAAACTGAGGTTATTATTAATGTAACTTAAAAAAATCTCCAATGAGCAAAAATAGGATGCCCCAAAAACAAATAAGCAAAATACATCTTTATTCTGAATAGAAGTAAATGAAGTCCATGTTCTTTCACTAACTAATACCAGATAGCAACTTGGAAGGTATGTATTGTAACTTCGCCCCTTGTAAATGAAGGATTGTTATTGTTTCTAGTACCGATGTGATAAACTGAAACAGTCGTAAAAGTTTGTTAGATGTTTATTTGCAGGTTTGTCTGTGAGCATGTTTGTTTGTGTATGTGTGTGTGTGTGTGTGTGTGTGTATGATGGTGTGTATGGTAATGGTGGTGTCGGGCAGGATGGGGGTTGTAAGATTTCCCCAGGGAATTTTTTCTTCTCTTCTCTTTGGTGGTCGATGTCAACTTCCACTGAGACAGTTTCTCCTTTTTCTTACTCTCTGGCTTCCTCTCTTCTCCATTTTTTTTTGCTTTCATCCCATAATTTCTTATCACAGATATTATCTGTTTTCCAGCTTCCTATAAGTGTGTTTCTTCAGAAAAACAATACCCAGGAAGAGTTCCAAGACTTTTCTCTTTACACAATCTCCTTCGAAAAAAAGCTTCTGAAGGCTCTAGAAAATATAATTTACATCAGTAATCTCATTTGGAAGATCCAGATCTAGTGGTATAGTACATGATATACTGATACAGGATGGGAAATGGTACCATGCTGTAATAGGATAGGTTTTAATTCACACTCCTGACAATCAGTGCAGCACTGGGCATTTCCTGTGTGTGTATCCTACACATACTTAACTGATCAGATTATCTACCTTATATTATCTGGTAGTGAATGCTCTCTAGAGCTGGAAAATAATGTGGTAGCAAAAGCCCATGGTTAATTAAGATTGAACTCTAGCAACCTCACATGAAGTTATTCATGTGTGGGTACTTCATCAGACAAAACAGATCTTAACCAAATAAATAACTTAAAATAACACTTAGAAATTTTTGTCTTGTGTTATTCTACTATTTTCTTAAACTCTCTTTCCAAATTTACTAAGAATTCTTTCTAAGTCTGGCTTTTCTCAGTTGCACAAAGCAAATCCAGGAGAGAAAAAGGGTGGGAGGGCTTATGTCAGTCTACAGAGCATAATAGTACTGGCGGCATCAGAGAAAGAATACCATCAATTAACCCACCCCTCTCCATCTATTCAGTCTTTTCATTGCCACCCTGACAAAATCGTTGTGCGGTCTAATGTGAGACACTTGTTCTTTTCAAGGTGCTTGCACATTAATAATACTGCTACCAACAAAATCACAGCGAGATACTCCCATGTATATTAGAATTAGTGTTATGTAAAAGATCACAAATCTGTAAATGTTGTCGAGGATTCAGAGAGCTTGCAACTCTTGTACAATCCTGGTGAGCACTAAAATTGCATTGAGCACAGTCTGAGTCAGTTAAATAAGATAGCACCGCACTGGCACATGCTTCAGTGATTTACTGTTCAGGCACATAATGTACCCGATGTTTATGTTCTTCATTTTAGAAGCATTTGTTGAAACCTACTCTCACATATGACCATCTTCTAATATTTATAGGTAAGATGACTACATCAAGAATGAGTACATCTTTTATAAAACAGACCCCTTGGGAAACTCTTTTCTTTGTTGTGCTTTCTAACATATAAAAACAGAAAGAGAATTTCAGACTCAGAGAATGTGTCCTTGCTTAAGAGCAGATTTTTCTGTGTCTTGATCCTCGGCATGTCAGTCTCTAGAACAAGTAGAAATAAGTATTCATTATGACTGAAATAACCAGGCTTTGGTACTATGTTATTGGCAGACATAAGAGAAGTATACATCCAGTCTCTGTTTCCGTTCTATGTTGAATTAAGATTGTGTGGAGCAGCTGAAACATGCACCAAAGGCCATGTTCATGTCTAATCACAAAGTCCATAAGAGTGTTGAATGGAGCTCTTATGGTACTTCTGTCATGGCATTAAAAGATAAGTCATATATACAAATGACTCAAAAATAACCTTTATAGATATTTGCATGCCCATGGTCATACATTAATGCTTATAATAATCATAAGTAAGAAACACTCATCCATATTGAAAAATAAATAAGCAAATAAAAATAAATACATGTAAAAACCATTCATCTTTAAAAATTTTTAAGTTAATTATGAAGGGCATCAAAACTCTTTAGATATGAAGCAGAATTAAGGCCACAGGGTGTGGACTGGTACAAATTGAGGATTGGTAGGACAGAGGAGAAGATGAGAATAAATAGAAACAAATTGGCTTTGAAAATGTCAACATGAAAAGTAATACTCTGTGACGCCAATTAAAATAATAAATTATATAAATAGGTGGCATTCTAATGCCATTTATATTAATAGATGTCTCTTTGAAGTATTCTTCTATGGATATAATTATTTTGAGTAAGGTAACCCAGACACAGAAAGACAATTATCACATGTACTCACTCATAGGTGGTTTTTAAACATAAGCAAAGAAAACCAGCCTACAGACCACAATCCCAGAGAACTTAGACAACAATGAGGACACTAAGTTATCTAATCTACATGGGAAGTGGAAAAAGACGAGATCTCCTGAGCAAATTGGGAGCATGGGGACCTTGGGGGAGGGTTAATGGGGGGAGGGTAGAGGCAGGGAGGGGAGCAGAGAAAAATGTAGTGCTCAATAAAAATTAATAAGAAAAGAAAATAATGTGTTTTAAACTTACATATGTAAGTAGCAGCAGAAACACAATGCTGCTAGTTCCATTAAGCAGATTCAATAAGTTTGGTTTAACTTTTCTTCAGTCTTTTAACCTGAAACCTTCTCTTAGAACATCAAGATGACATTCTTGTTTCTGTTCTGTTCTGTTTCTGAAATGTTCTGTTTCATGGAGAAAGGATGGTTTGGTAATAACTGACAATCACTTACTAACTAGTACAGTCTGGTTTTGTATGCTAATTGTTGATAAGCTAACACTGTAAGTCATAGCCTACATTACTTGCCTAGACTACAACTTAGAGAAGAGTCATTGCATGAACCCAGCTCTCATTTAATTGAAAGTATTTCAAGTGGATAATATTGTTTTATGGCTAATTTATTCATCATTTAATTATTTCAAAATAAATTGCTTCAGCCTTCCTAGGACTGACCTTATGCTTTAAAGGGATTAGGCAAAGACTAGCAACATACAAAGCAGGGATGCTAATGGCAGACGCAGGGACTGAGGAATGCAGCAGTATGCAGATGATACTTCAAGAGGAGGGTAAAAGAGATGATGCCAAGGAAGGTATTTTGAGCATGTGGCCCTGGTACTGAGGTTCTGAGTATGTATTATGTCACTTGAAGAAATGGGGCCATTTCTTTAGCAGGAGTGGTATGATTTCTCTTTAAGAGATCCTAGGTCCTGTGTGCTTTAAAGAAGAAGCCTAGTAGCTCAGTAAATTGTAGGTGCCAGTCTGGAAAGTGTTCCTGTGGATATGGATGTTTCTGTTTGCCATGAGCCACAAGCCAGAGAAAGGTCGGCCTTTTTACAAAAATGGACAAGGATTAGAGGTCAGGGATTTTGTTTAAGTAGGCCACCTTTGAAGTCTTTAAGTTTCGGGAGATAAAACGAGGTGCTTGTAGGCCTATCTTCTGGGCCTTGCCTTTGATTTCCACACAAGAATATAAAAAAATAAGATCTGTGTAACAGAACACAAATTTTCATTTCGAAGAATTTTCGGAGAGCCTAACTTATTTCTAGATTTTAAGGCAAAGCCAGAAAATTTAACCTTTTCCTAACTTCTGTTCCTTATAGAATCAATTGCCTTCACTCAGAAGATTCTCTACCTCTTTCCTTCTTTGTCTATCACTACAATGTGTCAAATGCCTGCTAATTACTGTTTACTTAATACTGAGTGTGTAAGACTCCAGACATATGACACATCATATATATGTGTATATATAAATACTAAATATAGTAATATTTACACTCACATATATATCATATATAGCCATTCCTTATAACTTAACTCAATAAAAAGAAGTATAAGGTTTAGTAGAGATTGTAACTTGAATGATGTCACATAAATCCTCAAACTCAATTTTAGTTTTTTTACACTGGTCCAACTAAAACAGTGATTTTCAGAAATAACAGCTTTTTTTGCTTGTTTGTTTGTCTGTTTTTCTCGTCCTTGGTATACTTTCCTAACTATAATTTCAGAAGTTAACCAAAGGCAAATTGAGACATATATTTAGTAAATTAGTAATATTTAAGACACATACAAACATATGCACACACATACACACACACACAAATACTACTCAGAAAAGAGCATGCTTTCTATTCACTTTGCCTCTGCTGAGTGTCTGATGTTTCATCCCTATACTGAATGTGTCACTGTTCTTAGCATCACAAACACCAAGAACCAGCTTACCCCAACCCCTGTTGTTATGGGACACAGGGTCTGCTTTACCAGTGACTAAAAATCAAAGTTGGACCTATGAGTCAAATGTCCAAGATCACTATGTATGTAGGTAGGTATATAACCTTTTACTAAAAGAGTAATTTTGTGAAAGAAATAGTTCACATATATTTTCTCTCCGTCTCTCTTATCTGTTGCTTATATTGCTGTATATAAATGTTTAAAATTAAATGTAATAACCCTTATTCTTTTACTTTTTATTGATTCCCTGTGTTTGTGGGTTTTATCTAAAAAAATCCTTATTCTGCCTTATGATATGGATTATGATATGGAAATTTCCTTCTGTTTTCTTTTGTTGTTTATTTTGCTTGTTTTTAAATTTTATCTGTGTCTGAAATTAAACCATTCATTAGCAAAAGAAGATATAATTCAATTAAAATGTGTGGAAAATATGAATAGTTATTTCTTAAAAGAAGACATAGATATGGCATATAAAAATAGTCTACATCACTAATTGTCATGGAAATATAAACCAGAACTGTGACTAATCATCACTGCATTTAAAGTTGAATTTCTGTCATAAAAAAAAATCCCATAAGCACAATGTAGTTGATTTGCTCTGTCCTAAACCTCATGTAATCAGAGGTGGGATCACGAATGGTCCCCATCTAAGAATTGAAACAGAAGTTTAAAAGGATTTACAGTTTTGACACATTACAGAGGTAATCATTTCTGACTATACCAAGTAGAGAAAAGATAGCACATCTTCAGTTACTTCATTTAACTAAAATATATCTTAAGAAACACTGACTCCTGGATCAAAAAGCAATCCATTATCATTGCTGTTTGGTACCTTGTTTTATTTTTGGTGTATCTACATATTGCATCCAGAGTTACATGATGTTTAGGAAAGACCAAATCAGCTACATTGTGCAAATTGAATGCATTGTCTGTGTTAAATTACTATGTTTTAGATAGAGTAGATTTCAGAGTTAATTTTGAGAACAATTTAATAATCATATACCAAAAATTAAATACATAAAATTAGTTATAACTTAGCTATGCCTAAATTGACAACATGAAACTTTTTGAAATAAAGGCCACACACATGGGGGACTGCAAATTGAATGTTTCCAAATTTTTCTTCCATTGCTTTAATTGAAGAGTTGCTGGATCACCATGTAACCAGTATGTAGAAAAAGAAATTAAAAAAAAAAAAAAAAACCTGAGCAGTGAGGTGTGCTTCATTGTTCTTTCACCATCAAGGCTACAGTATATCATCTCTAAAGCTAACTACTATTGGGGAAATGTTCTGTATAAAAATGCATTGCTTTGGGAACTTTTATAAATGTGAAAAACTAAATGCTGAGTGAACTCTGCATTGCCATAAAGTACCCAAAAATGTAGTTGAATATAAAATTGGTCACAATGATTACAATACTAAGGTCCTGGAATTCAGAGATAAAAATATTTGAGAATGACTGATGCCCGACAACAGAGGAAGTTTGATCAGTAGTTGTAGAGTTAGACTGAAATGAGTGAGATAAGTTTATTATGCAGGAGGGTGACTACAATCAACAGTATTTTACTGAAAATTAAAAATACATAAAAATCATTTTCATGTTCTCATCACAAGGAACAAGAAATATGTGAAGTAATAAATATGATAAATACATCAATTTTATTATTGTACAGGCAATGTGTTAAAACCTAGAACCACACCCTTAACTCTCTACAGTTATCAGCATTACTAATAACAAAAATTTTTAAAGTGCTGTAACAATAACACTAGGAAAGAATGAAGCTTTTAGGTTGTGCTCTTTTCTTTTTCTTCTTTTTCTTTTTTATCGAACATAGATTCTTCTCTCATACAGTAAATCTTGGACCAGTTTCCCCTCCATCCACTTCTCCCCGCATCCCCTTCACCTCCACTCTCCCCTAGATGCACTTCCCCTGTTTCCCTCTAAAAAGAGCAAGCCTCCAAGAGACAACAACCAAACCTGACAAAACAAGTTGCAGTAAGACAAGGCAAAAGTCATCATATCCAGGCTGGAAAAAGCAGCCCAAAAGGCAGAAAACAGTCCCAAGTACATCATTTGTTTTGTTTTGCTTGTAGCTCTTAAGGATGGAGTAACGTTGAGGTGACATAGGATTTCACAGCAACTCCACTTTATAGCTGTCTCCATGGAATTACAGAAGGACAATGTAACTCTCTGTTGACTTCTCTGTTCTACATTATCTTACCTACAAATTAAAATGATGGACAGGTACAGAATGCCTCTGGGCATAGAGAGGAGATGGCACAAAGAAGAAGCACCCGTGCCATATTGGTTTGGAAAATCAAGAAGAGAAATTTATTTTATCACCGGTTATCTGTGCTGTGCATTTGCCATTCTGTGGCTCATTTGGAAGTGTGCCAACTGACTGACAAGGAGGCTCAGCAGTGACTCATTTCTCAGCATGTAAGGATGCTGTGTTAGGAGGAGGCTCAGAAGTAGCTCACTGTGCCTCTGGAGAGATGAAGGGAAAAGGACACCTGGCAAAAGGAAGCAGAGAAACGTTGGGTTTCGGCTTTGAATCAGTGAAACTGGGAGTTGAGCAGTAAAAGAAAAAAAGCCACCAAAGTCAGGACAGAGAAATCTTAATCCACATTTTAGTTGTGGCATTAAATACAATCTTAAAATTGAGAAGCCATTTTCAGTCTTCAGCTGCAATATCAGAAGATGCACAATATTGTATCACTATCTGCCTTGCCACTGAGTAATATAACTTTAAATGGAAGAAATTTTAATGTGCAACTAGTATGAAGTAACAAATACATTTAAAATAAATATTTAATTAAATACCTATGTCTCAATTTGCACCTCTGTTTATATTTGTATTTATTCATTTTTTTTATTTTTTAACAACTATTCAGGGTGTGTGTATGTGTGAGGGCACACATGTGTGGAGGTCAGAGGATGAGTTGCAGGAGTCTGTTGTTTCCTCTATGTGGATTTCAGGGATAGAACACAGACATAGCAGCAAAAACTTTTACCTGGACATCCATCTTCCTGGCTTTCATTCATTCATTTATTGTATTTCTGTGATCTTTACTGCATGCTATGCACTGATCTAATCATAGACAATTTAGTTTTCCAAGAAAGTGAACTGTCTTCAAGTTGAAAAAAATAGTTTACAGAATCTCTATTAGGTATGTAAATAAATTTCATATCAAACCTTTTATTAGGAAAATCATCTCTAAGAAAACTAACTGGAATATGGGTTACATAAAAATCCACAGTTACTTAGAAGTGCCGCTAGAATAGAGGATGTTTCTAGCATCTGCAAAACCCTAGGTTTTATGAAAACACCAAAGTGAAAAATTAATCAGCCCAGTTGATTAAGACTTATGCAAGGGAAGATAACTATGCAATTGTTTCAAGAAGCAAATAAGTAATAACTAAAGAAAACCATATCTAAATATCAGGTTTTAAATGTTATGTTGAATATATTAGGCCAAATGCAACAACAGAAAGATTCGTATTTAAAATAAAGAGTGATTGAGGGCTGAAAACTGCAAATGATCTCAGATAATACTGATGACACAAGGACACCTTTCGAAGATTCTTTTGGCCTCAGCTCTTGGGTTGTAGACATAGCTCTGAGAGATTTACTGCTTCAATTGTACTCCAGGTGTATCACCACTTCCCCATATTTCTTTCCCTCTCTGGCCAATCCTTTTCATATCTCAAAATGAGCGTCAGTCACTGAACTTCTGAGAAACATTTATTCCACCACTCCTTCCTCCTCCTTCCCATAATTATTACCTCAGCATTCCCTAAGGACATCTTACTTTCATGATATTCTCTCTCTCTCTCTCTCTCTCTCTCTCTCAGAACTGCCATGCTAACTGCACCATATTCCTATCAGGATAAAAATTTTTGAATGTGAGAAATATAGAGTAGCATAAAATTAAGATAAGTATTTAAGTACATATTTACATATCAATTTATAACTTAGTCTATATTTTTATGTATTAATTCATTTAAAGTTTTATGATTTATTATACATATATGCACATATGAAGTGTTTTCATATATGGATGCATAGATGTTGCAGCTCTGTCCATCAGATATTACTTCTGGGACAAATGCTCAGTTGATTAACCATTAATTATTGAATAGATACTGAGAAATGACTAGGGGGACTTATATCTAAATGTTACTTGAGGAAAAAAATTGAATTATCTTTCTTTTGATGCCTGACTGAACTTACTATATTGATCCTCAGATGCTCCCATATTCCTGTGGATGTCATGATTTCATTTTTCTTCATGGCTGAATAAAATTTAGTTTTATATATGTACCATATTTTTATCCATCCAACCATTGATAGATACACAGGCTAGGTACATTTATCAGCTAGTGTGAATACTGCAGTGATAAAGATGCACACTTAGGATCCTTCCTGTATATATCCATGGTGGTACAGTAGGGTCACATAGTTGTTCAATTTTTGATTTTTTGAGAACCCTCCATAAGAAATTTGAGATTTGTTTTATCTGTTTACATACTCACTAATAGTGTATACGGAAGAGTACCTATTTCTCCACATCTTTGCCAACCACTCAAACTTAGTGCTATGTAATCTCTAAGCAGTATTCATTTACATTTTTCTGCAGCTAAGGATGTTGAACCCTTTTGTATTATTTATTGCCTGTGCATTTACACTTTTCAACAGAGATTAGTCCATTAGCCCATTTTCCGCTCATGTTACTTATGTTGCTGTCTCATTTTTGCAGTTATGTGTGTGTTTTTTGTGTGCATGTGTGTTCTATATATGAATCCCTTATCTTATGTAAAGTTAGCAAAGATTAACCACTCTGTAGGCTGTCTCATTATTCTGATGACTGTTTCTCTTGCAGTTCAGAGGAGTTAACTTTATGTAATTCCATTTTTCAGCTCTCGGGATTACTTCCTGCACCACTGCAATACTCTGCAGAAAGTTCTTACCAGTGCTTATGGCCTGAGATTTCACTTGTGCTTACCTCTTGCAGGTGCACTGCCAAATTATTATGTTCTGCTTGCTCCTTTTCCTTGATTCACATTCTTTGTTCACAATTTTCTTGCTTCCATCTTTGTGAATTTCTGATAATTTTCTTTTATCCTGTCTTTGGATAGAATCTTTCTAATTATTCTGGTTTTTCTAATAGCCAAGGTATCACAGAGGTAGCTTCTAGTTTGCTATCTGTCTTACAAGTTGATTCTAGAAATATTCAGAGAGAAATGAAACAGCTGCATCAATAAGAGTTAGCCAGGTACTGATTTTTAATTTATTAACACCCAATGTTAGAAGTGGCTGATTGCTTTCTTGGTACAGAAGATTAGTAAATAAACCTTGGAAACATCTTGATGTTTTTATCATTTCTACCAAAATACTGAAAATGAAAAAAAAATGGAATGGTTTGAAATTTCAGTTCACAACTCACCGAAAATATTTTCGTCAATCACCAATGAGTTGTGCACTACAAACTGAAGGATAAGTACAAGCTTTGTGGGAGCCAATTCTCTGGTCTCAACTGGAATACTGTTTTGTGGGAGATTATTGTATTGTGGCATTAGCCATTTTACGGTAAAGGAATCATCCAGTTGTACATCTTACTGACTTTATTTCTGTATAATTTGCATTAATCATTAGTATATTGACTAGGAAACTATTATTTCACATTTATTTTGTATCAGTTTTTTTTTTCCCCTGGAGAATATGAAAACTATTAAAAATCAATCAGGAGATAGGATTATGAATTACCAGAAAATTAACTTTTAAAATATCATATAATAGACTATAATATTAATAGTTTATCTTTCAATCTGAGATAGATTTAACTGTGACACTATATTACAAAAAAGCTATAATGTAATACCATAAACTGAGAACTTATAACCAGTGATAATTTATTTCTCACATTCTGAGAGTTGAAAATGCAAGATCAAGAAGTCAACAGATTCAGGATCGGCTGAGAGCCAGCTTCTGGCCTTATAGATAGCAAGTTGTGAGTTCTTCACACTGAAGAAAATCATAGGTTCTTTCTCTGCTATTTTTATAATGTCATGAATTCCATTCATGGAAAACTCCCTTCTCCTAACCTACTCACTTCCCAAATGCTCCACTTCACAATATCCTAATTGTGAGAGTAACAAAGCAACACATGGTTCACAAATACACATACATACACATATTCATACATTCATATACCAAAACTGTGTGAAAGGATGATTAAAAAGCAAATGCTAATTCAAAGAAAGCATGTTATTAGTCTTAAGTGGAAGGAAATGAAGTAGGCGAGAGATAAGAGACAGCATATTTAACCGTTCAGAATTTTCATCTCTTTAAGGATAAGTAAAACTACACAATAGGAAAAAACAAATTATTTAAAAATACTTTCCTGTGATGGTGATATTTAGAAAAAGATGAGGAAACGAACATAGTTATAAAACGAAAAAAAAAAAGTTCCCTAACTAAAGGGAGAAAACAAACTAGAATGTACCATGCACCTGATGAACTTAAACACACACACACACACACACAAACACACACACATATTTACCTGAGATATGATTTAAATAACAGATTCAGATAATGCCAGTGTAGGTGATAGAATTTAAATACTATTACAGTGAATTTACTCAAGTCTGTACACATTATGCATTTCCTATGAATGCATGGTGAGGGTGGTGACCACTGCTGTTGGAAATGTCATTACAACTGACAAAGTTTTTAAACACCTAAGAGTATGCCTTACTCTATCTTCAAAATACTTTTTGATTTATTTTATTTGTTTGAGTATTTTGTCTGCATGTACCCAGCAGTGCTAATGGAGACCATAATAAGACATCAAATTCCCTGGATGTGGAGTTATATACAGTTGTAAACCACCATGGGAGTACACGGAACAGCAAGAGCAAGAAGGGCACCTAACAGAGACACCTCTTTAGCCCCTCTCTATATTTAATGATCTAATTACTTAATATCTTCTCATTAGAATTTAATAAATAAAAGAATAAAATGGTGGAATATTGGACATGAAGAAGTAAGCAAAATGAAGGAAAGGCTTGTTAACAAAGAAAACACAAAAATTAAGAGATGAGCTTTGTAAAGCGCCAAAGACAGAAAGGCTTTTTTCTTGTTATCTAAATCATTTCTCAGATCTTCACCTGCTGGGTATTGCTCACTTTATCGATGAAGTTGCATTACAGCATGTGTCTAGGACATTCTCAGTGGTAGTGACTACCAGAAAGTTCATTATTTAAATTACGGTTTGTAAGGCTGTCTGAAACCCTTCTTCTGCTTACCTTAACTTCTTAACTTCTCTATGAGAAATAAAGAAAAAGTCATATAAACCATTTTCTCTCCCCTACTCTCTCTCTCTCAGGAACAATTTTAATTAGGTTTTACTTTAAATTCTACACTGACTTGGTTCCCAGACCTGTTTATAGTACTTGAGTGGTATTCTTTTGTTTGAACTTATTCATCATAATTTTTTTCCATAGAAATATCTTGCTTTCTTAAATCCATGCCAACCCCTACTTTAGACAAAAAGAAACAACTTTGCAGATAAAATTCAGGGACATATTTATAAGGAAAAGCAACAACGAAATTAGAATTTCTCCGAATTTCTGAACAATGGGGCTTGAAATCACAAGGTAAAAGAGAAAGACAGTCCATATTGGGTGCCAGTTAAGACATGTGGTCCAGTGCACAAACTTATCAGAGAAGGAAGGTGCTATCACTGTCAAACAGTGGTTAACTACTGTTTTACCATGCAGTAATCTGATCAAGAACTTTCATGACACTACTTATGACTAAAAGTAGAGTAAATCATACTTTATTCAGCCTGTGTTTGAGTTTCTGAGAAAGCTAAACAAATCAAAGGACACATGAGGAAGCCCTGCAAATCCTGAATTTTACAACCTGACTGCTCCCATGTCCTAAAAGAGAAAAAAAGGAAAAGTATTAAAATGGCAAGGTACGTACATGCACTGCCTTCCAACTTTGATCAGACAAGATTAATAATGATGACATTAAAATAAATACGTAATGCCACATTTAGGAAATGTGACTAAAGCAATGATTAACACTAACAAGTATATCATAGATTGTTTCTGGTAAAATTGATCATATTGATAATTTTAATGTTTAAGGCTAATGACTAATGAGAACTGCAGTAAAGAATAGAGTGATTCAAGTCTAGGTAAAGAATCAAAGAAAGTACCAACGTATGTGGACTCTCCTAAGATTGGACAATGTGGCCATGCTGTATGGATCACATTAGGAAGGGAAAACTTCGTAGCAATTTGCAAAGGTGAAATTAGGCTGAAATCAGTGAGCTGCTGACTTTTGTTCTGGGGTTACACTGCTCCTGGGAACTACTAATAAGATCCATTGTTAGGAAGATCATGGTCAAGTCTCTGTTCCCTTATTATTGTGTCTCTACCACTGGAAACAATAGCCTCATTCTCATTGAGCTGTGACTGAAGCAAATTCAGGGTCAGCGAACAGAGAAGAAGCCACCTTTTGGCTAACTATACATTCCTTTTTGCTAATACTTCAAACGAAATGACATGAAAAATCCCCTGTAAGGATGATCAGCAGATTTTTCCATTTGTAGTTGATGTCCCCATGCATGGATAGCAGGGCCATTCTTTATTTATGCTCAACCAAGTTTCTGCAAATAGAGAAATCGGCTAATTATCTACAAATTTTCATTTTTTATCTCCATAGAATTTTAATGAAGAGGAAACAGATTCTCCCTTTGGTGATTTCTCTGTCTCACTATAGTTCTCAGGCCTTATAGTATTGGAAGGAGAGAAACTCCCTCTGGTCATTTTCTTACCACTTGTCCATCCTGTCTACTGCCATTCTTATCATTCCCTTCATAAATAGGTCTTTCATTATGAATTGTAAGATTGAAATATGATACTTTTGTTGTTTTATACGTATGTGTGTATTTTCTGCATAGCATGATTCTGTGTGAAGATATAGCTTAGTTTAATTGGTTTGTACTCCATATAAAGTATTAAAATCAAATCAACAAATATCAGTTAAGGGAAAGTATACAAGGCAGTAAGCTTGACAAAAATGGCCCTTTACTAATTTTTGCATGAAGTCTACAAACCCTAGAAGTATTTAGCACAAGTGTGCAACTTCTGTGCTGTAAAACAGTAATCATCATTACCAGTGAAAGAGCTCATTATTGCACCAAAATGTCTCCAGAATCTGGCCCTTTCTTCATTCCAAATGCTGCAAACTTGATTTAGACTATCTTATGTTTCTTTCAGAATATGTATTTTTTCTCCCTCTGGTCTCTCTTCCTCAGACCATTAGAGCACTTGCAATGTATCCTCTCCAAAGTGGCCAATTACTTAAAGCATAGATCTTCCGAAGTTTATGATGAATTTTCATTTCAATTAAACCATCAGGAGTTGAAATGGCTTAATTAACTTATACAGCATATTCAAATGTCTGTCATACATCTACAGAAAAACAAAAGTTTAATAATCCAATATGCCAGAGGGAATAGTTTGTCTGTTCTTGTGCTCATATGTCTAGCTAACTGGAAACTGTGGTTCACTTCTACCAGCATGATGACAGAAAATGGCTCCACTGACTGGTGACCTGGGAAAACATCATCATTAAAGGAAAGTAGACTTTCTATGGCATGTGTGTTGTGTTTTCACCATTGTAAAATCAGAGTTGAGTTATCAGAAATTGGGGACTGACAATACACATGTTATTTCTTTCTCTTCTCATACAAAAATAGCTCAATGCCTTGCCTCATTCTCCAGTGCATACTTATGGGATACATGTTCCCCATTTAACGAGTAAACAATATTCTTGTGGACCACCCATGAAGATTTCAATTACTTCCATTATAGTATTACTCAAGCGTAGGTCTAGGAATAGTCTTGAAGCATTGTTTGTTCTCCTTTACCCAAAAAAAATCAACTTATTTATGAAACTCGAGCAGCATAGTGAAACCAAAAGGCAAAACAAACACCAATACAACAGCTATTTCTTTTGAATTGTGTTTTGAATATAGGATTCACAGATGGATGTATTTATATGACAAATTCTATTTCATAATACAGTTATTTTTACAAAGGACTTTAGTGTGATAGAATGAATCATTATGCTAATGTAAGGTTTGTTTTTTAATACCTCAATAATATATTATTTGAAATATTTCAATGGACTAACTAAATATTTAGATTCACTATCAAAATGTAAAATAATACTTAGGGAAAGGATCCCTGTCACACTTGTGTCATCTGCTATGATGTAAAGATTAGTGTTCTCGCAAGATTTCCATGATGAAATTTTACCTTTTAAGTTATGGTGAAGGAGTGAGACAGTTGAGAAGTACCTAAGTCATGAGGAACTAGTCCTCACAATGGGAATTGGACCCTTATAAAATGAGGCATAAACGGGAAGGTTAAGGTTAAGGAGATGGAACAGTCCCTAAATTTCATTTTCAGTAAGAGTGGGGACATGAGTTCAATCCTCAGAGACCATGTAAAGGAGGTAGATGTGGTGGTACATGCTCACAATCTCCAAACTAGAGTGACAGACATATTTCTGGGAATCACTGGTTATCTAAACTAGACAAATCAGTAAGCTTCTACCAATGAGAGACATGATGTCAGAAAACAAGGAGACTTGTAACTGAGGAACTAAGCTCAAGACTGTTTTAGTTTTTTATGTCATGCTTTTATTTGATTGGATATTCCCGGCAGGCTAGGTCTTATTCTTTTTTTTTTTTTTAATTTTTTTGAAGGGATATAAAGTAGAAGAAGATCTGAGAGAGGGGAGACTATGGGGTGGATTGAGAAGAGTGTACATGCATTCCTTCATTGGCACTGGAGCCTATTTCCTTGTGATGGCAGCACATACAGAAGATCAGTGGAGACAACCAGCCTCAGTTTATTGATCAACTCTAGATTCTTGATCTTTTCATTTATAGATAACAATTGTTGGACTGCAGCCTATAAGTCATTCCAATAAATTCCCGACATATATGGATAAAGAGATTCATTCCATATGTTCTGTGACTCTCGAGAACTCTGGCTAATACAATACTGAGTTTCAGAACACTAATCTTATAACCATACAATGGTTAAATCACATATCATGTTTACAGGAAAGGACCTGTAAAGATTTCTATCTTCATTAAAAGTCTATCACCATAACTACAGTAGGAGACCAGCTTCGACAGTAATACCATTTACCAAGTAGAAGCTTGCAGATTAGAAAAGTTAGTGAAGAGTAGAAAGATGCAAGTAAAAATAATAAAACAGAAATACTGGATAGTAATAGAAGGGAGTCCCAGCGAATACTGAAATCACCCATGTTTAATTTCCATTTACTTAAGATACTATGACCACAAAAGATAGGAGTAAGAGCAAAAGCTGCATTAACATGATACAAGGAAACGAAGGTTGAAGGCTACATTCTAAGTTAAACATTCTCTTGCTAGAACAACACAAGTAACACTCAAGCTTTAGACCAAAACATTCTGTAGGAGAACCACTCCCTGGGTAGAATCCATTGTTGTCTCCCTAAGGAAGTATGAACTTAGTGGATCCTTAAACTTTTGTTTGTGGTAGAAACAGATCTACTTCTCTATACCTGAAATACAAGGGCTGAATATTAGGCATACCCATTGACAATAACCTTGAGCAAGCAGAACTCTCTGACCTAAATCTAAGTGAGACCTTTGAGATAGAAACAGACAACAACCTTGAAGGAGTAGAACTAAGTACCAACTCTCTGACCTTTTGCCAGGGTGGAATGGCAACAACTTCAAGCAAGCTGAAACTTTCTGACCTTCAGACAGGCGGAAATAGCTTTATATTTTTATACATATCTTCATATATGAGAACTCTTTCTGCCATCTGAAACTAGTGGACCCTCTAAAATTGCTCTAATAGATAAGAGAATAAGGCATTTCCATCCACTCACTTTTGTTCTCCTTCAATACTAACCCCTGGGGTGACATAGCACAATTAATTGAGTATCTATGGAAACAATTTCAATTCTTCACTGGCAAATTAAAAATAATGCTAAGCAACCAATAATGTTGTTATAAAGATAAACTGTGATAAGATAATGATTGTGAACACATTTTAAGCCCTAAACCCTGTTCCCCAGCACTTGACATATGAAAAAAAAAATGTAAGAAATGGCCGTCGCCCAAAGATTTTCTTAATAGCTGAAGTAGAATCTGAGACTGATTGGGTTGAGCCAAGTACAATTACTAGAACATACATTAGAAACACTAATGGCTTTTCTTGTAGCCCCAAGTGCAACTATAAGACAAATCTTCTTTTAAAGTACCTCCAAAGCTAGTTGAATTACATTTTTGAAATCCTCAACTTCAATTTCATCACCTTTATTTTCCCATAATAAAATAAGAATTTCCAAGTATTTATATCTAAATTTATAAATTGTTGGGATAGTTTATGCCCATACTTGATGGGTGGGAATTCTAAGTGAGAATTATCATTAGAAATTAGTTTGAATTCATTACTGCTGTTCTCTAAGCAAGGGATATGCATGGTAGCGAGAAAGAAATTAAAATTGAGGAAAGAAAAGAAATAAAATTTCAGAAATTAAAATTTAACCATAAGCACTTATGGTGATTTGAAAGAAAATGGCTCCTAAACAGGGTGGCAATACTGGAGAGGTGGTCTTGTTGGAGGAAGTGTGCCAGTGTGGGGGTGGGCTTCGAGGTCTGTTTTACTTAAGCTTTCCCCAGTGTGACAGTCAATCAACTTCCTTTTGCCTGCAAGGTCTGGAACTTTCAGCTATTCCTCCAGCATCATGTCTGCCTACATGCTACCATGGTCTCTGCTATGATGAGAAGGTACTGAACCTCTGAAACTGTAAACAAGTCACTCCAATTAAATGTTTTCCTTATAAGAGTTGTCATGTGCATGGTTTTTCTTCAAGCAATAAAAACCCCAAGACAGTACTTAAGGACAATTATTATAGGTATAGGGTGGTAACTCCACAATACTGAATTTGTCATGGATACATAAAGACCTGAGTTCAGATAACCAGAACCAAGGAAAAATAAAATAAATCAAAACCAACCAACAAACCAAGAAATTAAATGTAATTAAGTTAGTCACTAGAAATTGATTCTGGCCACCATATGTACACATATAATGTCTGTGCATACAAACATGAATGTGTATATGTGTGTGCACATACCTCCCACACACTATTCTAAAATAATTACCCCTGTGATTTTTTGTTGTTGTTGTTGTTGCTGTTGTTGTTAATAAAGGTTGTTAATAAATGTAGTCAGGAATGTAAAATCATCGGATACTATTATATGTACTTCTTGTTCCAAAATGTAGCTTTGATACTTCTTTTGCATATTGTTATCCAAGTCAATCAACTCCCCCAAGCAACAGTCTTCCTGAATGCAGAGTATGGATGTTAGGCCTGTCTGCCTCCAAATGCTGACATGAGGACGAAGTCATAAAGTTTCCCAACCCCAGTTATTAAGAGTATTCTATTATTCTTACAACCAGACCATGGAAGTTCTCAGTGTATTTATTTACTATAGTGTGTGTGTGTGTGTGTGTGTGTGTGTGTGTGTGTGTGTTACCCAAGACCATGGTGAGCTCTCGCCCAGGCTCTACTGAGGGTTGTGTCTGTATCTGTGGTCCAACCTCAGTCAGGGTCTGTCTTAAAATGCATGGCTCATATTGAAACCAAAGGTCATGAAGATGCCTGGGTCTGTGCTGCCACCTGTAACCTTGTTAGTGTCCTTGGACCCTGCTGCCACTGGGGCCATGACAATTTAGGTGACCTATATTGCTCCCTGGGCCATGGTGACATCTAAATGCAAGCTGCAACTGAGGACCATATCTAGGTTTGTGTCGCTGCTATAGCCAGGGTCTTTATTGATGTCTTTGGCTCCTGTTAACACCAAGGATCTTACCAATGTCTCTGGTCTGGTCCACGACATGGGGCCATGTTGGTATCCTAAGGCCTTGCTGCCACAAGAGCCATGCTTACCTGAGTGGCCTATGCTGCCACCCAAGGCCATGGTGTCACCCAGGCCCACACTGTTGCCAAGGGCTATATCTGTATCAGTGTCCCCACAGCAGCCAGGATCTGACTTGATGCCCTCGGTTCCTGTTATTACCAAGGGCCATCTTGATACCTGGGGCCTTGTCAGCCCTCTGAGTCCATTGTCATATCCCTGAGCTATACTGATCTCATAAGCTAATATGTCACAGGGGTCATCCATTATCCCAAGGCCTTAGCTTCTGCCAGTTGCCCTGTCTGGGTTCACGATCCTGCTGCAGATGGAGTCTGTGTTGGTATCTGTGTACTGTGTTACCACAGACGTGCATAAGAACCAAACATGATAAAATCAGAGGGCACGCTAGTCAGGTCCTCTCCTTTATTGGGCATTTGAAAGGTAGCCCTGTCCCTCACTGGACACTGTACCAGGAGAACAGGCCCCAACCGTCACAGGAGTGCTGACCCCTCTACTCAGAAAAGAAGGTCCCATCCCGCACCACATATGTGGGAGAACTGGACTTTACTACATTGTTATAGTAGATCTGGCTCTTCCTCTCGCCTGAGGAGGGTTGCCCCAGCAGTCAGGTCTGACTAGCAAAAATACCACAGAGGCCTACATCCAGGGCCTTGGATTGGTCCATACTAACATCTAACCAACTTATAATCTACTGTAGAATGTGAAGAGACTGGTTTTGTGGAAAGATGGCCACCGAATTTCCATGACTGGGTCAACTGTGGGATATCCAAGAAGAGTTTTGGTGAGGGTCCAGTGATGGTAACGAAACAGAAATCTTGATGCAGGCCAATGACGGATTACAGTGATTTGCAGTAACGCTGATAGGACAAAGTGTACAGGAGACCTGACCCCACCTGCCACAAAGCCAAATGAAGAGGTGATAGAGAGGGCCAAAAGCAGAGGAGCCGTGGAAAGACTTTTGTTGTTTTGCTTTGGCTTTAATATTTTAGGGGAATGATGCAAGGGTAAAGGGAAGATATAAGAAAATGGGAAATGAGAATTTGGTACATGATGTGAAATTCTCAAAGAATCTATAAAGAAATTATGGCTTTTTAAAAAGGTGATGGAGGAGGGGAGGGAGTAGGACAGGGAGAGCTATGTAAAATGAGAAGAGATTGTATTTTTAAAAATTCTTATTAAAAAGGCAAAAAATACATTTTTATTGGAGGATTTGGAAGATTTCTTTATTAATTTGTGATTTTGTAAAACACGAAAGGTTGTAGTATAATAATAAAACTTTAAAAAGTATTGATTTCAGCAAATATTTGTAGAATGATATCTATAAAAAATAGAGCCAAAGAAAGCATTACTATGAACTGAATAAGTAGCCTAGAAAAGCCTCCCTTTATCCCTACTAAAGCTCTAAAATACATAAATAAATAAATAAATAAATAAATAAATAAATAAATAAATATAGTCTTTGGCTTTAGATTACATTAATTTCAATTCTAGTTCTACTACTTGTTAGATCTTTGTTATTGGTGAGTTAAATGGTATTTCTGACCTCTGCTTCTACTTGTATAAAGAAGATACATATTTCCATGTATAAAATCATAGTATTAGTTTAATGATTTTCAGTAACTGCTGATGAAATATTGCTTGAAAAGCTGCTAACATATAGAATGTTTAGAGGTACTTCCCATTGCTGTTATCATTTTCATCATTTTGTTTAGAATATGAATATTATAAAGCATATCTGTTGTGGATAAGCTTTTTATACAATGTTGATTCTGACAAGGCACATTTTGATTGGTGTAATAAAGATCTGATTTGTTAAAAACTATTCTTGAGAACTTCTTGAGAGAGGAACTTGGGGAAAGAATCTGAGAGACAGGCATTCTACCATCTAGAGGCAGATGAGGTGAGTGTACTGTGTTTATGAGAGGTAATAAACCATGCTGCAGAATGTAGGTTAATATAAATATATTAATTTAAATTATAAGAGCTAATTGGGAACAAGTCTAAGGTAAGGCCAAGCTTTCATAATTAATAAGAATTCTCTGTGTTTTATCTGAGTGATGGTGGTCCAAGCAAAACTTTAGCATTGATCATTGGGGATGTTTACCTAAATACAGGGATTGAGAAAACTTAGAAAAGTTTTGCACCCTGAATTGGACATGTCTTTTTAGTAACTACTGTCTTTCAAGCAGGTCTGGTGTAATTGGGTCCAGAGGCACGGCTCCTTTAAGAGGCCCTTTTGTGCAGTTGAGCATTTAAATAGCTGCCACATTACTCAGCAGTAGGTAGAAATGCCTGCTGTAGCACGGGTCCACCAGCTTCCCAGAAATGGGGTAGATGGGCATGGCTCCTTGGTGATGGCCACAGACATGAGGCGAGGCTATCATGGAGAGGCAAGCCACAGCTGCAGCTCTGATTCAGTGGGGTAGCCCGCTGGACTGACCAGAGTGGGATAAAGCCAGCCACAAGAACATATGCTGAGTGGAGCAGTGTGATTTGTGGTCTGGCCATTTACAGCTTAGCTCATAAGGCCAGAAAGCCAGGAAGAAAGCCAGGTCCAGACGGGGAAAACCTCTGAACAGGTACAGTATACCTGAAACTGTGCTTAGGTGTAGAAGAAAGAAATGAAAGTGGGTATAGACAGTCATAGAAAAAAATAGTTTAAAAATAACAAAGTAGTCTTTGAAACGAAAGTAATGTAAAAGCAATAAGCTACATAAGGATGAGGAAAGTTGTTTGGAACCTATATAGTTCTTCACTAATTTTAAATCTTTTAAATGCTAATGATCAAAAAAAACCCACAACAACCTTGGAGAGACAGCAGTGCAAAATAGCAGAAAAAAATTGCTAAATTAAACCAACCTATATAATTTAAGTGTTTATAACTTCAGATTGGAAATCAGGATATGTGTTGTGTTGGAGGAAAGGTTAAGTCTTTGCTTTTACAGAGGACAAAAATTTCTTCAAAATTAAGAATGACTAGAGTTGACTAGGGGAGACATTCTGAAAAGTTTGGCTGCAAATATGAAGAAAAATGCAAAAAAAAAAAAAACTACAAGAAAAATGACATAAAAACTGATCTCTCTACTAGGGAACAGCTCGGAGACTGGTGGGTGAGACACAGGAAATCATGTTGACTATAAAGACTTCATGACTTACTATTACATACTATCTTTTTATACGGTGTGGATGGAGATTTTTATTACAGTTTGGTTATGCAATCCATATAAACTTATAAGTTTGACAGATGTCTTTTACCTGCTCAAGCATAGAGCTCAGAATCTTCTTTAGCTGGTTTGTACACACCACACATTACATATTTTGTTAATTGCAGTTATTTTTACCTTCAAAAATTTGTGCATTTTCAGGACAAAAGGGCAAGACACCAATGAAATAGACAAGTAGCTCTCAGAATAAGTCTGTTTCTGTTTCTTCAAAAAATCTACATCCATTAGTACTTCGAAGCAACTAGCTGTGATTCTTCAGCCTCACAGATTACACTAGCCAGGACTTCACACATGCTCTGTACTTTCTCACCACACAAAGACTGAACAATAAGTGATAAAACTACCTCTCCTAAGTCTTGACCATTATCCAAATTCTTTTAGGGTTCCCTAAGGATGTGACCCATAGATAGCAGGATGTAAATTTAAAAAAAAAATTATGCCTACAATTCCAAGAGGTGGGGTTGTTTGTTTTTAATTGTTAGGCAGGCTATGGATGTATGTAATATTTAGGGGTAAGTTGTTTTTGGTCACAGTCAGAGAGTAAGCAAAACAAAGGAGGTTAGATTAGGGAATTTCTTTTTTTCTTTTTCCTCTATCCTTCTTTTTCTCCTATCTGGTGAAGAAAGAGGGTATATAGGAATGATAGGATGAAAAGGTAACTAACAGTCTCAAATATTTTATGTTGGTATGAATTTTTGTGTATTTTACAAATTTTTAGTTTATTTTTGTTATGACATACTATATATGTTTGTAATCTTCTTTAAGGTATTCTACCTATGCAGCTTATTCAAAGATAAAATGTAAAGTTTTAGTTATTGAACACTATCATTAAATTTTTTTAAGATAATTAAAAATGCAGATTAATAGCTAGTAATCTATAACAATCAAATTTGTAGTCATGTTAAGTATTTTTTCAAGGTTAAACAGAGTTATCTTAGATAGGTGGCCTTCAAACACTTCAGAGATATACAGGAGATGTAACTTTAAATGTTTTAATAATGTAAGGTTTTTAAATGGCAGTGAAATATGTCTGCTCTTGGTAGCACTAATTTAATTCAGAGAAGATGATGGGCAACAAAGAAACTCCATATAGAGTTTGCTTTCAATGTGACAAAGCTTGCTGCTGGGTAAGAAAATTTCCTTGCCTTGACTACTAACAATATGCTGCCATATTGCACAAACAGGACACACAGGAAGTCTCATGTCAAACTTTGTCAAGACAAGATAGTCACTCCTCCAAAATTTCTGCTTCACAAAAAATTCTGACAGATATTCTTGGCCTGTAGGCCAAAGATTGTTATCCCAATGTTGCAGAAGAACCTCAAATAATGGCTCAGCCAGCCAGGCTTCTCTTTTATTTCTATAGTTTTGGAAGTTGCTTGTTCTGTACTTTCTGATAACTCTGGTAGTATTTTATCCTTTTCATGTCTCTCATGGGGTGAATTCTGACAGCTGCTGGTTGCAATGGTTTTACTAGAAGCCACTGAGAATGTACAATGGATGGCAGCTAATATTATACAAGTCAAACTCACTGCTGGGGAGTCCCACTTGGGAAAGACCATGAAATCACTGATAGAAAAAAAAAACTGGTTGTCTATATCCAAAATTTTTCTTAAGTGCATAAATTCCTTCCCAAAGAACAGCTATGGGTATTTTTCCAATGTTTATGTGTTTATCTCATGAAATTATTGCACCTACTGGGCACACATAATTCTGTGGATAGTCATAAAGATGATTTCTCCTTAATATGAATAAATCTGATAAATGGAAATAATACTTAAATATTTTTCATTTCTCTGGCTGACATAGGAAAGTAATAGTATTCTCAGTCACAAAAACAGCTAATTTTAGACTCCATGACAAATTCAAACCAAACTGTCAGCCCTTGGAGATGAATACACAAGGACAAATTCTCAATTGTTTATTGCTGATTCAAGGTTAGGCATGAAGCAACTTTGGTAGATACAACCCCCTCCAGCAACAGACTTTCTGCACATACCCTCAACCTCAAGGTTCTGTCAACTAGCTGTTTATTGCTTAAGTACTGAATGTCAATGTCACTTTTTGTCTGGGAATTCTGACCACTTAGAGCTATGTGCTTACTTTATTCACCATACCCAGTCTTCCCGAACTCCCTAGCCTGAGAGAAACTGCAATCTCTATGGCTCTTTTTCTAATTGTTTACTCAAAAAGTGCTCTGTGACCCTGAAAATGTGTTCTATTTTTCCCCAGAGGCTTTGTTGTAGAAGAGATGTGTGAGATGAGTTTGTGTGTGTATGTGTGTGTGTGTGTGCTGAAAGAGGTATGTAGCTGAGTGTGCAATCGAGAAGGATGAGAGATGGAGAGAGAAGTGTTGTGCAGCTGTATGTAAAGAGATGTAGCTGTGTATAGATGGAGAGATTTTCAGAAGGAAATGCTTTTAAGATGAAGTACAAGAAAAGGTTACCATCAGGAAAGTGTATGCTTGTTCCTTTTTGTGTTACTTTCAGAAAGTATGTGTTCTAGTGGCATTTTCACTTGTATTTTAATAAAAAAAGATTTCCTGAAGATCCGAGAGTAAAATAGTCTCGCTGATCAGCCTTACATACCGGGTTATGGTAATGCACACCTTTAATCCCAGTAACCACAATGACACACACCTTTAATCACAGTATCCACACTTGTTGCCATAGAAATCAAGTGTTGCATGCCTTTAATCCCAATTATGCATGCCATTAATCCCAGCCCTAGAGAGGAATATAAAACACAGAGAGACAGCTCTCAGATACAATCTCATTCAGAGATTCCTGGAGACAAGATCCCCATTTTCGGACTGTGTCGAGTTAAGAGACAGTGACTGGCTGTTTTGCTTTTTGGAACTTCAGGTTGTACCCCAGTATTTGACCATGAGCTTTTATTAATCATGCTTCAGTGTCTGTTTCCTTATTTACCCTCAGATAGAAAACTCTAGCAATCAGGTAAAGAACTTTTTTTTTTTAAAGCTCAGCTACAGTCAAGTCTCTTGCCAGCCCTAAAATGGCTCCCTTAATGTAGATATCTTCTTCCCTGCTCCTATAGCTGCCCTCCTCCATCTCCACCCTCCACTCCCCAAACTCTCCCTAGTCTTTCCCTTCCCCCTTCTCTCTGCCCCTCTTCCCTTCCCCCAACTCCACCCTGACCCCTACCCCCACCCCTATGCTCCCAACTTTTGCCCTGCAACCTTGTTTCCTTCCAATTTCCAGGAGGATCTATATATGTTTTTCTTTGGGTTCTCTGGGCTTGTGAACTATAGGCTTGATGTCCATTGTTTATGGCTAGAGTCCACTTATGAGTGAGTACATACCATATTCATCTTTTGGGGTCTGGGTTATCTCACTCAGGATAGTGTTTTCTATTTCCATACATTTGCATGCAAAATTCAAGATGTCTTTGTTTGTTACCTCTGAGTAGTATTCTAATGTGTATATATTCCACACTTTCTTTATTCATTTTTCCATTGAGGGGCATCTAGGTTGTCTCCAGGTACTGGCTATTAAAAATAATGCTGCTATGAACATAGTTGAACAAATGCTTTTGTAGTGTGATTTGGTCTGATAATAAAAGTGATTTAAGTACAAAACTTTGAACTCACTGAGTTAGAATATATAATAGACTACTTTCTCCAAAGTTGACAAGTGCAAATGGACTGAATATTGTAAATGTAATTTTTACAGGATAATTGTTCTTATTTTGTATAGCTATACTTTTTAGAGATAAAACCTTTTCTTTTGATTTAGAAAAATAGGAAGAAATGTTGTGGGATAATCTTTTTGTACACTGTGAAGATGTGTCTTTGCCAAAGCACCTTCTGATTGGTTTAATAAAGAGACAAATTGCCAATAGCTATTCAGGAGAGGATAGGTGGAACTTCCATGGAGACACAGGAACTCAGGAAAAGAATCTGAGAGATAGGAGATCCACCAGCAACACACAGAGGGAGTAGGATATACTGTACTGAGAAATAATGATCCATGTAGCAGCACATAGACTAATATATAGTTAAGTTATAAGAGCTAATTGGGAACAAGCCTAAAGTAAGGCCAAGCATTCATAATTAAGAAATCTCCATGTTATTATTTGGAAACTGGTAGTCAAAAGAAAGCCTAACCAAACACATCAATCTTAGTATTTCACTTTACCTTGAATTTCCAGGTTACATACATTATATTAATTGATCTGCATCAATATCTATTTTAGAAACCTGTGGGTCATAGATATAATCAACATCTCCAGAACACACACGATTAAGAAGAGACAGAAATAAGAGTTTTCCTTGACCTCATAAGTGCTAAACTTGAATCTAATACCATCATAAGGAAGAATTTTCCTATTTATAAGTAACCCGGAAATGTGTCCATAAAGTGTGTTACTAATTTTTCTCTACCTACTGTGGAGAAGGAGGCACTTTTAGTGAAAAATTTCCATACCCCAACGTTAACTCTTTCTGTTGATATAATAAATTAGATCAGACCAAATTTAAATTCAATGCTTTATGAGCAAAGCAACTCCCTGGTAGTCTTGGGCGAGGGAAGGAGAAACCACATGGCAAGTCTAGTGATTTGTTAGGCATGGTTTTGAGCATCTCTAGTACAGGGGACACCATTTAGGAGGATTTTTGAGACTGAGTAGGATTTGGAGTTGAGGAAGCAAGGCAGAGTTCCACAAGAACACCCCAGACTCCTTGAGTATATGGGCAGTTCTTCAAGTCTGGCTAATATCTGTGGGCAAGGGACTATAAGTGTTTAGGGTGTTTGGTGAGTTCATGCTCAGGGGGAGCTATAGTTGATGAAACATTCAGTTAGCTGCCATCCTGGAGGCCTCGGGTATCTGTTCCTTGAGGGTACAAAGGTGGAAAGTTGTTTAGAAAAAAAAACATATTATTAACACTGGCCCTATGAACAGGGATAGCTGCAGAAAGAGTGTAGATGGTCAGAAAAATGTAATGGATATGTGCCCTGATGAATGAGCCAAATGAAAGAGCAGATATGTCCTTGGGTCTAGAAAGGTAGTACCAGCACTGATGTCACAGAAGCTTGGGGGGAATGGCATGACAAATTGGGGTATGATGTGATGTGTTTTTCAGGAATATCCGAGCTACCATATAGGGTGAAAAGCCTCTACCAAGCCAAGCAACTTGCCTTCTTTGATCCTTCAAGGAATAGTGCCTGAGGTCTCCAGGAAAGCAGCTCACTGAATGCTTCTTTATCCCTAACTCAGTGATCCCCACCCTCATGTTGTCCCATGTCCACAAGAAGCAACCAGACTTGAACTGGCACCCATATACCCAAGGAGTCTAGGATGCTCAAGTGGAGCTCTGCCTTAGGGACCCCCAAATCCAAACCCAGCATGCCTGAAAAATTGTGACTCTTCCCCAAGAGATGCTCAAGAAAATACCTACAAAGAATTTAAGACCCGATTGCTAAACCTGCCTCATAGTTTCTTCTTCTACCCGGACTACCTAGGAATTACTTTGCTCATTAAACCAGGACTTTTAATTCAGCCTGATCTGATTTATTGCATTGGTGAAGAGAATTAATAACAGGTATAAAAACCTTTCATTTAGTAGTTCTTCAAGTTTCTTCAGGTTTTCCAACAGTTCATAGTTCACAATAAACTCTTCCATGACTGACTTTATAAAGGAAATATTGTTCAATATGGTTACATATTTTGGGATATTTAAGAATTTCAGGTCAATACACATCACTTTCCAATCTTTCTTGGATCATTTCCACACAATTATTCTACAAGATATGGGCAAAATCAGTGACATTTTCAAAGGCAAAGAATTAACATATTAGACATTTTATCTCATGCACACAAGCAGATATGTACCAGACCTCTGATTTAAACAAATCTATTGGCATAAGATCCTATTCTATTTCTTTACCTGCAAATTGATAAATGGTATCTCAACTGATCTTAACTGGAGTATATATCATAAAACACTAGGGAGAAAATAATTAGTGTTATAACAGTTTATAGTTGAATGTTCTAATCTCTCTCTCTCTTTCTGTGTATGTGTGTGTGTGTTATTTTGACTCCAGCTTTTCATAGACAAAATATAAATAACATCAATAACTATTTTTTTTCTTGAAAACAGCACAAACAGCTGATGAATGTTTTCAGAGGCTCCTGTTTTTTGACCTTAATACGCCCTAGCCAATGACAGAATCTCTTTAAGCTGAAATTAATTTATGCTCAACAGTGATTAAAAGAGAAAGTGAGAAGCGGATGGAAATTAACAAATCCATCTTTATTGCTGAGATCCCATTATGATTATAAGGAGATGTAAAAATCAACGTGGCTGGTGCCAGCTGCAATCTGGTAAGGAGTTTGAACAGCCTGTCCCATTTGGGAACTGTCCTTGAGTGAACAGATTTATCTGTCTCTGAAGTTTCCAGAAATGGGGGCTTATTTATCAGGAGCTTGAATGTTGAGGTCTCCATATTGCTTTCTAAATAAGAGGCTGGTGACATGGAAAGATAGTGTTGCCAAAAAGAAAGTCAAGGAGACATCACATGATATAAAGTCTCTTGCAAATTGATCTCTAGTTCTTCCAGGAACAGAGGTGAGTGAATTTCTATACCCTGTGCATCTGATTTCTTTTTCATTGGCACATGCCTTGAATGGCAGATATATTTGTCATCGTAGTTCATCATTGGTTGCCAAAGACTCTGGGCCCAACATCTTATTTAAGACCTCATTGGACTCACCATAGTCTTTGGACAGAACATTTTATATCTAGTAGGAAAAACCATCACAGAAGAATGCAGGAAAGAGGGTCACAACTTTCCCACTTTTTCTTAAAGGTGTAATGTACTCGGTACTTCTCATTCATTGCAATTAACAAAAAAAAATGAGGATTATGATCTTAGTCATATTACTTCTCCCTAAGTAGCAAGAGAGAATAAAACTCATTTTCTCTTAGAAATGTAAGTAAAAGTTTTCAAAACACTGACAATCCTAGGCTAATTCCGTTTCAAGAGAACGAATGTGTGCTGAGAACTTCCAATGGGCCAAGATTTTTATGCAATGTCTCACTGAATATAAGAAGTATCCTTTTTGAGGTTTAACAGATAAGTGAATAGAACCTCAGAAGATGAAATGATTTTTTTTCTAGGACGCAGGAGTGTCCATCTGGGGACAAAGCTAAACCCAGTTCTATTATATACAAAGTTTGTTTCTGTCCAGTGTCCTTATCACGTCAGTCATGAGGCTTAGAAGAGGCTTTATTGTAGTTTTTGGTTCAACCTCTTTTTGGGTTTGTAATCTTGAGAAAATCATTATATTTCCAAATGACTGATTTTCTCATTGCAGTAAAAGGGATAAGATTGTCCACTGTTCTGCCTGTTTCATCAGTGAACCTGAAAGCCTGAGGTCTAATATATGAAGCAGACTTTGCAAACTTAAGCTATTGTCATTAAATAGTCCAGATTATATTAATGTGTAAACCTTCTCCATAGTGAGGATTTATATTTCTCAAAATAACATATGTGTGTGTGTGCTTAAAGAAATGAATATACTATTACCTTTCACAAAATTGTAACTCAGAGGTAAATGAGAATCCTCAAATTATCTTTAGTTATTATTGGACATATGCCAAAAGGAAAAATTGCCTTAGTTGAAAGCATGAAAACATATCATGAGGGAATACCTCAAACTATTAATAATAAATATGATAATAAAATAATTTTCCATTTGATTTCTATTCCAATCTCAGGGAACTCAGTATAGATCAAATTAGGAATTTTATTTTTGGTGTGAGTTCTAGGTAAGGGGAAGTTTATCATTATGATCATATAATGCATTTTATGATCATATAATGCATGTTAGTTGTTGTATAGGAAGGAAAATATAAAAGATCAAGGTTTAGATTGTGGATCAGCTATCTTAAAGACTTTGAGGAAGTTATTTGAGTTATTTGGGCTTTAAATGCCCCTTTGTAATAAAAAGGTCATAATCTAGATTGTAATTTTATTAAAATTTTTAAATTTTTTTTCACTTTATATGTATAAGTGTATCACCCATGCATATACATCTGTGCATGCCTGATACCTGCAGTGGTAGATGATATCATATCCCAAAGAATCAAAATTATAGATGGTTTTGAACGACCCTGTGGGTGCTGGCAACTGAACCAAGTTCCTGTGCCAGAGTGACAAGTGTTCATAACCATTGAGCCAGCTCTTTTATCCCCCTGTTTTCCTTAAAGTTGCTTTGGTAGGAATGTATTTTTCTATATATTAAACATACATTAAGTGCTACTTAAAGGCTGAAAATTTACCTACCACTTTAGGTCCCTCCAAAGTGGATGTCTCAGGCATAATTTAAAAATAGCAATATGTTCAATTTAGCATCATCCATCTTTAACCTTAAATCTTTGAAACTAGAGGCAGGGAAATTTCTCTGAGTTTAAGGCCATCCTAGACAACATATTGAGTTTCAAGCCAGTCAGGACTATATAGTGAGACTTTGTGTCTGACAAAACAAGTGAAAACTAGTGATGTTTTCTAGGTACTGGGAGAACCAAATCATTTACACATGAATAGAATCCTGCTGTACATAAAAAATAAAGGAAGGCAACTGTTTAAAAAAAAAACAGCAGGTTTTAAACTTATTATCCAATGTAAAATGATGTTTGAATATGTGGCATAAAACTGAAGTCTGAGAAATATTCTTTACTTCTCCTGATAGCTTACAAACAAGTAGAGAAAAAGACATGATCAAGAAAACCAGGCTAGCCCTTTGTTTACGAGCCACCCAAGCAGCAAGGAGATCCCATAGGGGGACCAGGAGAGACATCATTGGGGTGAATGAGTTTCTGACCACGGCAGCAGCCCAGGACAGGGAACTCAGACGTTCTTCATCCCTCCTACACTTCCTGGTCATCCTCAAGGGCTATACTGCCCAATACCTCCTCTCTCTTCCTATTCCACCCAGCTTGCATCCACAACCCTCCCCCCCTTCGTCTGACTCCCTCCCCTCTTTGACCACATAACATCTCCTGGCAAAGCCTGTTTGGGCAGGCGCTGAGGCCAAATACAAATCAGGAGGGCAAACGGGAGGGTGATAGCTCCTTTGTCCCTGCTAGCCTGCCTGCAGCAAGCAAGGTAGGCCCTTTGTTTACTAGCCACCCAAGCAGCAAGGAGATCCGATCTGGGAACCAGGAGAGACATCGGACTTGCATCCACAACCCAGCCAGAGCGGTCCTGAGGAGTTCCATCTGGACAGTAGTCCATGTTTGGGTGCTGAGGAGTTCCAGCTCGACGGGATGGTCCCTGCTTCTACACTGAAGAGATACACCCAGAGACACAGTCACAGCAAAAACTGGACCAAGACACCAGGCCTCTCCTGGCTCCATTTGAAGGAGGAGTTGGGAAGGTGCCAATGCAAGACTTCCTCCAACAACCTGAAAGGCAACATGACTTCACCAGAATCAAGGGATCCCGAAATAAGAAGAATTGTACACCCTACTCCAGAAGAATTAGAAGAAATCGACTCAAAAGTGAATTATATGAAAATAATAGAAGACCTTAAGCAGGAGGTGAAAAACTGCCATAAACAATTAGAGATTACAAACAAAAAGGTAGAGGAAATGAATAAATCGCTTAAAGATACCCAAGAAAATCAAGAGAAACATGAAAAAGCAATCAGACAGGTACGGGAAGCAGTTCAAGACTTGAAGAATGAAATGGAAGTAATGAAGAAAACACAAACCGAGGGAAGATTGGAGATGGAAAATCTGGGTAAACGAACAGGAACTACAGAGACAAGTACTACCAACAGAATACAAGAGATAGAAGAAAGAATATCAGATACTGAAGATACCATAGAGAAAATAAACACACTGATCAAAGAAAACAGCAAAACCAACAAATTCTCATCACAAAACATTCAGGAAATATGGGACACAATAAAAAGACCAAACCTAAGAATAATTGGAGTAGAAGAAGGAGAAGAGGTGCAACTCAACGGCCCAGAAAATATATTTAATAAAATTATAGAAGAAAACTTTCCCAACCTAAAGAAAGATGTACCTATGAAGGTTCAAGAAGCATACAGAACACCGAATAGGCTGGATCAAAAAAAAAAAAAACATCCCCTCGCCATATAATAATCAAAACACAAAACATACAGAATAAAGAAAGAATATTAAGAGCCGCAAAGGAAAAAGGCCAAGTTACTTACAAAGGTAAACCTATCAGACTTACACCTGACTTCTCTATGGAAACCATGAAAGCCAGAAGGTCCTGGATAGATGTACTGCAAAAACTAAGAGACCATGGATGCAAGCCCAGACTACTATACCCAGCCAAGCTTTCATTCACCATAAATGGAGAAAACAAAATTTTCCAGGATAAAAACAAATTTAAACAATACGTAGCCACAAACCCAGCCTTACAGAAAGTAATAGAAGGAAAATCTCTAACCAAGGAGTCCAACAATGACCACAATAACTCAGACATCTAGAGACCCGTCACCAGCGCAACTCAAAGAAGGGACGCACACGAACTCTACTACTAAAGAAGTGACCGGAGTTAACATCCCCTGGTCATTAATATCACTTAATGTCAATGGGCTCAACTCACCTATAAAAAGGCACAGGCTAAGAGATTGGATACGAAATCAGGATCCAACATTCTGCTGTTTACAAGAAACACACCTCAAACACAGAGACAGGCACCTACTCAGAGTAAAGGGCTGGGAAAAGGCTTATCAAGCAAATGGACCTAAGAAACAAGCAGGTGTGGCCATACTAATTTCTAACAAACTTGACTTCAAACTTAAATCAATCAGAAGAGATGGAGAGGGACATTTTATACTCATAACAGGATCAATTCATCAAGAGGAAGTCTCAATCCTGAATATCTACGCCCCTAATATAAAAGCACCCACATACGTAAAAGAAACATTACTAAAACTCAAGGCAGCCATCAAACCGCACACACTAATAGTGGGAGACTTCAACACTCCTCTCTCACCAATGGACAGGTCAATCAGACAGAAACCTAACAGAGAACTAAGAGAATTAATGGAGGTAATGAATCAATTGGACTTGACAGACATCTATAGAATATTCCACCCAAATCGGAAAGAATATACCTTCTTCTCTGCAGCTCATGGAACCTTCTCGAAAATTGACCACATACTCGGTAACAAAGCAAACTTCCACAGGTACAAAAACATATTAGTAACCACCTGTATCTTATCAGATCACCATGGATTAAAGTTAGAATTCAACAACAACCCTACCCCCAGAAAGCCTACAAACTCATGGAAACTGAACAGTCAACTACTGAACCACACCTGGATCAAGGAAGAAATAAAGAAAGAAATTAAAGTCTTCCTTGAATTCAATGAAAATAAAGAAACAACCTACTCAAACTTATGGGACACTATGAAAGCAGTCCTGAGAGGAAAGTTCATAGCACTAAGTGCCCACTTAAAGAAAACAGAGAAGGCACACATTGGAGACTTAACAGCCCATCTGAAAGCTCTAGAAAAAAAAGAAGCAGACTCACCTAGGAGGAGTAGAAGACTGGAAATAATCAAACTGAGGGCTGAAATCAACAAAATAGAAACACAGAAAACAATCCAAAGAATCAATGAAACAAAAAGCTGGTTCCTGGAGAAAATCAACAAGATTGATAAACCTCTATCCAAACTAATAAAACGCCAGAGAGTGAATATGCAAATTAATAAGATCAGAAATGAAAAGGGGGACATAACCACAGACACAGAGGAAATTCAAAGAATCATTAGATCTTACTACAAAGGCCTGTATGGCACAAAACTGGAAAATGTAAAAGAAATGGACACGTTTTTAGATAAATACCATATACCAAAGTTAAACCAGGACCAGGTGAACAACCTAAATAGACCTGTTAGTCACGAAGAACTAGAAGCTGTTATCAAAAACCTCCCTACCAAAAAAAGCCCAGGACCTGATGGTTTCAATGCGAAATTCTACCAGAACTTCCAAGAAGACCTAATACCTATACTCCTTAATGTATTTCACAATATAGAAGCAGAAGAGTCATTGCCAAATTCCTTTTATGAAGCTACAGTCACTCTGATACCAAAACCACACAAAGACTCAACCAAGAAAGAGAATTACAGGCCAATCTCACTCATGAACATCGACGCAAAAATCCTCAACAAAATACTGGCAAACCGAATCCAAGAACACATTAGAAAAATTATCCATTATGATCAAGTAGGCTTCATCCCAGAGATGCAGGGCTGGTTCAACATACGAAAATCTATCAATGTAATCCATCATATAAATAAGCTGAAAGAAAAAAACCATATGATCATTTCATTAGATGCTGAAAAAGTATTTGACAAAATTCAACATCCCTTTATGATAAAAGTCTTGGAGAGACTAGGGATACAAGGGTCATACCTAAATATAATAAAAGCTATATACAGCAAGCCGACAGCTAACATCAAATTAAACGGAGAGAAACTCAAAGCCATCCCACTAAACTCAGGAACACTAAACTCAGAAACCCACTCTCGCCATACCTCTTCAACATAGTGCTTGAAGTTCTAGCAATAGCAATAAGACAACATAAGGGGATCAAGGGGATTTGACTTGGAAAGGAAGAAGTTAAACTTTCGTTATTTGCAGATGATATGATAGTGTACATAAGTGACCCTCAAAACTCCACCAAGAAACTTTTACAGCTGATAAATACCTTTAGTAATGTGGCAGGATACAAGATCAACTCCAAAAAATCAGTCGCCCTCTTATACACAAAGGATATGGAAGCAGAGAGGGAAATCAGAGAAGCTTCACCTTTCACAATAGCCACAAACAGCATAAAATATCTCGGGGTAACTCTAACCAAGGAAGTGAAAGATCTATTTGACAAGAACTTTAAAGCATTGAAGAAAGAAATTGATGAGGATACCAGAAAATGGAAGGACCTCCCTTGCTCTTGGATTGGGAGGATCAACATAGTAAAAATGGCAATTCTACCAAAGGCAATTTATAGATTCAATGCAATTCCCATCAAGGTCCCATCAAAATTCTTCACGGATCTTGAGAGGACAATAATCAATTTTATATGGAAAAATAAAAAACCCAGGATAGCCAAAACAATCCTATACAATAAAGGATCTTCTGGAGGCATTACCATCCCTGACTTCAAACTCTATCACAGAGCTACAGTAATGAAAACAGTGTGGTATTGGCATAAAAACAGAGAAGTCGACCAATGGAATCGCATAGAAGACCCGGAATTTAATCCCCAAACCTATGAACACCTCATTTTCGACAAAGGAGCTAAAAGTATACAATGGAAGAAAGAAAGCATCTTCAACAAATGGTGCTGGCACAACTGGATGTCAACCTGTAGAAGATTGAAATTAGACCCATATCTATCACCTTGCACAAAACTCAAGTCCAAATGGATCAAAGACCTCAATATCAGTCCGAACACACTGAACCTGATAGAAGAGAAAGTGGGAAGTACCCTACAACAGATGGGCACAGGAGATCGCTTCTTAAGTATAACCCCAGCAGCACAGACACTAAGGACAACATTGAATAAATGGGACCTACTAAAGCTGAGAAGCTTCTGTAAAGCAAAGGACACTGTCACTAAGACAAAAAGGCAACCTACTGACTGGGAGAAGATCTTCACCAACCCCGCAACAGACAAAGGTCTGATCTCCAAAATATATAGAGAACTCAAGAAACTAGACTCTAAAATGCTAATTAACCCAATTAAAAAATGGGGCACTGAACTGAACAGAGAATTCTCAAAAGAAGAAGTTCAAATGGCCAAAAGACACCTAAGGTCATGCTCAACCTCATTAGCAATCAGGGAAATGCAAATCAAAACAACTTTGAGATATCATCTCACACCTGTCAGAATGGCTAAAATCAAAAGCACCGATGATAGCCTTTGCTGGAGAGGCTGTGGAGGAAGGGGTACCCTCATCCATTGCTGGTGGGAATGCAATCTTGTGCAACCACTTTGGAAATCAGTGTTTCGGTTTCTCAGGAAATTCGGGATCAACCTACCCCTGGACCCAGCAATACCACTCTTGGGAATATACCCAAGAGATGCCCTATCATATGACAAAAGCATTTGTTCAACTATGTTCATAGCAGCATTATTTGTAATAGCCAGAACCTGGAAACAACCTAGATGCCCTTCAATGGAAGAATGGATGAAGAAAGTGTGGAATATATACACATTAGAGTATTATGCTGCGGTAAAAAACAATGACTTCTCGAATTTTGCATGCAAATGGATGGAAATAGAAAACACTATCCTGAGCGAGGTAACCCAGACCCAAAAAGATGAACATGGGATGTATTCACTCATAATTGGTTTCTAGCCATAAATAAAGGTCACGGAGTGTATACCTGGTGAACCTAAAGAAGCTAAAGAAGAAGGTGAACCCAAGAAAAAACATATAGTTATCCTCTTGGCTAAGGGAAGTAGATAAAATTGCCGGGGAGAAAATTGGGATCTTGGGGGTGGGGTGGGTTGGGGATAAGGGGGGACGGGGAGAGAAAAGTGAGAAGGGGAGGATTGGGGGAACTTGGGGAAACAGGAAGATTGGGATAAAGGAAGGTTGGATAGGGGAGCAGGGAAGCACATATCTTAGTTAAGGGAGCCACCTTAGTGTTGGCAAGAGACTTGAACCTAGAGTGGCTCCCAGGAGCCCAAGGCGATGTCCCCAGTTAGTCCCTTGGGAAGCTGAGGATAGGGAACCTGAAATGACCCTATCCTATAGCAATACTGACGAATATCTTTCATATCACCATAGAACCTTCATCTGGTGATGGATGGAGATAGAGACAGAGACCCACACTGGAGCACTGGACTGAGCTCCCAAGGTCCCAATGAGGAGCAGATAGAGGGAGAACACGAGCAAGGATGTCAGGACCACCAGGGGTGCACCCACCCACTGAGACATTGGGGCTTTTCTATTGGGAGCTCACCAAGGCCAGCTGGACTGTGACTGAAAAAGCATTGGAAAAAACCGGACTCTCTGATCATGGTGAACAATGAGGGCTGATGAGAAGCCAAGGACAATGGCAAGGGGTTTTGATCCTACTTCATGTTCTGGCTTGGTGGGAGCCTAGCCAGTTCGGACGTTCATCTTTCTAGACATTATCGGAGTGGGGGGGGGGACCTTGGACTTTCCACAGGGCAGGGAACCCTGACTGCTCTTTGGACTGGAGAGGGATGGGGAGAGGAGTGGGGGTTGGGGGAGTGGTGTGGGTGGAGGGGGAGAAGGGTGGGAGGACGGGGAGGGAAATGGGAGGCTGGGAGGAGGCGAAAACTTTTTTTTTCTTTTCTCAATAAAAAAAAAGGCTAAGGAGAAGAAGAAGGCAAATAGATAAAGAGGAGACTTAGAAAAAAAAGAAGAGAGGAGGAGATGAGAGAGGAAGAGAAGGAAGTAGAGGAGCGTAGAGATCATTTGACATAGAGGACAAGATCTTCCATGTACATGTTTGTAAAGAAAGCAAAAACAGCATGGGAAAAGACTGATATGACAAAAGGTTAGATGATTGACTCTACCCAGGAAAGAAATAAGGGAGGATATAGTTATGACAAGAGAAAAATATAGATTATTGAATCTACTTTTTAAAAAGCAACTATTAGTTTTATATGCTTTAATTGGATTGGATTTTTGTATATTGTATACAAATTCAGTGTATTGATAGAAATTTGAGATTGATTTTGCTAGAATATACTATACATACATTTCCATCCCTTTTAAGGTATTGTACCTTTATAACTCATTAACAATATAATACAAATTTCTAGTCTTTGAAACTTATTAACAACTCTTTAGGATAATAAGAAAATGCAGGTTAGTAATTATTCACTTATTATAATTGAACTTGTAGTCACATTAGGTATTTTTTAAGGTCAGACAGAGATATATTTTAAATAGACAAGTCATCTTCAAACACTTCAGAAATCTGCGGAATATGGCATTTAAGATGTCTTAATAGCATAAATTTTTTATTTCATTTTTTATGACAATGAGACATATCTTCTCCTGACAACAACAAGCTACTTCAGAGAAGATGGTGGTCATTGAGGAAACTTCACATGAAGTTTGCTTACTTTGTGGCAAAAGTAAGCCACTGGGGGGAAAAATGCCTTTCCTTTTACTGCTGACACTATGTTTTCATAATGGGACACGCAGGGTACAAAAGATAGAGACTGTCAAACCTTACCCAGACAAGATTAGACAATCTTTCGAAATTCCTTCTTAATAGAAAAGTGTGTCAGATATTGTAGGTCTTCAGGCTGAAGATGGATGCCCTAATGTCACAGAGGCGCTTTGGGTGACTGTTCAGGCAATCAACTGTTTCTGTTATTTCCCACATTTTCTCTTTTTGGAAGTCACTTACTTGCACTTCCTGCATACTCAGTTAATATTCCTTTTTGGGACTCTGAGGGAGATGAAGGCTAGCTAGTTATACTTACAGCTTTCCTCTTCTACGAGACTCAGAAAAGAAATTCACTAAAGAAATGTAAAATATATAAAATCGAGAGATAGGAAAAAATAGTTTTGCATGGTAATGCAAGTTGTGATAGAAAGTATATAAGGTGGAAGACATTGGCTCGCAAAAAGGGGATAGATAATGCATCATTTTCTCTTACTTTGTCAAATGCAAATGAACATGACTTGGTTATGTACTTACTGCCTATATGTAGTATATATACTTATTATATATATATGTAGTATATATACTTATTGTATATAGTTTCTCTTATATTAGTTATAGCCTTCTTTTTTACTTTAGACAAAAGGGGGACATATAGTGATATTTTATTTATATTTTAATAAATAAAGCTTGCCTGAAAATCAGAGGGCAAAACTAAGCCACAGAGACTAGGAAGTGAATGCACATACCTTTAATCCCAGGATGTGGGAGACAGAGGCCGATGGATCTCTGAGAGTTCAAAGATACACTTGGCTACAAAAGATCAATGAAGAAACAGATCCAGGTGGTGATGACTCACACATTTAATCTTAGTACTAGGGAGCCACATGTCTTTAATCCACCACCACTGCAAATATAAACAAAGGAGACAGAAGCTCAGGGCTCAGTTGCCCAGCCTTTGTAGAAGTTAGACTTTTCTAGTGCCTTGGCTATTTTGCTCTTCTGATCGTCAGATTGAATCCCAGTATATGTTTCTGGGTTTTTATTATTCATGCTACAAGAGACAGCTCACACGATTCTTGATTCCACAGTAAAAAAATGTGCTTGAAAACCAAGCCAAAAGATTTGCTAGGATTCTTTATTCCCATATTTTTCAGAATCCTTAAAATGTCTGTTTGTATTGAGTCTTTAGTAGACGACATGGTAGTATAGCATGTATAGTATTCAGGTGTGTTTAATTAAAGCAAAGGGCATTTAATAATACCAATAAATACTGAAGCAAATATATATGGGAAAAATACACTTAAATGATAAAAATCCCAAAGCTAAGACTCCTAAGAACACAGATATGTCTAGCTGTACCTCTCAAATAAAATCTCTTTCGGGTTGATTCTTCCATGGAGCTGATTGCTCATCTGCGAAGACAGATATTTCAGCTCTGGTACCAATGGATTCCATTATCTCAAGTGCATTCCCTTCTGTCTACATGATATGGCAAGAAAGGCTGGGGATGAATGGAAAACAACAAAAGTAACTCATGGATAGCCCACGAGGAGCTCAGAAAACACTCTTGCATACTTCACTGGCCAGAGCTCAGTCACATTGTACTGGAAAGAAAAGCAACTAGGAAATACAATTTTACTTCTTGTCTAGGAACAAAATTAAACTTTTTCTTCTATCTCTCATCCATAAAGACACTCTGAATCTTTCCACACTCTGTCCTAAAAATCTCTGACATGCTCAATCTCAAGAGTTTATGTTCCATCAAGCTCATTATAAATTTTACATAATTCTTTTCTGCTTTCTTTCTTGTTTGTTGTCTACCTCCCAATGTCTCAGACAAAACTTCTTCCATAGTAAAATACTGTTTGAAAATGTCTCTCCTATTATGATGTTTTCTCTGTTCTCTTTGTTATATCTATTCCAATAACAAGTCTCTCCTTATTGTAGACAGTCACTAGTAGAATTTATTGAAGATTAAACTCCTAAAATATAGAAGTTTTGATGTCTGTGACTTTTTGCATGATGAACAACAGAGTGAGGAGAGGAAGGTGGATTTGACTTAAACCTAACTTTTTCTCTCGATAAGTATGTTTCTTTGAATAGAATACGACCATCCTGAAGCACTTCTTCAATTAAAAATTGGGAAATTTAAAATATTCCTTGTAAAACAAGTATGGGAAATTTCAAATATTAAATACACAAAGGCTTTAGCAAAATCTGTCATCCATGTAGGAAGTCATCTGTGACTGTTTATTGTTACCACTGCTTTCATTGTTAGTGCTTGGATTCAGAAAGAGCTGGCTTTTAGTCACTCTTCTGCCTTTTTTAACACTCTGAGTTGGAGGAATATTAGCCTTTACTTCTAAGCCTAAGTCTCTTCATATTTAAAAATGTGTATAATTCTCCCTTTAATAAATAACAAGATAAAACCCTACCTCAGTCAGTCATAGTATCTGACACATGACAGAAACACAGATACCACCCCTAGATTCTCTTATGAGGTGGAAGGTCTATTACTTACTGATGCTATTTAGGAAGGGAAAAGGAGCAGTTTACTTCATACAGCTTTCTGTTGTGCCTGAGGACATAAGGCTCAGCAGTTATAAATTAATTCCCCTCTAAGTCTTCAAAGCTGTAATCTAAGCTGTGTTCTTTTATGATGTGAACTTAGTCACCTTCCGTCTAGTGCTGCCCTCTTAGGTACTTGAAGACTGTTAAGTTAGGCCCTCATCTTTCTTGTCTCCAGGCTGAAGTTCTTCATTCCTCATCTCAAGTTCCCTTCTCTGCTTTTCTAATTATTTCCTATTGCACTGCCCTTCTAATTCTGAACAGTACAGAGGCATAGAAAGACATTGAAAGCCCTGCAATAATTAGGAAAAATTGCTCAAACATGCATTAACAAACAGTCTGTAAGGGCCAGTATTCATGTATACAGACAGAAATAGAAAATTCTGAGCAAATACATTCTCTACTATCAAGCCAATGTGCATTGTCATCTGCAGGGATGATATAAAGTGGCAGATTCAAGGTATTTCTTCATCTATGCATAACAAAAGTAATCAGTTATGTCCAGATATGTTATATATCAATTCAAAATTAAGTACTTAAAATATACTAACAGATAGAAGATATTCCAAAAAATATCTCCTCTTCCTGTACAAACAAAATATCCAGGAAGTGAGTCATGCACAATCATAAATGGAAACAGTAGGGTTATCAAAGAATACCATCATGCATGGGCAAAAACAAATAACCTTGGATCTCATATAAGACCACATAACTCCACATTTCATTTGCAGCTGTAGATGTTACATGAATGATCTTTTCTTTATTCTCTGTTTATATACAAACAACCCTTTAGGGGTTTCTTGTTCTTTCCTTTGTTCTCTGTGACCTATCTGACTCCCATATTTTCCCCTGTCTCCTCATATTTCCCTATTTCCTTCCTTGTCCTTGAAATCAGTTCTTATCTTTTCATCTCCAATTTAAAAGGAAAAAAATGGATTTAGAAAGTCCATGAAAGCAGAATATTGTGGTGAAGGACATGATAATTTTTTAAATTTTAAATTATTTTTTTAATCTCATTTTACATTCTATCAACAGTTCTCCCGCCATTACCCTTCCTCCTGCCTGCCCTGCCTCCTTCACAGTCCACACTCATCTACTCATTCCAGTGGGAAGTCAACAAAGTCTGTCACATTAATTAGGGTGTGGTCAAGCCACTCCCCACCCCTGCATAAGGTTGATCATGACATCCCACCACTTTGGAATGGGCTACAATAAACCAGGGATAATTCCTGGTTCTACTCAGGTGTCTCAGGCCCAAGCTTCACCACTGTCTGCCACATATGGAGGCTCCACAGCTGTCAGGAGAGAGCTCATGAGTTTCCACAAGCTTGGTTCAGCTGTTTCTGTACATTTTTCCATCCTGATCTTGACCTCCCTTGCTCATATATTCCCTCTTCCCTCTCTACAATTGAATTCCCAAAGCTCAGCCTGATGCTTGGTTGTGGATCTCTACATTTGGTTCAGTCAATTGTTGGATGAAGGCTCTATGATGATAGTTTGGGTATTTACCAGTCTGATTACAGGGGAAGGCCAGTTTTGGGCTCACTCTCCACTATTGCTAGAAGTCTTATCTGGGGTCATTCTAGTGGGTTCTTGGAGATTTCCCTAGCACCAGGTTTGTCCCCAACCCCATAGTGACTTTCTCTATTAAGATGTCCCTTTCATTGCTCTCCTAATCTTTCCCTCTGCCCCTCCACCATCCCATTCTCTCATGTTTTCATCTCTCATCTAGTGTATTTGATTGTTAACTGATAGGTTGGTGGTCGAGTCAACACAGGGTCAAGAGCTCTTAGGACATAATTTTCAAACTCATAGTTTATTTGCTGGTCATGGTCTCATTCGTGAATATTTTAATAATTATAAGCTTTAATAATTATTAATATTATTAATAATAAATATGTGTTAATGGTTTTGATCAAGATAACAACTTTAAGACTCAGTTGTAAACTCTGGTAGCCTGATATAAAAGTGCCTATTTGGAATATCAAAAGGATCCCAAAGGAGCGAGCACAAAATGAACACAATAATCTATCCTTCCTCTAAGGAATTTTAGTTAACACTTAATAAAATGATGCATGTAGATCATTTTATTGGCAATGTACTCTAAATGAACACTTTCTATTGTTGCTTAACTTATACATTTATTTAGGCCAGAGAAATAGAATCTGTTGTTTCAAACATCGTGTCAAACCTGACAAGAAATGGGAATATCATGAAGGCATTTCTCTACTACACAAGGAGCTAATAAAAAGCCCACTAGTAAAGCCAACAGGCTGAAACATGAATACAATACAGAAAACTATGAAACAAGAATTTTTACATAGTATTAGAGGAAAGATCACAGATGAGGTTTTGTTTCAAAACTACCTCTAATATTAATCTTGGATGCCTAGATAGAGATACTAAGAAGAATTCCAAAGCAAGGAACAGAATGAGTAAGAAAAAAAAAAAGAAAAGAAAAATGTCATAACATTAACAATGCCTGTCCAGCACTGAGAAAAGAGATTGTCCATCTTGACTGCAGAGAAAAAAAAAATCCTTTAGGGAATGTGTTTCAAGAAAAAGTAGAATGTTTGTTAGAGTATTCCTTTGTGAGCACTATATATTTCTAGTCTTCCTTTCAGGATAGGTTAGGTATTGCTCTACCATTGCAACAGAATCTGACAGTTAGAAAGGTTAAGTATTCTTTCTGGGTCACACAAGCTAGAAAAGTAGCTTATGACAAATACAAAAGTAAGATTTATTTAAGCACTTATATTCACCATAGGTCTGCACTCTGCTGGAAAGAGGATGAATTAATTCTGAGAAGAGTGATGTAGCAAAGATTGTGTGGGTCTCAGTCTTTTTTATTTATTTTGTTTTGTGGTTATTTTGTATTAAAAAATGTAGGATTTCCTCTAGAAAGATCTTTGTCCAAATAATAGTTCCTGAGATACGTTAAGTGCTTAATCCTGAGTCAAATGAGTGCTATATCTAGATAGAAACAACTCACTCACTCAAGTGTTGATCTTACTAATTCCTTTCATATTTGCGAGTCCACAGAATGGCTGTTTCCAGTTGTTATTGTAGCTATTTGGGGTCATGTATATTGTTATAGCTAACAGTTGATTTATCATATGTTACTCAGTTTTATATAATTTATACACACAATTTTATTAACTATGAATATGAATGTGATAAGTTCCCATGACCTTCCCCGTGAATCTCATAAGATTCTTGGCTTGCGCATTATTTTTTCTTAGAGTAGATTCATTGAGAAGAAAATTTAGCCTACCCTCATCAGTCAAAATAGATAGAGCCATGCTCTATCACTGAGATCATTTTCTCCTGTTTTGAGCAAGCAGTCATGCTTCTCAGTGGGAGAGGCTCTGGAAGGTATTCAGTGCAGGGAGATATCTGAACAACAGAGGAAGAAGACCTGCAGCTATGTCTTCTAGACACAGGACCCTCACAGAAAAGCCCGTATTCTTTAAAATATTGTGGAAAATTGGAATATTGGTTTCTAAATGGAGACAATGGCTGAGTTCAGACTTCTAACTTCCCCTTATTTTATTAAGTAGCTATTTATTACTGTTTAATATTAAGCATAATGCATAACGGCATTAATTACAAATCATTTGTATAAATCTTTGTGTCCAGGTATTTAGACAAGGCCAATTTGGTTTACTCTTTCTGAATTAGCAAAGTTTACTGTTTGTATTTAGGGACTGGTAGAGACAGAGTCTCAGCTGCAGGTCTTAATTGTCTACATATGTTTTCTCAACACAAATCACTTAGTACGCCAACAATATTCAGTGTACAAACAGAAAGAAGAGGGAAAGGGTATTTTTATAGACATCTCTTGTTTCAAGTGCCCTATGTTAATGCTTTCTCATAGTGATTATATAGGTAGAGGTGTGTATTTAATTTCTTTTACATATAACTGAAGAAACAAGATTGACCACAGCACCAGACTCCAAAACCAGTGTTCTTTTTGTCATCTGATACTTGCTATCAAGGGAGTAGCTTATATGTCACCATTTCAGAGTGCCATATCATGACAGAAGGGCGTGACTATCAACCTTAGTCCTTCTCCACTGACATACAGAAACTGTGTAAGAACTTCTAACATACGAGTTCCCATTCAGTTAATGAGAACTCAGAGGGAGGCCCTGCTTCTGATTTTCCCACTGCAGGATTATGAAGAATTGTTAATAAAAAAATGACAACCTCACAAACCTCCCTAAAAATAAAGATGCAAAGTGATAAGAAGATGAAAAATGAGGACACTGGTACTGCTTCACATGGTGCTTAAGAGTCAGTGATGAAAAACACACTAAAAAAAAAAAAGGCAGTTATCTCTACAGATTCAAATCCCATTTTTTTCCTCTCCTGTTTCATCCTCTGTCTATGAAATTCTTGATTAAAGATTTCTTTTTACAGTTTATTATATTTTATCTTATTTTCTTTACTTTTGAGAAGCACTTCATTATACCACTGGGGAAAACTTACCCTTTTGTTTCATCCAAAGAAAGAACGTGATGCAAACTTGCTTCAAGAAGATGATCAAAATTCAGTGTGGATCTGGTAATGAAGAAGCCCTACTTTGTTTTCAAGCAGGGATATGAAATTATGCCATAAATTGTACAAGGCAGGGGGTTGGTGAGAAATGAGAAATGAATAAAAGTCAAAAATATTGGTCCCCTGGTTGGTGTTTTAGCTACAACTAAGAGATTCATAGATGATTTTAGAGTAGAAGAATCTTTATAAAATCTCTAATCCAACTTTTCCTCTGCCATTGCATCTTGCTATTATATCTTTAAACAATCCCTGAGATATTCTTCTACTGTGATTCTCAGTGTGTTCTTCATAACTGCATAGATCCACATTCCTTCTATTTTTTTTAAGAAATTGAAGAATTCAGGTTGTTTTCATATGTTAACACCCACAAACTCCTTCAATAGTTCCTCAAGTGAATTTTTTTTTTTAGATCAAATTAATCCCATCTCCTGGGAGCATAGAAAAGCCCTGGAAAAGTAATTAGAAAAATCAGGGAGAAATATAGATGGAGAGAAGTTTGCTTTTCTGACTAGAGCTGATCAACAACTCAGTAGGGATGGAGTGCAAGGAGGCGGGAGTAGTTTCTAAGCAGCAGGCCAGACTTAGCCATGACACAGGAGGGAAAGAATTAAGGAAGGGATGATGTAGGAAGGGCCTGAGATTGTTAGCAGATCCTGTAGGCTGAAGGTCGCTGTGCCAGCTACAGAAGGGGTGATTAAGACTGCTTTATAGAAGGCATAAGGAGGTGATTGCCTTAATTATGTGGGTGGAGACAGATTAGTGGAATAATGGAGAGGGAGGGAACAGGTTAGAACTGTAGCTTTTTAAGAAGTACAGGTAACAGAGGGAGGGAGAGGAACCAGGACAAGGTTAAGGGAGAGTCTGGGAGAGGTAAGGGCAGATAGAGCTTTACATGAAACTTGAAAATTAAATTCATTATTCAAAAGGCATGTGCGTACCTGTATTCTCTGAGAGTTTCCAGGGAAATCTTCCTCCCTTCCACAGTCTGCACATTCTTTATTGAGTGCAATTTAGCTAGGTTTATGTAGGCTATTTTTTTTTCTCTCTCATATATACATATAAAGAACAATTTTTGCTTCTTTTCGCAGCTACCTAATTTAGTGACTAGATCTCAAGTCTAGTGTGAAGTACTTTGGGGAAGAGACCTTTCAAGGGACTTAATGGCAAATGCTTAGTATCTCACTCTTTTGTCAGTCAGAAAAAAAAGAGAAAAACACTGGCTCAAGTTCTGGCCAGTGTCTGTGGCACAAACACTCAGGCAATGGTTGATCAAAAGTGGTCAATAAAACACTGTGTCACATCCTAGTGTGTGGTTAAGTAGCACACAAACCACAAGAGAAAAACTGGAAATAAGCAATGTTAAGAACAGAGATGATGACAAATGTAGAAATAATAATTAATGAATGATGAGGATAAACATTTATTAAATTTGATACAATATCATTCTATTTTGTTTTAAGTTTACATAATTTAATTTTTAAGATGAGTCTATTTTAAGGAATATTTAAACTTCCTTAAAATTTGAGGAGCTGCTATGACAGCTTCCAGCTATTCTCCATTTTTAGAAGTGGTGAGTATTTGTGTTTACTTATGAAGTTGAGGTAAAAGTGTGTGTCTTACTCAAGATTAGTATTGCAGTAATTAGTCACCACAACCAAGAACTATTGGGAAAGATGTAGTTTATTTCCCTTACATTTCCACATCACCATTCATCATTTAAGAAAGTTGGTGCAGGCACCCAGATGGCAGGAATCTTGGGGCAGAAGATAATACTGAGGCCATGGGGGAGTGCTGCTTACTCACGTTCCCCCCATGAACTGAACAGCCGGCTTTATTATTATTATTATTACAATGGCACATCAGGCCAGGGGTGGAACAACCAACAATGCATTGCCCCATTACACAAACAAATCCTTAATTATGAAAATTTCCTACAGACCTACTACCAGTTGTCTAATACTATAGAGGCAATTTCTCAATAGAAGTTTCCTCCTTCAAGGTGATTCTAACTTGAAGAAAGTGGGCACACACACACACACACACACACACACACACACACACACACACCACTACAGAGCCCTATGAAATTCTTGGGGTCAGAAAGTTTGAAACTACCTGATTTTTGTTTTTTTGCTTGTTTCAGATTTGAAAATATTTTCAATATGCATAATGAGATATCTTGGATATGGAACCTCATTTAAAACATGAAATTTATGTTTTATGTATATGTTATAAAAAACATTTAATTCAATATTTTTATCATATTTTTGTGTTGTGTATATAACCTATCATACAATGCCAAGTACAAAATTTTCTTCCTTTTTTTTTCTTTTTCTTTCTTTCAAGAGGAATTATCTAATTGTATTTGTTTGTTTGCGTGTATGTCTATTGGTCTTCTGCCTACATATATGTCAGCACCATGTGCATTCAGTGACTGTAGAAGGCAGAAAAGATACTCAGAACTCCTATAAATAGAATTATATACTGTTGGGAACTGCGATGGGAGTGTTGAGAATCAAACCCCAGTTCAGAACAACTAGTGCTCTGGACTACTGAATGTGCATTTTTTTCCTGAAGTGTGGATTTTTTTTTTTTTAACTTGGTCATGATGGCACTAAGAAATTTCCAATTATGGAGCACTTTGGTAATTTCAATTTGTACATGTATGTTACAATTTGTATATGTTAGTATATATTATATTTTATGTACAAGATACAAGCAAATCAAATATGTACTATATTAATTACAAGATATGCATATAAGTTAACATAGTATATTATCATATGTATAACTACTTATATGAAAGGGCCAGCATGTGATCCTATAGGACACATTTTATTTTTGAGCAAATACAACTATATAGTAACATATGCTCAAGTATATTTAATATTCATTGAAGTATATAAATTAGTAACAATAAACAAATTGCCAACATTTCATCATGTTTAAAATCTCTAGTATATTTTATTCTTTATATTGGCTTCCAACTTGTACATGGTCTCTGTGCACATAGCTGTGTGCATTCATTTCAAATATAACTGTAGTCTATGCTTATATAATTGAACATATGTTTAACTTACTAGGCTCATACAAACAGCAACATATACAAGTTCAACATTCCTTGCACAAAAAAAAATTGTTTTTAGAAAACAAATTTCCCATAGACTAGTCAATACCTCAGAAAATTTAGGAAAATGAAGTAAATTTTAATCATATGCTTAATTCCCAAAAGTGTGGTGAAAACCGGACAATATTACCTAGGAGAAACTTGCTTTTTTTGAGAAACTATGACTTAGGCAAGAAAATAAATCTAATGAGCAAAAGAAAATAATCAGTTATCATGTGATAAGGTCTAATAATGATTTTCATAAGAAGTTTCTCCATAAAAAGCTTTATTTCTATTTTGTAATGAAGTCACCAATTTGAGGAGAATTCCTTTGGTTTGCTTGGGAGACAAACAAATCACCAATGGCCCAAAGGGGTTTCCTTAGAGTAAAGTGTCTACCATAGACCAGAGTCACTTTTTCCTTCTGTAAATTAGTGATAACCAATACCATGACTATCCCTCATGCAACAAATACAGCCACGATTCCATGAGTTTCAGGGAAGAAATATCTGGCAACTCTAAAGGTGATTTGGAGATAGTGGTGGGGGGTTGAAACTGAGGAGACATCTTGATGTCTTCACACGCATGAGGACCAGAGTGTTAACTATAGAACACAAGCTCCAAAGCGAAGCATGGTAGGACACACAAGACACTCCACGCTGGAAAATGGAAACGAGCAGAACACTGTAACACTGTGCAGACAGATTAGCCTATTAAGTGCGCTCTAGGTCTCCGGGAGATAATGTGTCTCAAACATAGAGGTGATAATTCCTAGAAATGCTACTCTTTCTTGATCTATAGGATGCATATGTATGTTTACACACAAGTGTATGCAATCCAAACATATATGCATCAAAACAAAATAATAAAAATAAACATGAATTCAATAAAAATACACATTTCTTCTTGATAATTTTGTACTTGGGAATCTGTTGAATTCATACAGAAAAAAAATTAAGCCTGACTATAACTTTTGTCTGTGAGGAATCATTTGTGATCAGTTGGACACTTGAAGTTTTTATATAAAATAAGAAGTTGGAAATTAAAGTCTCTTAATCAAATTAATTAGCTATACCAATACTGATATGTGCTTATTTGGACTAACTAAAAGAACAGCAGTTTCAAGAATACTCAAGATACTTAGTTGAGTCCATTTTTAATGCTAACAATCTCTAGGCTAATTTCAAATTACTCTTACCTAATCAGTGCAAACTTTTTTTATTTTATTTTTTAAATATAATTTTTTATTGAAAAAAAATTTTTCGGCCTCCTCCCCGCCTCCCATTTCCCCCCCCCTCCCCCCCTTCCCCCCTCCCCCCTCTCCTCTCCCCCTCCCCCCACTCCTCTCCCCCTCCCTCTCCAGTCTGAGGGGCAGTCAGTGTTCCCTGCCCTGTGGAAAGTCCAAAGTCCTCCCCGCTCCATCCTGGTCTAGGAAGGTGGGCATCCAAACTGGCTAGGCTCCCATAAAGCCAGAACATGAAGTAGGATCAAAACCCAGTGTCATTGTCCTTGGCTTCTCAGCAGCCCTCATTGTCCGCCATATTCAGAGAGTCCGGTTTTATCCCATGCTTTTTCAGTCGCAGTCCATCTGGCCTTGGTGAGCTCACAATAGATCAGCCCCACTGTCTCCGTGGGTGGGTGCACCCCTCGTGGTCCTGACTTCTTTGCTCATATTTTCCCTCCTTCTGCTCCTCCTTGGGACATTGGGAGCTCAGTCCTGTGCTCCAGTGTGGGTCTCTGTCTCTATCTCCATCCATCTCCAGATGAAGGTCCTATCCTGTAGCCATATTGATGAATATCTTGCATATCATCAGTGCAAACTTAATGGCCTCTTCCACCAACCGTTGGTTATTCTGTGTACAAAATGTATATAAATTTGAGAATAATTAATGTCTGGAGAAAATCTTTTTACTGTTTACTAATTGATGATTATAATGTCAGTATATATGTGTGTTTATAAAGAATAAAGTATCTGTAAGAACACTTACATGCATATATAAAGATTTACTCCTAAAATGAAAGTCAGTTTTTATGTTTGTAACAAAACTGAGATCACTCGCTCTTTCTTAATAGCATTTTCATAAGTTGGCCTTGATGTTGCTAACTAGTGGGTGATTTTTCATTAGCTATATATGATGATTACATACATGTACCTACATTCTAGATAGTCTTACATTTATAATAGCAGAAGTAGCATTTCGGGCTCTTGTATATAAATTTGAGAATAATTAATGTCTGGAGAAAATCTTTTTAATGTTTACTAATTGATGATTATAATGTCAGTATATATGTGTGTAAGTTCTTGTAAGAACTCTCACCAGCTAACACACATCTCTTGCATTACTCCACAAAAGCAGTAGTATTAATCTTCGCCTTATCACGGACATTGCCTCAGATATTTGTCTCCTTCCCAAGGAGACCTCTGCCTGCCTACCCATCTGTTCTTCCCATATACAGTATTCAAACATTTCCATTTCCTACTCACAGGGAATCACTTTACATGAGTGTGACCGGATTTCCTACTCCATAATAATATAAGACTTTATTGACATTTTTTTCTTCCTTTCTTTCTTTCTTTCTTTCTTTCTTTCTTTCTTTCTTTCTTTCTTTCTTTCTTTCCAAGATGAGTCTTTCAGTGAGTGTTGATTCTTGCCTCGGATCTTGGAAAAAAATACAGGTTTTCATGTTAATATGTACAAAGCCGAACTTTTCTTTCTTTTTTCTGCTTTGGAAAATTGGCATTATTATTTACAATAGTCAAGGACAGAAATCACTATACAGAGAGATTCAGTAATTTGTCCAAAGTCACACAGCCATGAATTCAGCTAGATTTGAGCAAAATTTTCTCCTTAAAAAAAAGGGCCTTCTTTCTCCACAACCTGGTCACTGGAGCCAGTAATAAGTTCCAATATGTGGGTAAAAACTGTTAACTAAAGTAAAAGGATGATAGGCACATGTTCCTTGTTTAAGTGTTCAAGAAAGAGGGCCAGAGGATTACTCTCACCTCTGTTGGGTTTTCAGGGTTGACTATAAGCATGTGCTAGGAATATCTGAGTCTCAGGACTTTAAATTTTAAATTATTTCACAATTTTTATCAGAAACATTCATTTAAAAATCATTAAAGTTATTGAGCTCATTTTCTTTCTTCTCTAATATTAAAACATGTCTGCTATGAGAAACCATAAGTATGGAGTATAAGGTAAACCAACATCCTAAGGCCAGTAGCTTTCACTGCTGAATTACAATAGAAAAGAAATGCAAATAAGTTTTCATTTGAATTGTAGATGGACAAAAGGACGGACCAAGTTAACAGTAGAGGATGTGGAAAATCATTATGATCAGACAGCGATAAAGAAGCTAGACCAAACAACTTGAAGACGTGGTTGTACATTATTTAACAGGCCATAGGAATCTTCAGATGTCTTTCAGCTAGGGGAAAATATCATGCCATTTGTTTTAGCATCACTATGACTACCAGATGATGCATGGTCTCAAAATCTTCTTTCTCATTCACAGGACATATTTGCACCCATGGGTTCCAGACATCACAAGCTGTGAAATGGCATTCAGGAGTCATGAGCTGTAGGAAGAGATAGAGAGCAAGCAGAAATGCTCGGAAGAGAAAGGCAGAACTCAGGTGAGGACGCTGAGACCTGTGCAGATGGTTGTGCTAACATGAGGAAAACTATATAAACAAGGAATGCAGCACAAAGAAGACATGTGTATGCATGTGTTAACATTTTCAGCATGTATTTAATTTTCAGCATGCATCCAATCCACATAGTGCCCAGTGCATTTCATGTAAATCATCCTTAAGTTGCCTGCGAGCTGCCATCATTCTCACATGTCCTCTGGGGGAATCTGCAGAGCAGTTCTAAGTGTTACTTATAAATGCTTCCTTTCAAATATTTGCATTCAGTCTTAAACAAGTGGCCAGTTTTACATGTTCACACTGTCATTCGAGCATTTTTCTTTTACACGAGAAATGGTTTTCCACTTTGAGAGATACTTAGGTAGAACTAAATCAGGCCACATGGGCTTCAGAATCAGGAAGAGCTCAGAAGCCAGTTTTTGAATTCATTAGTATGTGGCTGTTTCATCTAAGCAACCTTATGGCTCCTGTCTGAGGTAAGATATCAAGATCTGGAAGATTTGGACAATGAGAAAAATAAAATAGCTTCTTTTGAATGTTGTTGGTTAAATGAGATGATCTGAAAACCTTAAGTTCAATAAGTCAATTGATTATTTCTAATTCTGTTTTAATTTGTCATTATTATTACTCTCTAGAACTTAATAAGTTCATAGATATTACTAAATGTGTCTATGTTTCATTTCTGCTTCACTTCATTTCAATGAAACTTTATTTCACTAAGTTTCTAATATTTAACTTATCATTGTGCATCATTATCAGTAACAGTTAGTTATAAACAATTGTGTGTCCTCTTTCCTACAATACTTTTAACTACTGAAGCAGGTACCATTGCTATTCTCAGTTAAAAGACTGAGTGTGGTAAAGACACAGTTAAATAATGACAAAACCTTACCAGTTATAGACAGTGAAAATAACATCCAACTGCCAGCGTGAGTTAGATAAAAGTAAAAGTAGTGAGGTGTAAGGTTTGAGTGAGGTGAAAAATCGTATCACCTCAATTCCATCATTGAATCCTGTCGCCTAACTTAGTTTGGGATGAAGGACTATAAAGTAGCAATAACCACATTCCTTCCCTCAAAGAATGCTAAACCTATTAAGAAAATGCCATGCATAGAATTATCAATGACACAATACATATTTATACTTGAACCTTAAGGAATAGTAGGAGTTTAGGAGATATGCTGTTTATTTCTACTTGGAAACAAATAGATGTTCATTACAAAACACTGCTAAGAGAAGGGATAATGTTAGCTTTTCTAGAATGAAAACAGCATATATTCTTTAATGTTACCACAGCTAGTCTACTCACCAAATGAAAGATGGATAAAATCTTCTGAAGAAAGAGAGACTTAGGCTACGGGTTTACCTTTAGACTTTGCATAGGTGAAAGAAAATCCCTGAAATTTATCCTAGGGATTATAAAAGAGCACATCTAAATACATATTAGTCTCCTGAATACATTTGCATACATAATGAAAAGTGAAATGGAAATGAGGATAACTGGTCAGCCAATCCAAAAGCTGTCTTTTAAGTCATTGTGTACATTAAAAAATAAGTCTGCCAAGTGATAAAATGAACCAAAAAATGGAATAAAAAATCTGAGCTACTGAATGATAACAGGTTTTTATTTGTTTATTTGTTTTATGATGATCAACAATGATAAGCAATGGTATGCTCACTTATTATATATGAAGCCAACAATAGTGCATACTGAAGGGGTGGGGAGAGTCTAGAAATCAGTTTCTGGTCAAATAACACCTTAATAGATGAAGGGGAAACACACTCAGCAGAACCATATTTAGGAAAAAGACAGGGGACAGTGTTACTCATATGACTGATCTAAGCGGGAACCTCAACTGATGCATGACCTCCGTGAGACTGACCTGCAGGCATGACTAATGGGGACAGTTTCTTGATTTCTACTTGATTTGAGGGAGCAGCCTACAGTGGATGGAACTACTACTAGTCAAGTAGATCCAGGCTTTTTCAAAAAGATAGATGAATATGATCCTGATATTAAGTCTGTAAACTGTGTTCTTCTGTGGGTTTTGCCTCAAGCTCCTGCCTTGCTTCCCCTTGCTGATGCACTGTAATGTGTAAGATCAAGTAAACTCTTTTCTCCCCAAGTAGTCTTAGATAAGAATCCTTTGTTACAACAAGATAAAAGGAAACTAGCACACTCATTCTTCTGACTCCTCTGTTCCCTGATGTATAAATAGAAAACTTTATAATCTCACTTAATATAACTTCAAATGTCAAAGTAAGTATTTGCACATGGAGGGGAGAACTGGAAGAACAGAAAATTCAGCAAATAGAGCACAAGTTAATCCAAAAGAAAAGCAAAAAGCAAATAAACAGGAAAAGATCCCAACAAAGCAGTAGTATGTGCTTCTTTTCAAGTCATTCCTGTATAAAATCCATAAGGCAACTCTCTTTCACCCTCCATCCTTTAACAAATATTTCCTCTCTACTGTGGGGGCCTGATAGGAAAAGAGTTGGACAACTGGACTGGGATGAAAAGTATGGAAAACAAACCTGCCTGCAATGGACAAAAGCAGAAACAAAGCAAAACATTCTAATGAAGTACTTAAACATCAAAGAAAGAGGTCCTTCGGCTAGGGAGATGCCTCTGTCAGTAGAGCGCTTGCTACAAGACATGAAGACCTGAGTTCAGATTCCAATATCCATAGAAAATTTAGGTATGGTTGCATGTACACAGTGTTATTTAAGGTCTTAAATTGGAAGCAAAAAAAGTGTCTCTTAAGGGCTTAGACTAGCTCATCACATAACCAATGGAAAGGGTAAGCCCAAGGTTGATGGAAAGACCCTGTCTCCAAATGTATTGTGTATATCAATAGAAAAAGATTCATAAAATTAACCCCCCCATACCTGTCTTCACAGGCAAGCACATCCTCCATACCCAAACACACAGGAACATACAGGCAAAAAACACATACAACAGAAAGGAAGGAAGAGAAACAAGAAAAAGAGAAGAAAGAAGATATCTATCCTCTGGCAGATCCCAAGGTCATAAATTCCTTTAGTATTACAAGAGCAGTTATCTACATACAGGGTGCATACCATGTAAATCCTGGGATAAACTATAATCATATACAAACTGCTCAATAAAGCAGTGATGATAACAGAGACTTGACCAAAACTCAGGTCTTTTTGATCATCATCTGCCCAGTAACTCATTTTTTTACTTAGTCATTTTGAGTTTATGTGTCTTAATATATAATTTTTCATTCTATAAATTTCTTTTGTTTTTATCTTTTTTCTCTTTCTTTTCTTTTTTTAAAAATAAGAAAACAAACTATCTTTTTTTCATTTTACATACCAATCCCAGTTCCTTCATTCCATAATTTTCAATGGCTCTGTGTATGTATGTATCTGTCTGACTATGTTTGTCTGTGGTTTTAAAGGGAGGATCTTGATACTTTGATCCTGAGCCTGCCATGTATTACTCAGCAAACTTGTGTTGAAATAATTTAACTGTTCAAGATATAATTTCCTTAGTTATAAAAAGGGTCAATATTGTTGTGTTAAACTAAAGAATGCAATCTAACAGATAAAGCAGGAGTGCAGCCCAGTGGTTCAGATAGTGGTCAGGAGCAGAGCACTATTGTCAGCTAGCTGAAAGTGGTGCCATTCCAAAGATGTGTAACCTCTGCAAGCAATTTACCTCTGGCTCGTTGTTCTCATTTGTGACCAAGAATAACAATGAACACAAAGTAAACCCATGGATTTACTTTGATGATTCATTTGAACAATAGTTGTGTGACCTGGCACCCCAAGTATTAACCTTCATTGGTTTTAAACTACCCATATATTAATTAATTATAAGAATGATATTGATAATGATAAATAATTTAATTTACCTGTATACCCTCTAAGGGGGAAGACAATAATTGAATCAGTTATTTAAAAATTAACTAAATAAAATATAATTTTCACATCTGTGCAGTGGATTAAAACAAATAAGAAGGAATTTTGTGGACGGGCTAGATATTTTTCTAGCACAAACTTTTTTTTTTTAAGAAAAAAAGAAGATTGTAGATATATGCTTCCTCCTAGTTTAAATTGATGCCTCTGTCTTACCCAAATCGTCTTCTTTGGTTGTATGACTCCAAAGAATTTAAAGAACTCAGGATCCTGGATCAAGTGGGCAGAGTAAGACAAAAAAGGAACTTCACAACCTAAGTAGCACTCCATCTGTCTCCCAGGCTATAAGGAACCAACACAACAGTAAAATAGGCTCAGGTAATCAGCAAATGGCAAAATTCTCAAAGACCAGGGTCAGAGAGCTTCCACTAGCTCAGCTCAGCTATTTCCTTGGGTTTCCCTAACGTGGTCTTGACCTTGTGCTCATATTTTCATTCCTCCCTCCTTTTGTCTGCATCTGCTTCCATCATTTGCTGGGTAAAGGTTCTATGGGAAGCTGCATAGGACTGATTTAGGCCCTCTGAAGGTGGGTGATAGTTGTGTCGCTTGGATAGTTTGTAAGGTCACTGGCAGTAGGACCAGTATTTATCCCTAGTGCATGAACTGGCTTTCTGAAGCCATTGCCTAAGGAGGGATAGTTAGCTCAGCCTAATCATATGGCCTTCATCCTGCCTCAATGTGATGTGACTGTTATGACTAAATCAGCAAAGTCCCCGCTAAAGTCAACAGGGAGACAGAGTCCCATATGTAAAAGCAAAAAGCCTTTACTTTAAGCAAGTTTGTAAACTTGGTTTCTCCACATGTCCAACGTATTGGAATAAATGGATAGCCCAGAGCTGTTAGAATTGGGTTTTTATAGTAGTAAAAGTGGGGGTGAGGGATTTCTGAGGTTTAGGACCCCTGATTGGCTGACATTTGTCTAGGGTTGTGCAGATGACTGTGTGCTGGCACGTGATCCTATCTACAGTGGTTGGAATGTTAGGCATTTATTTCCTTTGGATGGTCTGTTCTTGGGTGGTGGTTGAGTAATCTCAGTTTGTGGTTCTTCCTGCTACCAGGTATTGCTTCAGGGTAAACTACTGAGACTCAAGTCTCCATTTAAATTTACTGATGGCCAGTCCTACTCTGGCAGGTGATAATAATTGGAAGTAAAGAACTTCCTTTGGGTCATCTGCCCATACTTAGCTTAACATGGCTGGCTCCCACAGTGACAGACTTTCTTGACTCCCCATGGGAGGAAGATGGTGTTGGGAGAAGGTCGAATGAGAAGGAGGAAGAGAGGTAACTGGGATTAGTATGCAAAACAAAACAAAACAAAACAAAGATTGTTTAAGAAAATAAAATAAAATAAATTCCCAAAGACAGAAGAAAAATAAAACAAAAACAAAAACCAATAACTATAGTCTCTTGGGGAGGGAAACTATTTCACTAGGAGCCAAGGGAGATTTTATGGGTTTATGGTCTATGAAAATCCCTGTCAGATTAGTCTGTATTCCTGAAGGGCATTTGGGAGTCAAGGCACAAGCCAACACTTGGATTTCAATTTGATTCTGAAAGGGATCTCAAAAACTGAAAGGATTTGCCTTTGTAAAAGGACCTGTCACTTCTGGCCTCCAACGTGGAGGTTCTGGAATATCCATGATGCCTGAGAAAGCTGTCTCTCTGGAAGACAGGCTCTTTGAAAAGGTCCTGCTCTGTTGCAGAGCAATTGTGCAGCCTTCATGCTAAATAAAAATGCCTGAAGCATCATGGACACAACAACTTCCCAGAGCTGGGATGGTAAAGGATGAGTCTAGGCTTTCAGGGAGCCCAGGGAGGCAGAGCCTGCAGTTGGTGTCACCAATTAAGATTTGTCTCATGATCAGAGAATGATGTAAACTGGTCCAAATAGGAAGGGAAATAAAATCCTTAACCAGATACCCAGTAAAAACTGGCTATAGACAGTCATAAAAATAGTTTAAAATTATAGTCTTTAAAGAGAGAGTAAAGTAATATAAAAATATGTCACTTAAGATGGAAAATACACAGGGTGTCTAGATTCAGTGTGGTACTGTGTTGACTTTGAAATTTTTAAATGCTATTGTACAACACACAATAGAGGATGACAGATATTGGATTATGTAACCTGATAAATTATACCAACCTATATATTTTAAAAATGTCTTAATTTCAAAATAAAAGCATGGTAATGATGTTATTTTAGGGGGAAAGTTTTGCCATTGTTTCTAAAGGAAACAAAACAAATTGCAAGAGACCTGAGAATCTTGGCTATCGACATTAAATAAAAAGCAAGAAATACTACATGACAGGTGACATATATGCGGATCTCTCTAAATGGGATCAGCTCTGAGACTAGCTAAGACATGATGAATCTTGATGGCTGCAGACTCCCATGACTTATTATTATATGCCATCCTTTCATAAGTCATGGACATAGGTTTGTTCATCCAATCCAAACAGACTTATAAAGCCAACAGATGCTTTTTACCTATTTAAACATAAATCAAAAGAATCATCTTTAACTGACTTATAAATACCACACATTTCATATTTGTTTTAATATAAATATATATGTTACTTTTTAAAAGTCTATGTGTTTTTAGAATAAAGAACCAGAAACCCACAAAGACAAGTATCCTAGGTGGTCCAGTTTCTCAGAATGCCTCTGTTGAAGTTTCCTCAAAATTCTCCCTCCTGAACAGCTTCAAAGCTGCTAGCTGAGATGTGAGTACCCTTACAGACTACTTAAGCCAAGACTTCAAATAAGTCCTTCATTTTGCCATTACACAGAGACGGGGTAGAAAATGATACAGCTAACTCTCCTAGTACTTAATCATTATTCCAATTTTCTCAGGATCCCCTAAAGATGTTGTCACTCCCAGAGAGCAGGAAGCCATCTAGAGAACAGGACACCCATATTCCCAAGAGTTGGAGTGGATGGCTTTTGGTCATTCTCTATGTTATCTATATCTATGTTTGTCATCATTTATGGGGTTGGTTAAAAGTTGTTATTGGTCATGGTCAGGAAAAAGCTGCACAAAAGAAATTAGATTCAGGAGTCTCTTTCTGAAGGGATAAAGAGTGGATAGGATAAAACAGGTGGATTGCTGAGTCTAATTTAAACCATCAACAGTCTCAAATATTTTACATTGGTAGGGATTTTTAAATATTAATTCAATTTAAGGTTTTTTATTATTTTATATTTAAGGAATATAAGTTCATATTACACATACAGACACATACATACACACACACATATATATGTGCATATATATAAATATATATATATATGTGTGTGTGTGTGCATTATAAGTTTATATTCCTGATTAAGGTATTGTACCTATGCAGCTCATTTAAAAATATAGGTTTTACTCCTTGAAAGCTATTGAAGAAAATAAAGAAGACAGAAAAATAGTCATCTATAACAAACAAACTTTATTCGTGTTACATATGTTTTTAAGGTCAAACAGAGATATATTTTAAACAGAAAGATAGTTTTCAAACACTTCAAAGATCTATAGAATATGGCATTTAAAATGTTTTAATAGCATAAGCATTTTCATGACAGATTAGACATGTCTACTTCCGCCAACACCAGTCTACTTCAGAGAAGATGATGGGCATTGAAGAACCTCCATATAAAGTTTTCTTTCTTTGTGGCAAAAGTTAGCCACTAGATAAGAAACTTCACTTGCCTTTACTGCTGACAGCATGGTATCCAAACTGCACGAGCAGGACATAAAAGGAAATGATTACCAAACTTCGCCAAGGCAAGGTCAAAGAGTCCTTCAAAATTCCTGCTACACAGAAAAGTCAGTCATGTATTCTAGGACAGTAGGCCAAAGATAGATATACCAATATTGCAGAGGATCTGTAGATGAATGTCCAGGAAAATAAATGTCTTTGAAATTTCAATCATTTTGGGATTTGCTTGCACTGCACTTCCTGTTTACTCAGGTGATATGATATACTTCTTAGGTCTCTGGTAGGATTGAAGATGAAAGAGTTATCATTGCAGATTTCCTTCTTATAAAACTTAGGGAAAAAAACCTTATATAAAAGATGCAAATATATAAAATTTGAGAGACATAAAAACTTGTTTATCTAAGAAAATATTTTAAGGTCTAAAAAATAAAAGTATGTTTTTGGGTAGTAATAGAAGCTATGATAAAAATGGTTTAGTTATAAAACAATGGATTTATCAAGAGAGAAGAGAAAAATAGAGTAATTTCTCCAAATTTGCCAAATACAAATGTACTGGACACTGTGAGTATAATCCTTACTTGATAATTGTTATTTTTTATGTAATTTTATTATGTTAGATTTAATACCTTTCCTTTTATTTATACATAAAGGGGGAAATGTTGAGGAATATTTGTACAGTGTGTAAAGATGTGTTGCTGAGATTTGTATCATAAAAAGCTAAACTGCCAAGAGCTAGGCAAGACTTCAGGTCAGAGAGATAAAGATGTGATTATCCAGGCATTCAAGAGATCCCTGTGGAATTCGAAAGAAGTCAGACATATAGTACAGATCAGAGGAAACCAAGCCATGATGCAGAACATAGATTTAAAAATTATGGGTTAATTAAATTATCATGGTTTGGAAAAAGACTAAGCTAAGGCCAAGCTTTCATAATTATAATTAATGATAAATCTCTGTGTCATTATTTGTGAGCTGGTGTCTCCTCCCAAAAATCCATATACATACTGCAAATGCAATGAACTCTTAGGGTACTAAGCACTATTAATATTCAGCAAGGAAGCCGGGCGATGGTGGCGCACGCCTTTAATCCCAGCACTCGGGATGCAGAGGCAGGCGGGTCTCTGTGAGTTCGAGACCAGCCTGGTCTACCGAGCTAGCTCCAGGACAGGCTCCAAAGCCACAGAGAAACCCTGTCTCGAAAATCCAAAAAAAAAAAAATATTCAGCAAGGAACATTGTGCAGATATAAAGTATATAGATAGGCAGATGGTGGATAGATGACAGATAGATATTGCTCTTTGAATGAACTGTGACTGTATATTTATTTAATCCTTTCAAGCAATCATGCATCCCCTCTAAAAACAGCAAATATTATTATAAAGTCTGGTTTTTTCCTTGTTTCTTTTTCATTTAGTTTTGTTTGGTTTTGGACACAGGATACTACTATGTTGCTTAGACTAACTACAGTTTTATGGGTATAAGAGTTCCTTCTGCTTCAGCCTCTTTGGAGACTGAAGCTACAGTAGCATCACACCGACTCTGGCTCCTAATTAATTCATTACAAAATTCTACTGAGCTTCATTTTCAATTCTCCTTTATAGATGAGGAAACCTCAAAGTGAAGACCTCAAAAAATGTCTAAACCCTCAAATCTATAAAAGACTACACACAAGACTAAGATTCAAGCTGTCATATTTAAGCATTTCCCTTCTAAAAATTGGTATTTATTAACTCCAAATGTTATTTTTTAATTACTTTTAAATTTAATTATTAAAGTATTATATATTCATTTCATGGACTTGGAATATTTCAGAATACTGAGTCATTCACATGTAATTATAAAATAATATGCACAATGCTGCAAACCTGGGCGATAATTTATGGCAGGTAGTGCCATAGACTCTACAAAGAATTCATTAAAGATATTAAGCTATATAATTAAGAAGCCAAATTGTGTTAGACATTTTACATTTATAACTTTATTCTAGTGATTTTATCTGTCTTGTCCACAGACAATTAGTTTGGCCATATGTAAAAACGAACACAGAGAGTCTTAACTAATCAAAATACAGGAAAACTAGTGACTGTTGAGTCTTTATCCCTAAAGGAGATATCCATATCACATCATCTAAGACCCAGAAAATATCAAAGACAAAGGACCATTAAGATTATAAGAGCTAGAAGATGAGAATGAGTCATTTTATTACAATATTAAAAATATAAGCTCACAAACAGGAGGTATGGTTACCCACACAAAATCTGCACAAGAACATTAAGACACAGTCAAAATTTATACATAGGTTGGGGAAGGGCTCATTAGTTTTTGCCTCCAGCTGAGAGATTATTGGCAACTTTGGTTTTATTCAGGGTTGTAGCACCTGATAAGATGCCCTCCTATTAATTATCCTGCATTCATATATTTAGAGTCAGCATTAATTGCATTCCATGTGTTAATAAAAAATAAAGGAAAAGAAAAGGAGGTGTAAAGCTGGGTGTGGGCTATGGAGGGTAAGTAGAAGATGGATGAGCTTGGGTAGATATGATTAAAAATAATTATATATATATATATGCATAGATTTCTCAAAGTATAAATAAGAATATATGACAAAATAAGGTATGAAAGTAAGAGAGGGATCAGCAGGTCAAGAGAGTACCCAATTAATATGTCCATAATTCATTACTTATGTGTAAAATTGTCAAAAAAATAAGTAGTAACAAATGAGAATTTACTTTTATTAAGAACTGTAAAGTAGATTATTAGGGTTTTATCATCCCTTCTTTGCTTATTTCCTGCACTAAGCAAGTATTTCTTGCTTGGCCTCAGGATGCTTGCTGTCCAGCATTAACATCCTTGGTTTGTCATCCAGATACCTGTGAACATTTCTGCTCTAGATTTTCTAACAGCACATCCCCTAATTTTCTTCTCCTTTATGCTTAATATCTGCTTCATCAGTGGCCGCCCCAAACTGCAATATAAACTCTGTGATGTCTGAGGCTTGGTTTGATTTCGATCAGAATTCTAGATCTTTGTGTAGTGTCTATAACATGGTAGGTATTCAGCAATATTTGCTGAACTCAAGCAATGTGGTGTTAAGAAATTGTGCTTCCCATTAGAAAACAAGCGAGGCAAAGTGAGTGATTCGAGACTGGCTGGAAAACAAAAGAGTAGGGCATGGTGCCAGTTCTTCTAATTTCTTAGCCATGTGCTTTCTCCCACTCGGCTCAGGTCTGCCTCTAATGTAATTGGTTCAGTACTCAAGGCCAGCACAGCCCTGCATAGAGCTGTATCCATGTAACATGCCTAGCAAATGGATCTGAGTCCTGATTCTTAAGGGAAAAGTTGCAACATAAGAACAATGGCCACTTATTTATCTTTTTGAGGGCTCGATTTTGGGAAGCACTAACAGGAAGAAAATAAATGACTCCAGTGCACACACAGGAATTGTAAACTTGTCCGCAACTCCAGAATGGTCTTTGTTCTATTTAACTTATACAATTTCATTTTGAGATTGTAACCACAGACCTGCACCAGGGATTTAGAAAAGTATCATCTCCAGAACATGTTGCACATATACTTGAGGCTTGGGTGGGATCTAGAATTTAGTAAGCCATGTTATGCTTTAATTCCGGGTTTAAGCAGTTTGATGTCCATTGCTCTGGTGAAAGGGGATGTCCCTTCAGGTGGAGAAAGGACACATGGGTACCATAAGCATTAGATATAGAGTGAGTCCAGAAATGAAGCCTGCATGCTGGACGGATAAAATATAAAGTAAAAATAAAACCCTTTTGCAGAGCTGAAGAGGAAGATATTTTACATAATAAAATTTTGTTACCTATTACCCCATGAAGAAATACTGAGCCTGGAGACAACATGAGCAAAACAAAGAGTCGGCAAAGAGTTCCGTTGCTGCCACCAGCAGCCTCCTGCTCTCTTTCCCTCACATTGCACTGACTGTCAAATGGTCTATGGAGAGGTTAGTTTATAATTAAACTCATCTCTAATTGCTGGAACAAGTTCCTAATTGTGTTCCTAAATCCTTTTATTCTATACCCTAGAAACCAGTGCTTTCTAGCCTCTGAATGCTAGTGGTTTGAGTGAATCACATAAGTACAGCTTTTAGCTGATATTTTGTTCATCTGAAGCTTTTACCCAGAGCATCAATCAAGAAAACTTAAAAACATGAAACCAATTGGTGAAGGGAATAATCCTCCCACCACGACAATAACAAAAAATAAATCTGGAGAACTGTTCTGCTTTCTCTCTTTCTGAATTATACATAGGACCGTGCTTAATTGTTGGTTTGCATACTAAGACCTACATTCAAGAATCTGTCCATGTTAAAGTGGACCTTCCTATCTTTAAAGGGTCAGTTGGGTGCTTTTGAGGTGCAGAGAATCTTTCAAAGTCATTCCAATCCATTTAATGAGTCACCAAATTTTGAAAAAAGAATGGAAGTGATTCGTGTCAATTTAATTTGAAACTGCATTATACAGAGTAAACAAAGCCATGAATCTGCAACTAGATAACATGGAAGAAGGGTGGGGAAATACCCACATTACTTATCTTGTTTATGCAATGTCTGTAGAGGTCAGTAGATTAAATGTTTTATGTAATTTAAAATTTCATAGATATACACAATTTGATAATATCTACTTTCCTGAATTTGCAACTCCTCTTGGATCCTCTGATAAAGCCTTACTCCCAACTTCATGGATACTTGTTTGATTTTTATGTTTCATTCAAAATTTTATATATTTATTCAATGTATCTATCTGCCATTAGTGCACCCACCTCCACTTAGTGCCCTGTTCTGTGTTTTTATCCAAATCCATGAACTCTCTTTTTTCTTACTAAAAATATCTTGAATTAAATTAGTGCTTTCTAAATGCATATTGGTGTGGGGTTATCCAGTGAGACATAGCCAATCTACTTGTAGCCATAGCCCCACAGGAGAATAGCTATCCCTCTTCAGCAACCGTCACCTGCCAGTAGCATGCTACCAAGGGTGAGGCCCCAAAAGACCTCAATGTTTTTCACATTCTTTACAGGTATTCACAACTAGTGTGATTGACCTTTGCAACCACATGCCATTTATAGAAGTCTGCATCCATAACCTTTCTCATTTGCTGGCTCTTAGGTTCTGTCTGTCCCTTTCCCTATGGTGTTCCCCCTAGGCTTGGATATTGGGAAGGTTGTGTAGCTGAGCACAACCAGCTACTCTTACCAGTTGGAAGTCTCTACAATATATCTATTGGAAAAAAATAAAAGCTTCTCTGACTAAAGTTGAAGACAATGCAAATTATTTATTTTTTTAACCCACTGAGTTCAATTGATGTTGCCTGTATCCAAAGGATATGTGTTCAGCCATTCTTCAGTTTTTGGTTAAGGAGCTGCCAGTGACTTCCAGAACAGTATAAGAAATACAATTTTTATAACATCTTTGTAGATGGTGATTTGAATGTCTCTTTAGCCCCAAACTCTCCATTTCTTCTGCCTAAGCACTCATTAAATTTTATAACAATGACCTTACTCCATCCCATGATTCATTTTGTTATCTTAAGCACACTTGCCTTTTGTTACTGGGCACACTCCTCTCACCATTGGCCTGGGGATGAATCCATGGACACTTAATCATAGCCAATGAAAAAGAGCACACTTGGTAAGAGACTTTCATCTGTGTCAGTTAGGAAGCTTATCTTCTTTCCACAGCTGAATTCCAGTGTGGACATAACAAGTCCCAGGGAACAAATATCTGTTAATTTCCAATTGGAATCATAAAAAAAAATTCTAAGTTAAGGATAGTTCTTTCATAGTTTTTCATTTTTATTGATAACTGAAATTCCTGATTGATGTGATCAAGGATGATGGATATCTTATTTCCACCAGTGAAGCCATTTCTAACCATGACACCATTGTCCATCTGAAATAGAGAGAAGACTAACAAGAGAGTGACAATATACATCATGAATTCAGTATCAAATTACTGCATCATAATTTGTCAAAATTACATCCCTATGTTTCTCTAAAGCTGTATGTGTCAAGAAATACATTTTTCTTGTTTCCAAAACCATCTGCAGAGTATTTATTATGTAGCTGACAATAAGCCAGGACTAGATATATCATTAAAATGCTAGATCCAGAATGGAGTCGAACCACTGACCTGCCAATTATCCAACAACTTTACTATTTAACTTAGCCACAGACACAAGAAAATCATGTATAACATTGAATAAAAAGGTTCCCATTATCCTCTATGAGAAAACAAAAAGTAAAAGGTAGTGAGTAAACAATAACTTAGGGCTACTTCTCCCTCCCAAGAGTCCCTGTGCCACCCTGTCTTCTCATGTTTCATTTCAATTAAACTCTCCCTGTCCTATTATTCCCCTGTAACTCCTTATACTACTATGTTCTAGTGCTTTTTCCTTGAAAATTTATCCCCCAATGGTCCTGTACTAAATTTTTGACTTTTGTGGGTATTCCAAATAGAACACAATTATCTGAAGAGTCAAAGCTCACCACCAGAAATGAGAGAAAACATGTGGCCTTTATATTTTCTGTGGGGTTACCTCAGTCATTATGATTATATCTAGTTTCATCCATTTAACCAAGATTTTCATTATTTGTTGCTTTTCTTAACAGTTGAATAATATCCCATTGTGTAAATTGAGATATTTTCATTATCTGATCATCAGTTGGTAGGCATCTAGGTTGTTTCTGTTTTCTGTCTACTGCAAGTAGAGCAGCAAAAAGCATGGATAATCATGTATTTCTGGAGTAGAATGTATAGCCCTTCAGATACAAGCCAAAGAGTGGTAAAGTTGGAGGATATGGTAGATCTATCTATTTTTAGATAAGAGAAATGGAACATTCTAAATTCTGTGATAATCACATACTTCAATGGTTGTCTTTTCCTTTACTTTATTTTTTTGTTTGTTTGTTTAAGACACAGAGTGGGTTAATAGTTCAGGATGGGCAAAAACTCCCTAGCAAGTTCAGGCTGGATTTAAACTCATGGAGGTTTAATGGATAAATGCTTGAGTAATAAAGCCAGGTTCTTAACTGGTGTCTTAAACAACAGAAATGTTTTATCTTGCAGGTGCACATTACAGAAGATTAAGCACCAGGAATGACCAGAGTTGTTTACTACCAAGGACTGAGGAATGGCCCCTCTCTTTGGTAAAATTTTCTTCACTGTTTATGAATGTTTATGAATGAAAAATTCTTCACAAAACTTGAAAGATTGTTTTGGCTATTCTGGGTTTTTTTGTTTTTTTCCATATAAAGTTGATTATTGTCTTCTCCAGATCTGTGAAGAATTTTGATGGGGATGTGGGGATTGCATTGAATCTATAGATTGCTTTTGGTAGAATTGCCATTTTTACTATGTTGATCCTCCCAATCCAAGAGCAAGGGAGGTCCTTTCATTTTCTGGTGTCCTCTTCTATTTCTTTCTTCAAAGACTTAAAGTTCTTGTCAAATAGATCTTTCACTTCCTTGGTCAGGGTTACCCTAAGATATTTTATGCTCTTTGTGGTTATCGTGAAAGGTGATGCTTCTCTGATTTCCCTCTCTGTTTCTTTATCCTTAGTGTATAGGAAGGCAACTGAATTTTTGGAGTTGATCTTGTATCCAGCCACACTACTAAAGGTGTTTATCAGCTGTAGGAGTTCTTTGGTAGAGTTTTTGGGGTCACTTATGTATACTATCATATCATCTGCAAATAACGAAAGCTTAACTTCTTCCTTTCCAATACAAATCCCCTTGATCTCCTTATGTTGTCTTATTGCTATTGCTAGAACTTCAAGCACTATATTGAAGAGGTATGGAGAGAGTGGACATCCGTGTCTTGTTCCTGATTTTAGTGGGATGGCTTTGAGTTTTTCTCCATTTAATTTAATGTTAGCTGTTGGTTTGCTGTAGATGGAATATATACATATTAGAGTACTACTCAGCAGTAAAAAACAAGGACTTCTTGCAGTTTACAGGCAAATGGATGGAAATAGAAAACACTATCCTGAGTGAGGTAAGCCAGACCCAAAAAGAGGAACATGGGATGTACTCACTCATATTTGTTTTCTAGCCATAAATAAAGGACATTGAGCCTATAATTTGGGTTCTTAGAGAAGCTAAATAAGAAGGAGAACCCAAAGAAAAACATATAGGCATCCTCCTGAATATTAACCTTCAGCAGGCGATGAAAGGAGACAGAGACAGAAACCCACATTGGAGCACCGGACTGAAATCTGAAGGTCCAAATCAGGAGCAGAATGAGAGAGAGCACGAGCAAGGAACGCAGGACCGCGAGGGGGGTACCCACACACTGAGACAATGGGGATGTTCTATCAGAAACTCACCAAGGCCAGCTGGCCTGGGTCTGAAAAAGCCTGGGTTAAAACCGGTCTCGCTGAACATAGTGGACAATGAGGACTACTGAGACCTCAAGAACAATGGCAATAGGTTTTTTATCCTACTGCACCTATTGGTTTTGTGGGAGCCTAGGCAGTTTGGATGCTCACCTTACTAGACCTGGATGGAGGTGGGTGGTCCTCGGACTTCCCACAGGGCAGGGAACCCTGATTGCTCTTTGGGCTGACGAGGGAGGGAGATGTAATTGGTGGAGGGGGAGTGGAAGGGGAGGCGGCTGGGGGGGAGAGACAGACATCTTTAATAAATAAATAAATGGAGAAAAACAAAACTTGAAAGAAAAATACTCAAATTCATACTGAAAAATGAGAAACCCAGGATAGCCAAAATAATCCTGTACATAAAAGGAACTTCTGGAGGCATCACAATCCCTGACTTCAAGCTCTACTACAAAGCTACAGCATGGTATTGGCATAAAAACAGAAAGGAGGACCCATGGGATTGAATCGAAGAACAAAGACCCAGATATCAATACACATACCTATGAACACCTGATTTTTGACAAGGAAGCAAAAAAATATACAAAATGGAAAAAAAAGCATATTCAGTAAATGGTGCTGTCATAAGTGGATATCAACATGTAGAAGAATGAAAATAGATTCATATCTATCACTGTGCACAAAACTCAAGTCCAAGTGGATCAAAGATCGCAATATAAAACCAACCACACTGAACCTCATAGTAAAGAAAGTGAGAAGTACACTTGAACGCATTGGCACAGGAGACCACTTCCTAAATATAACTCCAGTAGCACAGACACTGAGAGAAAAAAAATTGATAAATGGGACCTCCTGAAACTGAGAAGCTTCTGTAAAGCAAAGGACATGATCAACAAGACCAAATGGCAGCCTACAGAATGGGAAAACATCTTAACCCCCCCTACATCAAACAGAGGGCTCATCTCCAAAATATTCAAGAAACTCAAGAAATTGGTCATCAAAAGAGCTAAAAATCCAGTAAAAAACATTGCGGTACTGACATAAACATAGAATTCTCAATAGAGGAATCTAAAATGGCTGATAGACATTTAAAGAGATGTTCAACACACTTAGCCATCAGAGAAATGCAAATCAAAATAACTCCAATATTTCATCCTACACCACTACAAATGGCCAAGATCAAAAACACTGATGACAACTATGCTGGAAAGGATGTGTTGTAGAGGGAATACTCTTCCATTGCTGATGGTATTACAAACTAGTACAGTTGCTTTGGATTTCAGTACAGCAATTTCTCAGAAAATTAGGAAACAGCCTACTTCAAGACCCAGCAATACCACTTTTGGGTATATATCCAAAGGATGCTCAATTGTACCACAAAGACATGTTTGTAGCAGCATAGCTTGTCATAGACAGAACCTGGAAACAACCTAAATGTCTCCTGACTAAAGAATGGATAAGGCAGATGTGGTTCATGTACAGAATAGAATACTACATGGAAAAAATTAATGACATCTTGAAATTTGCCAGCAAATGGATGTATCTAGAAAACATCATATAGAGTGAGGTAACCCAGACCCAGAAGACAAATGTCATGTGTACTCACTCATAATTGGCTTTTAGACATAAAGCAAAAAAGTCTAAAATTAACAATCCCATGGAACCTAGACAATAAAGAGGACCCTAAGAGAGACATACATGGATCTAATGTACATGGGAAGTAGAAAAAGACAAGATCTCCTGGGTAGATAGGGAGCGTGGGGACCATGTGAAACAATAGAAAGGGAGGGGGGAGAGTGTGAGGGGAGTATAGAAAAAAACATACAGCTCAATCAAAACAATTAAAAAAATTAATAGTTCCCAATAAAATAATTTTTTGATATATGGCCTTATGTAGTCCAATTTGTCCTCAAATTCACTATGGGGCCAACATTATTCTTCAACTCTCTGTTTCTCAAATATTGAGATAGTAGGAGTATGCTGCTACATGTTATTAAAAAATAATTTTGTCATCTGTAATTCATTAGCTCATAATTATTTCCCTTAATTAAAAAGATTGAGATGTCTTACTTATTGATTTTTTTCTTTTGCAGTCCCTTATTTGTCTTTCACATTAAATTATATTATTCTGGACAGTTCTGAAGTTAATTGTCTTCTTAGTACCATATGGTACTTTGGTATCATGATGCTTTGGTGAATGAATGAAAGAAGTTTGACTCTAGTTAAAAATGAATGTCAAGCTGATAAGTGTGTTATAAGTGTCAATCCCCTCCAAACAGATTCCTGAATCATAACACATGTCAATTGATTCTGGGTAAATATTCCCAAGATGGAATACATGAGGCTACCAAATGATATCCTTGACTAAGGGTAAGGAGTCAGACTGTTAAAGAAGCCTATATCCTTTCATGCCTCTGTCAGGGTATCTGTTTCTCTGCACCCCAGAACTGTTCATACTTTGGGAGGAGATTAATCTTGAGTGTGCATTTATTGTTAACACCTACAGCAGTGCTGTCTTTAGAACTGTATTTATCTCGATGAGTGTCAGTGTCATCATCTATAAAACTGGAGATAAAGTTGATGCAAAGGACTCATACAAAAATTAAAATGAATTATCACTTATAAAGCAACCCCCACATGATGTAGGAGTGATTTCTTACTAATAAAGAAACTGCCTAGGCACTTTTGATAGGCCAACCCTTAGGTAGGCAGAGAAAACAGAACAGGATGCTGAAAGAAGCTGAGTCAGGGGTCGCCATGATTCTCCCACTCCAGGCAGACGCAGGTTAAGATCTTTCCTGGTAATCCAGCTCATGGGCTACACAGATTATTAGAAATGGGTTAGATCGATATGTAAGAGCTAGCCAATAAGAAACTGGAACTAGCCGGGCCAGGCAGTGTTTAAAAGAATACAGTTTCTGTGTAATTATTTCGGCCATAAGCTAGCCATGCGGGCGGCCAGGTGCCGGGGACGCAGCTCTGCAGCTCCTTCTACACCCACAAAATAATATATACAAAACAACTAACATATGTGAGTATTTTATTTTATGCATATTGATAAAAAAAAGTTCCTCATCTTGAATTCTCTAAGAAAAAATGAAAATGATTATAAATTTTGTAATATTGCAGGGAATATTATCTGACTGGAAACTAATTCTTCCTACAGATTCTGCATATGGAAGCATTACAACATTACAGGGCATGAATAAATGTCAATAAATAGACATTTGTATTGTGCTCATGATGATTAAGCTATGACTGATTCTTGGACATTGGAAAGAAATGATATTGGCATTTTTATAATGAAATCAGAGAATTTAAAGAGATGGTTCAAGTGATTAAGATATTAGAGAAAAATTTGGCATGTATAATGTATGCATATATATGCGTGCGTGCGTGTGTGTGTGTGTTGTGTATGTGCATGCACAACCCTGTTTGTTTGTCTGTGTGCAAATGCAGTTACTTGCGTCTTGAGGTGCTCATATGGAGGTCAGAAGATAACCGTGGGTGTCTTTCCTTGCCTTGCACTTTGTTTGAGACAGGAACTCAATGTAACTCTTCCGCTGTGTATGCCAAGCCTGATGGCCAGCAATTTTCTGGGATTTTCCTGTCTTTACCTCAGATGTCTCTTTAGAAGCACTAAGATTAAAGATGCTCTGATACATGTCCAGCATATACTGGGATTCTATTCTGTAGTTTCAAAGTTAGATCATCACAACTATTTCGTTTCTAAGTTGATTCTCCTATTTCTGTGATAAATTACATGAAATATAGAAACTTCTGGGAGACGGGGTTCATTTTTTAGCTCACATATACAAAATGCATTCTATCATAGCACAGACATCAAAATAGAAGCAACAAAAGGAGTTATATGGTTAGGTTGCATGTACAGACAAGAAGTAAAGAATGGTAAAGGCTTTTGCTCACCTCACTTTCCTTTTTATGTAGTACAGGATCCAACAAGGGAATAGTGTCATACATAGTGGGTGGATCAAGGAAGTATGGGGGAAATGGAAGGAAGAAAAATTGAGTTTAAGGAACCTTAGAAGGGCTTTCTTTCAACTAAGAAAATTATTAATTCAGAACCAAATAAAACCTGTGGAATAGTTCTGTCCCATGAATCTCAACTTGACTTACTGTTTTATGTTGATAAGTATTTCAAACTTGCTCCAGTATAAAATCTGTACACTAGCCTAGTTTTAATAGATATAAAAGAAATCCATTTAACATGATTATTTTCAACTAGAATAGCTCATTGACGACTTTTATTTTAGACTCTCTTATCTATGAGTGAATATGTACTTATTTTAAATAGTTTAAATGGAATGAAAACGTGCATGGTATAAAGTGTCTTCAGCATAAACTCCCACTCTGAAAGAAATTGCACTTATCAGCGAAAACTCTTCATTCTTGTGCACACGCGTGCACTATGTTCAGGCTACACATATTCCATTTAGTTGCATGGCAAGAATGCTTACTAAATATGTTATGCCTGAGAATCCTGGACACAAGGTTAAATTTTATTCAAAACATGCCCAAAACAAGTAAGTCTAATTCAGGTAACAAGGTTTTGAATCAAGTGAGCTTCTATCTTGAAATAAAATATTTCTGCTTTAGAGCTTTATTTCTAATAGGGTTTAAAGGGGCAAACGTTTCAGAAACCAGGAGACTATTGTTTGAAATTTATCAAGCTTCACTTACCTGGCTTATTTTTTTTTCTATTCCCGGCTGTGTTTTATCTCCTCTCTACTGGTCTTTTCCTGCAGATGACCTTTCATCTCATTGCTCATCTTCTGGTCCCATCAACCCTAACTTTGTATCTGCTAAAACTCAGGTAATTGCTTTTAGATGGGTATAATTAAAAAGCCATTAGTGTAAAGTTTCATTCCAGTTTACGCCTTGGTCTGCATTTGAGCAGAGAAATATGAAATTAAGGTATTAGCTCCTTTCAGGGGTATGAGTCACTAGCTAATAAGTTTCAAGAGCAGTTTCTCAACTGTAATGATTGTGCTTTTCTCTTTGAAAATCTCTGTGGAGTTATTACAGAGAGAATATTTTTAAAGAAAGGGGAGTAAAAATAGACATAGAGTTAGGCTTCGAGCATGAATCCTGAAATAAGAACATCCATGTGGCCCTGGGAGGGTCATATGAGATCTGTAGGAAGTCACTATTGAATTTAAGCCAGTTTTAGAAAGATACATATCATGTGCTTTTTTTAAAAAAAAAAACTTGGTCCTTGATTTTATAGTGATAAATAAAAGTATGTATGTATATATAATGTGAAAGTGGAATGACTTGTCTAGGGAAATAAAGACAAGTGTTAGGAGAAAGAATCTACGGCAATGAATACTATTGCAATGGATCAGTGGAAATGCTTAGAATTCAGCATATGCTTGCATGGAACAGTCTTTTCTAATACATTATAATGTATAGTGAATATGTACAATAAATATTTATAGATGTCAAACTGATAAATAAAATTTTATGTTCATTTGAGGTTTTCATAAATGTATTCTGAACACCATGTTTATGGTCATCAGATACCCTGAAACTGGTGTTAAGGTCCTTTGTAAGCTGCCATGTAGATGTACCAAGGTACAGAACCAAGGACTTCTGGAAAAAGCAGTGCTCTTAACTTATAAGCCATGTCTCCAGTCCAAATATTAAATGAATAAATAAATAAGTGAATAGATGATAGATAGATAGATAGATAG
>NW_026068178.1:128215-148550 GCF_014885135.2 Alexandromys fortis | reverse complement strand
CCACCTCCTTCCAGGTCTAGTAAGGTGAGCATCTAAACAGCCTAGGCTCCCACAAAGCCAGTATGTGCAGTAGGATCAAAACCCAGTGCCATTGTTCTTGACTTTTCAGCAGTCCTCATTGTCTGCTATGTTCAGTGGGTCTGGTTTAATCCCATGCTTTTTCAGACCCATTCCAGCTGGCCTTGGTGAGTTCCCGAAAGAACATTCCCATTGTCTCAGTGTGTGGGTGCACCCCTCATGGCCCTGAATTCCTTGCTCGTGCTCTCTCTCCTTATAACAGTATAGGACAAAGTATTTAGATCATAATTTTTTTATCTGTAAAGATTTATTTTCAGATAAGTTCACATGTCAGGATCCAGGAGAATACACATTTCCTTTATATGTCAGGATCTCACTGCATTGTTAAGGCTAGCATGAAACTATAGCCTTTTTACTTCAACTTTCAAAAGGAATGGATTATAAACAAGTATCATCATGCATTGACCTGTTTAAATCTATGTTCTTCAATTCTTTTTTTTTTATTTTTCTATCACCAATCAATCTCTATCTGTTTGTCTGTCTATCATCCATATATATATCATCTACCTATCTTAGTACTGGAGGCCTGACCAAGAGCTTTGTACATAGCTTTTAACTATTCTACCACGGAGCTACATTCACCATCCCATTTGGTTTACTATAACTGAGATAATTTCTAAAATTTATCTTATCCATGTTGATCTCAGTATATTAAACTTAAAAAATAAGAAGTACATCCTGCGATAATCTGGAGAGTTTTCAAATATGCTCAAGCTTGTCTCTCACCTTAGAAAGACTGATCAAAAAAAGTAGGTAGTCTAAAACTACAACATTCAGTTGACAGCAAGAATAAATTAGATAATGTGATGTGCCTTGAAGAAGCCTGGATTATAACATAGTCCTTGGAATATTTTCTTTATGATACTTTTTACTTGATTTAGAAATTTGGTACATATTACTATCCACATAAAGGAGTGATGTTTGTATATATATTTTTGCTATATTATTATCATTATTATCTTCTCTCTTCTTTTCTTTATTATTTTTTATTGGAGTAAACAATTTATTTTCTTGCTTTGTTTAGCAAAAACATTTCTCCAAGCTAGTGGTTGTCTCAGCATACTTACTATGTATTCTGAGCTTTTGATATATAAAGAGTTAGCTTTTGTTATTTGATCCTAATCACCACCATAATCCCATAATTCATCTTTATTTTCAATAAAGATCAGATTGTTGGCTCTAATATTCTCCAATCTGACAGAGTGTCTAACCTTCCTAATTTTTCAAATAAGCACTGTTGTTCCTGTAAGCTTGAATTTCCCATGGACAACAAAATACAGCTATTGTTACTCCAAGAATGTTCAATATATTAAAAACTCAATATTATTTAGGAGGGAATAAATATTTTAAATATAGAACTCATATCTATCTTTGTATAAGAACTGGAAAAGCAAAATAATGTATAATTATAATGACAACAATGATTGATCATGTACATCATTACGGTTCCTATTCTAAGAGTTTTGAAGGTATTATCTATTTAATCCTTACACTAACAGTACAGAGTGAGTAACACTGTTTTCTCATTTTTTAGAAAAATAACTTGAAGTTTAAGCAAGTTATGTGAGTTCTATAAGGTTTCCCAGTGCCTCAATTCAATAAGGTTGCTGTAGCAAAGTATCTTAGATGGGTAACTTTTAAACAATAGAAGAATATTGCTCACAACTCTGAAGGTTTGGAAGTCTGGACGCAAGGTATTAACAAAGTCAGGGTTTGTTGAGGACTTTCTGATTTTCTAATGATGAAACCTAGATGATGTATTATCACACAATACAGGGGGAAAAAGATCCCTTGGGTTTCTTTATCTCAGCATTGTTCTTTTAATCCATTAATGTTGAACATTTAGGAACTCATCTCTCCCAAAGGTGCTCTGTCTTAAGAAGCCAGCATTGGAGAATATGTTTCCATCAAACAATTTTGGAAGTACACAAATATTCAGAATGTAACACAAAGCTAAAATGTAACTTTATACTCTAATGTATATCAATGCAATCTGTTTTCAACGCTGTCAGTATTAATTTTTAAGTTTTCAATGAAGAATGCAAAAACATATACTAGATAAGAACAGAGGCTCTGTTGGATGCAACAGGAAAAGCAATCATGAAGAAAAAGAATGGAGTTGACTCAGGTATAACTATAATTTATCATGACTTTCCCTAAAGAATTAATTAAAAATAAAGCACACAATAGGTATGAAGGACCTACATAAATGCTGAATTGATAGCCATTATCAGAAATTCTAAAGGAATTGTTGTGCCCCTGACCCTTATAAATATAATATTATGGTACCCATGTAACAGATCTATAATTCTTCACCTCATAGAAAAGTATTAAAGAGCAATAGTATCCATTACCATAAGCAAGCATTTCACAGATAATTTGTAATAGATCCACACTTGAATCTATATCTCTATGTGTGTATGTATATATTTAAATGTGTATGTAGTTAATATTAATTAAGTCAGTATTCACAACCACAATGCCGCTTCAGCTTCCATAGTTAGGAAAACAGGAGAATATTTTGGCAACATTTAGATACAATATACAGATATTGTATATAAGGATGCTTTATATAAAATATAGATTTTTTTTGAGCAAAATCCAAGACACAGATGGATAAAGGACTTTCAAGAGACCTTTCCAACAAAAAGGGCAGGTAGGATAAGCCTTGCTTTATCACTGGATAAAAGTAAGTCTTTATTTCTGTGAAGTAAGTAACTAAGGCAGTAGAAATAACTCAATGATAAAATTGGAAGTACAGCTGATCAGGACTTAATTGAAGAGTTCAATATCAGAGCAAAGAGTGAGATGTAGTATAGAAGAGAGGGGGGAAAGAAAAGCACATAAAGCTCACATATTTAAGAGAATGAAATGTGTCTTCTCATCTATAATGCAGCCCCATAATGATCCTGCAAGAATTGAAAATGCCAAGCAATCAAGGGCATATGTCTTCAGCTCACATCCACAGAGTATCCATGTATTTTTAATCAAGACTGCATCTCTGAAGCATGTTTATGTTTCCTTGGCATAATGATGCTCCCACAAATTAGTTTTGTGCTGGGCTCCAGGCTCTTGTTTCCATTGGCTATGCCACTAGAAAGGAAGTTGGAAGATCCCCTATAATGCCTGATCATAAATTCTATTTGAAGGAGAAAGAATATCCATTAGGGCTGAGGTTATGTAATCTTACTTCCTAGAAGAGATCTCTTCTCTTGTTATCTCTGAATGCACTCATTTCAATCTCCAGAGTAATCTGTTAAAACATTATAAATTCAGTATCTTCATTCTCTCACTGCAAGCCCTCCATTGGAGGCTGAACACATGTACAGTAAAAGGCAGCTTGCAACATTGTCGGCACAACTCATCATGACCTACGTTCTATGCCCCTTTCCCATTATCCCTTACTTCTGTGCTAGTTAGATTTCTTGTTGTTGTGGTCAAACACCAGACAAGAGCAGTTTATTGCTTTTATTTTGACTGACAGTTCAAAGATACACCCATCAACAGGGGGTAAGGGGTGGGGAGTGGGGTGGGCAACAGCAAGGTGGCAGCAACTTGGAGCAGCTGGACACAATGCTTGTGCAGTCAGGAAGCAGAAAGTGAGAGAGGTTAGTACTCAACTAGATTTCCTTTTTATATATCATCAATAAGTTTGAGTAAGATTTCCTACCTTTATTAATCTAATCAAGAAACTGTTTCACAAATACAGGAATAAATTTGTCTTCAGAATTATTCTAGAGTATGTAAAATTGATAAATGGTGTAAATAATCTCATGTACCCAAACTTACATTGCTTCTATCTCAATTGTTCTATTTCTGGCTGTATTCTTTTTCTAATTACTTATTATTCATTCTTCATGCATTGATTCTATAACTGCGTCACACCAAGTTTCCTATTGACTCACCTGTATGTAGTGGGAGACCACAAACTATCAAGGAAAGGAAAATGAAGTAAAGTAAATGTCAGAAGTTGACAATTGCTTTATGAAATAATAAAATCCTCCTACCACCAATGGCCTTAGGATTAAGGGGCAGAGGGTTCTATGTGTGAAATAATCAGGGTGATATCAAACTTAATACATTTCTCCTTAATGTTCCCTCTGGTAAAACATCTTTCACACAGATATTTGTGTGAGGTTCTCAGAACTCAGGCCTCATCTCTATGTCTGAAGAGCAAACCTTATGGAATTTCCTAATGTGAACATTATCTAACTTATCTCCTTGTATGATGGTACTCAGCCCCATTTAAGAATTTATTTTTCATCTATTAATTTATTCTCCATTTTGTCTTTAATATCAGTGGACTATAGACCTAATGAGATCAATATCCCTAATACTTCATTGTTAGATCATCAAGATCTGGATATATATGTAGTACAGTTTGGGTACTCAAAATGGTATGTTTTTTTTATAAAGAGATGGTTAAAGTAACTAGTTTATTAAAAACAAAGAAAATATAATACTAGTTATTAAAGTATAAACAAATATTCTCCTTTTTATGTCTGGTTTCATGAAATAATTTTAAGCAGCACAATTTTGTAAATTGCGAGTCAATCTAGTAATCTATTCTCTTATTAAGAAGAATAAGTAAAATGACCAAAATTGCATGTAGAACGTACTTTTTCCTTTATATACATTTTGTAAGTTGCATCTTTTTCCTATGTCTAATCCCTGTTCAAATACACTTAAAAGAAAGATTTATAATTTTAGTCCTTGCTTCCAGAGCTTTGAGTAGGTTCAGTGTCTCTGAGACCATAGTGACTTATTCCATTATATGGACTATCATAAGCCAAGTAAAACCACTCACTTCACAGCACTTATAAAGCAGATATAAAGAAAGAAGTGATTGGTAACACATAAATCTTTAAGGACTTGTGCCCAGCATCCCACTACTTTCAACTAGATTCCAGCGCTAAAAATCCATTAAGGTTGAGCAAATGAATGAGTTAATCCACTGATAAAATAAGTTCCCTCATGATCCAATCACATGTCAATAATCCTATCATCAGGATATTAAGTCTTCAAAACATGGGACACGCTGAGGGAAACTGCAAGTCCAAACCATAACTTACCTCAAATCTGTCATCCCCCTGGCCCATGTATCAGCAATCCTTTCTCACTACCTCTACTTTTATTGTCAACCAAAACGTTTTCCAAAGTTCAACAGAGCAAGGTACTATGGTGTATACTGGTGTATGTTTTATATTATTGAAATCTTTCGATGATTGCTAATTGTTCAGAAGGTAACGGCCAATATCTTAAAGTGGTTCCCAGAGATTTTAATAGCCAGATGCTGAGCATTGCCTTTATTTTATCATTCAATACTTCTCTTCAGACCTATGACATATTCAGGCTAAATTTCTTATAATGTTCTGAACACTCAGTGCTGCTATCTTCCCCGTAAATTACTGAAACTTACTTCTGAGCGTGGATGTGTCTCTTTTCTATCACTAGCTGAGTCATAGTCTCAAACCATCTTGCACTGCCTTGTCGCCTTTGCTTTCCTGGAAAATGGATTGCTATATTTGATTTCTTGTCTGTCATTCTTGCAAAACCCAAGGAATAAAATGAAAGAGGCAATGCTTTTCTACTTTTTTCTTAGAGTTCAGGAAAGTATCTCTTTTAGCCTGAAAAATAAATGCTTGTTAAGACAAAGAAATACGCAAACGATTGAATTGTCTGACTTTATTTTCAGGCTAAATGTTAAGTATTATCCCCCATAACAACATTTCTTTATGAAGCTTGCTGTTCTGTGGCAACATCGCTTAAAAAGACAGTAGTAAGTTGATAAAAATTATGATGAATATTGGCAATACTAACATAGGAACGTTAGAAATTAGAGGATTCTTGTGTCTTAACTGCTACAATGGCCTGGACTCTAAGATGAATGGCCTTGCTGGAGTATCAATACAATTTATAGTGTCTGAACAAATGATGAATGTAAGAGCAGAATTAAAGAGAATTAGGCTTTGAAAAGCATATACCTAGGAACTGTGCTTCACTAAGGAACAAATGAGGACTTCAATGCGCACATAGAAAACCTTACTTTTGGCTTTTGGTTTAATATTTTTAATTATTTCTTTGTTTATTTCAATATAAAAACTTTCTACATAACTTATGGTGGCCTGAAATTTATTATGCATCCCAGGGTGGACTCAGATTTAAGAAGCTACCTGCTTTTAATTTGCACATGTCAGAGTTACAGACAGATACCATATGCCTATTTTTGGACTGGATTTGTGACTTTTTCTTTTTCTCTTATTCAAAGAATACTCTTCCCTGAAATTGCTTTATTCTATGAATTTCAAATTCTCATTTCCTCTAATAGGCACCATAATTTTCAGTTGTGGACTACTTCCTTCTTCCAATGGTAATTATTCAAAAATAATCACAATTGTTCAGCTAAAGAAAGAGTCCGGTTAATTAGCAGAAACTCCCATGCTTAAAAAAAATGCATCCTGTGCATATTGTGCATTTATGACTGGCCAGCAAATCCCACAGTGTCAGATCATCGTTAACCTATGTTTAAAGCATCCAAGTCAACATGACAAGATACTCCCCCATAGATATTTACCTTATGTGGCTGCTGTTGGAGATAATGTGGAATAAGGAAGGAAAGCATCTTTCTGTCATGCAGCATATAATAGTTTCATAAAAATTCTCCATTTACTTGATTCTTTGTGGTAATCCATTATTCCTACATTAGCATTTAGGGAGCATTCCCCTTCTTTGTATGGACATATGAATATTTCTATATGTGTGCATTTTCATGTATGTGGGGAATACATGCTTGTGTACCTACGTAAGTATAGAGGTCAGGGGTCTCCATCATGAGTTGTTCCTCAGAAGGAATCCATTTTGGTTTTGTGTTTTTTCCTGAGACATATTTTTCACCAGAGAAGTACCCACAAGTTAAGTCAGCCTGGCTGGCCTTTGTGCCATGTCCACTTCTTCAGTGCAAGGATAACAACTGTAAAATACCATTGTGTACTTTTATATGAATGCTAGAGAGCCAACCTGAATATTTGCCCTTGTGTAGCAAGCATACTTTAACTCATCCTTCTCCCACAGGTCCCTTTCAATCACTTAAATGTTATTATTGCCTGTAAGTTAGGACAAAATAGTCCAGAAAAGAACAAAAATTTGTAAAGCTCATATTATGATCATTTGTCATGCATGACTGAGATGTGGCTATCCTGAACAAGATTTTCTGAAAGCTTACAAGCAATAAAAATTCTTTTTTAAAGGCCACTTTATGTTCTAAAGGTGTATTGTACCACTCTTTTGTTCATACACTGATTTGACATTATGTAGGCGATATCCGTGATGGGCTGAGGCTTTGTGTTTTTATTTTGATGTAAAACATTGTTCCTATCTAGAAATAGCATTGTTTGAAATTCCCTAGGCAGAGAATCTTACGTATTTAAAATCTAATTCATATTCTCTGCAGCTCTTTTGTGTTCTCCACAGTAGCTGTCTGAGCATGACAGAGCAGTGCCATCGACCAGACACTCGCTGCCCTCTGACTATGAGAGAGTGGTAACCTTTAAGCCTTCTGTTCCTACAATCCCAGAGAGGCAGTTTCTCCTGGACTTCTGTCCATGCAGGCAATGATAGAAACACTCATGTGAGTAAAATTATGTATTCTTCTATAACAGCAATGAAAAGGCATAAATTAAAAGAAATCTTCAGACTTCAGGCCTTAGTTTAGGACTATTGAATTATATTTTCACTGTTTAATATTTTAAATTTGCATGAAGAGTATGTACTGTCTAAATAGTTGTAGAAATTATGGATATGAATAACACATGACTAACCCCCTTATATCACTAACATTACTTCAGCTAATTTCCTCAAAAACTTTAGAAATTGACACAGTTGTTCTTATTACAAAAGGCAAAAATCAAGGCTCGAACTGATTGTGAAATTTAACAAGATTAGCAAAGGAGTGCTAAAGGTATATTCCCAAAGCATACATGCTTAGAAAGGGCAGTTACAGAACAATAATAAATAATATATGTATTTATACATATATATTCACGGACCAATGTGCATTCATAGATTGATTGATAGATACATACATATAAACATATTTTTAAAAAGTTATGAATTTTTCCTATTACATAAATGATGCAATGAGATTCCTAGAAATTTGTTATTAATCCAGAGAATTCATACAAATATTTTAAGAAGATACATAAAATATTTATAGTTTGGTAGACTGTCAAAAGTTTTTTGCTTCGTGTAAGAAAACAGGAAGATGAGGTGAACTTCCGTGAAATCTGAGAAAGTGAGAAGGTGAAAAAGTTTAAGGGAGACAAAACAAAACAAAAAATAATTCACAAGGAGTCTAATTTTTTCTTTTTAGCTGCAAATATTCATTTTCTCTTGAGTTATATAAGAGAAAATCTTGTGTTTGTGTTCAAAGGGCAAGCGAGAGGCAAAGCTTAGGACACTGCCTGAATTCTAAGCGGCCCTGTGATGGAGGAAATGGGCCCTGTTCCAAATTGATTAGTTCTGCTACCTTCTCATTATTGTTCTGCCTGAAGTTTGGCACGCAAGCAAGGTCATTCTATGCATGGGTCTGCATGACTTCACTGATTCTGCTAGAGACTTCCTTCCCACCCACACCCTACCCCCACCGCAGCATGCCACCTGCACTAGAGAAAATTAAAAATCAACCTATACATTTTACATGAGCTTACAGGACCAGTGAAAAATTAATATTATGTTGTCTTTTGATAAAGACACAGATGTTTTATAAGATGCTCATCCAATTCAGTAATAGGAAACCTTGTTTAAATTCCTCCATGGAACCTGAACTTCACGACAAGGAAAGAAAATGCATACAGATACAGAAGAAAATTTTTGAGCAATTTTTCAACTTTCAGTTCACCTTACCCCAAGATTTCAGGGTTATATATTGGATTGCCACTCTTCATGCCTTATTAGTTCTATGTTTCCATATATACTAAGGGTTTGTGCCTTAGCCTTGTCTCTTTTTATAGTCTCATGCTCATATACTTCTGATTGCTCAAGGTTGACTTCAAATCCTCACTTTCCATGAACTTGCCAGATTTTCCCATAGTAAGATGTTCTTGGTTATTGGCTTTCCTGCTCAGGAGGTGAAAACAATTACAGCTGTATTTCACTATTGACTTAAAACACAGAGATAATGAAGTTGAACGTGGTGGTGTATTCCTGCAAACCTGGAAGCTGAAGCAGAGGGTCTGGTGTTTGAGGCTAGTCTGGGATACAAAGGTGAATTTAAGGCTATTCTATGAATATTGTTTATAAACATTTTTTTATCATAGTTACAATTAAGCGGACAGAAGACAGAAGAAGTGGAAGGTAGAGAAGGTTTACTTTGACAGGGTGCATGGCAGAGTCCCTCATAATCAGGAAGCAAAGAGCGTGGAATGAGAGATAGATAAAGTCTTCCAGGTCCCCAATAGCAGTCCTCTTTAACTTGCTTAGCCACAAGTCCAAAAGGCCTTCAGACAGTGCTATGAGTCAGTAAGCAAGTGCTTAAACACATGAGTCTGTAGGGGACATTTCACATTCAAATCATAACGCTGGACTACATATCAAGACACTGTCTCAATAACAAGTAAATAAGTAAATAAATGTTAGGGAAATATATAAATGTGTGTTTGTGTGTGTGTGTGTGTGTGTGTGTGTGTGGTTTTCAACAGATAGAATTTCTATCATCATTTCTCCCAGTCATAAGCAAACCCAATGTCAGTATCTAAAGCTCTTCAACTAAATTCAAGTTGCAACTTCAGCCTCTAATCTTATGTCATGCCTCTTTCTCTGAGTTCTTCTATACTCATCTTTTCAAATCTCACTTATTAAAATAAAATAAAATCATATTCTTCTATGAACATTACACAATTTACTAGTAAAGCCCCTGAGGATTGATTAACATCTGTCTTTGATTTTATCTACACTAACTGGCACCCAAGTTCTCTGGATTTATAAACCACAAAGACATAGAAAGATAAGTCAAAAAAATAGATCTAATTTCCTTTGACCACAAGCATTTAAACAAGACTTTCAAAAACCATGAAGTAATTCTCGGGTTCTTGAATTTAGACAATCATGTTAGGATTCTAGCTGAGATGATGTAACATTTAAAACAAGATTCTTCTGGTCCCTCAGCTGCAGTTGTGATATTTGTAAAATGATAGTAAGATTTTCTTAAAGTTACTATTATTCTATCAGAATATGACATATGCTCTTGTTTGGATAAGAATTTCTTATAGGACCATGCCCTGGTCACTGTGCTGTGCTCCTATTCATACATGACAGAAATTTAAAAGATACGGTCTATTGTTAGATCACTGAAGCCATACTCCAGAGAGGATTGTTGGGGCATAATTTCTTCCTATTTGCTCTTTGTTTTTACTTCATTGATATGCAAAATCAAACTAGGATTCAAAATAAACCTTTGTTCCCTTATAAGTTAGTCTAAGAAATATAATATTTCTTATATGATAGAAAAGGAATACAATATATACTCACCAAAAAAATCAGTGTTTCATCAATTTATGTGTGTGTAATTTGATTCATCATACAAGGTTTAAGATGAATATGCAAGTATGTATACCAAGTATACGCTTTATGTAACGTAGTATAAATTTCACACATTGTATATAATATATATACATATATATGCATTTGTAGAATATATAGGTACACATGACATATACAGGGCTAGCTTAAGCCTGCCACGGGAGAATTAGAACAAAAATAGGATAGTTTGCAATGAAACATTACATTTATTATCTAGAAAATTGTTTTAAAGCACGATTTAGTTATATTAAGGCTAAGACTCCTTGCTAACTACATTTTGGATACTTCCTTACACCTCTTATACCCAAGACAGCACTCAAAGGTTAAACAATGGTGTAACTCAAAAATAGAATGTATTTTAAAGTACTAACTGGAGGATTGGAGCTAAGCAATTACATATATGTACTGCCTTGTGATAAATCATCTTTAAATAATTAAAAAGTGAGAAACAGTGCCTGACACACAGCAGTAAAGGTCTTACTCTTTGATTGAGAGCCACAGGATGAGAGTGTTCACAAGATGGAAAGGGTGTTTCCAGAGAAGGGAGTAGCACTTTGGAAATGGGGATTTGAAACATAGAGACTAAACTGTAATCTTAGCTATTTCTGATACATAAGATATGTATCTCATTGGGACCTTGGGAGCTCAGTCCAGTGCTCCAGTGTGGGTCTCTGTCTCTATCTCCATCCATCACCAGATGAAGGTTCTATGGTGATATGAAAGATATTCGTCAGTATTGCTTTGGGATAGGGTCATTTCAGGTTCCCTCTCCTCCGCTTCCCAAGGGACTAACTGGGGACATCGCCTTGGGCTCCTGGGAGCCACTCTAGGTTCAAGTCTCTTGCCAACCCTAAGGTGGCCCCCTTAACTAAGATATGTGCTTCCCTGCTCCCCTATCCAACCTTCCTTTATCCCAATCTTCCTGTTTCCCCAAGTTCCCCCAATCCTCCCCTTCTCACTTTTCTCTCCCCGTCCCCTGGGAGAACACGAGCAAGGATGTCAGGACCACGGGGGGTGCACCCACCCACTGAGACAGTGGGGGCTGATCTATTGGGAGCTCACCAAGGCCAGCTGGACTGTGACTGAAAAAGCATGGGATAAAACCGGACTCTGATCATGGCGAACAATAAGGACTGATGAGAAGCCAAGGTCAATGGCAAGGGGTTCTGATCCTACTTCATGTTCTGGCTGGGTGGGAGCCTAGCCAGTTTGGATGTTCACCTTCCTAGACATGGACGGAGCGGGGAGGACCTTGGACTTTCCACAGGGCAGGGAACCCTGACTGCTCTTTGGATTAGAGAGGGAGGGGGAGAGGAGTGGGGGGAGGGGGAGAAGAGTGGGGGGGAGGGGGAGGGAAATGGGAGGCTGGGAGGAGGCAGAAACTTTTGTTTTCTTATTCTCAATAAAAAAAAAAGATATGTATCACTGGTGTCCAATATCACTAGGTACTAATTACCATTGATAAGTTTTGTCTGACAAATATAACAGTATTTTAATGATACTAAGTAATTCCATGTGCTACAAACATATTCCTCTGTACAAAATCAAAGATGTTAATAGTTCAACAAGCACCACTTCATGAAAGTTTCTGCCTAACAAACTCTCTCCATTTCGGTAGAAAGCTGGATAGCATCTTTTTTTTTTTTTTCTTTTTCTTTTTGCTGATGTAGATTTAATATATTTTAATTCAACAGAAGGCCCAGTTGTGCAGATAACTAAACAAAGTCCTAGGTCATGTGACACTCAATCTATTCAACTGAAATGTCATTCTGGCTCTCTATCTGCGCTTTCTGCTGTAAGTGGAATTGTGCCTTTCTGTCTCAGTGGAGCATAAATGTAAGTGATGTCAGGAAGGGAGCCAGATCGTGAAGGTTCAAGAGGTGAAGTGGCAGCTGGGAGATTATCGAGGCTGTGCTGTGAGAAAGATACACACAAAGATGACTCAGATCATTTCATCAAAGATAAAGGCATCCGCCATCCATATTGAGAACTATCACAGTGAGTTTTTGCTTCACACAAGGTGGATTCAGCAGGCTATTTTGATGACATGCTGAGATGGTGAGAACAACATTAATACAGGAATGTATTTTCTTCTTGCATGTATTTCAATAAAATAAAAAAAAATATTAAGATGAATAAAAACACTTTAATTTCAAAAGATGGGTACTAAAGATATTCTAAAGTCTTATAATGTATTTACATCTGAGAGATGAATTTGCTCCCGTAATTCAGACAGTCAAATATCAAATGCCCATATAAAATCATATGACTGAACATAGTAAGAGCAGCAATCACTAACTCTAACCTGATAAACTAATTCTAAGGCAGAGCTGGCGATTTAGAGTAGGCAAAGTGAACTTCAAATACATCATAATTTAGGGGTAAATGTAAAAGAGATATCGTTACCCCAGACTGTCCATGTGAACTCTGGACAGTAATGCAAATGTATTCTTATTTTCTAATTCAATCTATGTATCTTGATTCTAACTGTGAGATATTATTCATGATATTATTAGTTGTAGGAAAAAATGACAGTATATTTAACAGTTTTTTTCTTTCATCCCTGGTGTACAAATATGAGTGTCAAAGTGAGCTGCATTTATAAAGTAGATGCTGTTTTATATTCAGGTACAAATTTTAATAGGCAAGGTCTGAAACACTTTCTTTCCTGGAGTAGTGGTCATAGACAATCATGACGGAGCTCCTGTAGTCTAGGATCTAGAGAAATTTAGAGACGATAGAGGACTGTTCATCCATATTAACTATGCAATGAACATAGCAGGGATCTTAATCAGTGATTCACTCGGAGGCTTGTGAGTCCTACCTGGCTGAAGCCTTGCCTAATGTGTAAAATGAACAGAGAAAAAACCTCTCTCAGTCATGCATTGCGATGTTTAGTGTTTTATTCAGAAATTCTGCCCTTTAATTTTTTGAGACAAATTCTCTCACTGAAATGGAGATGACTGGTTGGCTAGACTAATTGGCCAGCAAACCCCTGCTATCTATGGTCTTATCTCTGCCTCTCAGTCCTTTAGATACAAGCATATCTCCATACACATATTTTTTACATAAATGCTAGGGATTTGAACTTAAATCCTAATAAATGAGACCCTTGCAAGCACTTTGACTATTAAGCCATCATGCTATCTCTTGAATTGGTCCTGATGTATAGAGGCAAACTTGGACTCTTAATGCTTAGTAGATCATTCCATATGCTCATTTGAAGAGCTCTATGGACTCAATGTGTAGAAAACTACATTTATCTCATATCATCCCACTAATTTCCAACCACCTTATCCCCATGTCAATAAGTAGCTGTTCAGAAAGGCCAAGTAACAGTTATCTTGGCTTCAGTTGCTTTTCTCATTGTCTCTAGTCTTGCCAATTATATCATGTGAGCATCACTCCATTATGGCCCCTGTTTGTCCATCTTCACTTTCACTGTTCATTATCTGGGTCACTTCATCATACTGAAGATTTTCTGAGAATTTTTTCCATGGCTTATTTGGTCTGCCTACTTCTAGAGTTTCCCCTCCCCAGTCACTGGGGGTCAGTCCAAAATTTATTTCAGGACAATAATAGTCCTATCTTTAAAAAACAGTTGTCTTTTCGTGATCTTCAATAATATATTTTGTCTTGTGAGTTGATAAAAATGATTGATTGTTCTTTTAAGGTAAAACATCAAGAAACTTTCCCTGACTTAACAATAATAGTTGGTATCACAGTAAAATTTCATACCTTAAACAGCCAATGTTGCTTAATGCCTACTTTAGGGACTTAAAAGTGGGATTTCTTGATATTAAATCTCTGACCCATTACTTACTAACTATGAATTTTTTCAAGTTTACATGGGCCTTGAACTCTTAGTTGCTACATGTATATAACAGAAATAATGCAATGATACTAGCAATAAGTGTATGGCCACTTGATTGAATATTGCATTTGTAGAGATTAAATTACAAACTCATTTAACCAGTTAAAAATTAAGGCTGACTTTGAATCATAGTGTCATAGTGGTGTATGAGGTATGTATGTTGCTTTCATTAGTTAATGAATAAAGAAACTGCCTTGGCTTAGTTGATAGGACAGAACTTAGGTATGGAGGGAAGACAGAGCTGAATGCTGGGAGGAAGAGAGTGGAGGTGGAGAAAGACGTCATGGAGCCACCAGAGAAAGACATGCCAAATCTTCCCTGGTAGGCCATGAACTCATGGTGATATACAGATTAATAGAAATGGGTTAAACTAATATATAAGAGTTAGCTAATAATAACTAGAGCTAATGGGCCAATCATTGATTTAATTAATACAGTTTTTGTGTGGTTATTTCGGGACTAAGCTAGGTGGGTGGCAGGGATGAACAAATGGGCCCTCTCCTGTTAATTTCATAGTACTGTGTAGCCAGTTTTGTTGTCAACCTGAAATGGAAAGGAAAGAGACTATAAAATTCTAACACTCAAGAACTATGAGGCTAGCTTCATTTAGTAATTATGAGGTATGGGGAATTTTAAAGAGATATTAGAAATGCTTATAATACAGATGGATAGAGAGGTATGTAGAAAATAATTATTTTAATTATATTCAAAGGGGTTAGAGAGAATGTTGTGCAATTAAGAATATGTTCTACTTTGGTAGAAGACCCAAGTTTGGTTCCCTGCACATGTCAGGCAGCTCCCACTATTTATAATTCCAGGTTTAGGGTATTATACACCATAGCATAGCCTCTGTAGGTGCATACACCAATATATGCATAACTATACATACTGAAAGACAGAAAGAGAGAGAGAGGGGAGAATATAAAAAAATAAAAAAAATCTTTTTTTTTTTTAAGTTGCCAATGGTCAGATGTGGTGGTATATAACTGTAACATATAACTCTAATGACTCTAGCAACTGGCCACAGCTTTGAACACAGCCAAGACTAGATAGTTCCTACATAGTGAGAGCCCATCTCAAACAAATGCAGAAACAAATACACACAAATGGACAAATAAGTAGTTAAAGGAACCTAATTTTAACCAAACCTATTAACTCACCCCCCCAATTCACATTTATTGGACACTCAGTAAAGAAGAATTACTCTCCTGTTGGCTGACAAATAGGAACCAATATACTGTTAAATGATTTTCTTATTGCTTAAGAGCCTCAAATTTACAACTCTAGTAAATAAAGTTCACAAGCGGTATGTTTTTTCTGTATACAAAGGATTCTGAAATTTTCTTTATTAGATAAAATTAATATGACAGTGTACACAAAATAAATGAGATATGTAAGCAAACATACTGCCCCTGCAAGGCAAAGGTGTGTAAGAAGTTTACTAAATGCCAGTGACCATCACTGCTGTTCTCATTGTTGGTGGTATTTTATTGCAGTGCTGAATTACACCTGTAAGGTGCACTATATTGGAAAATTATTATTTGTTGTTTAAGCTCACTGAAAAGTTGTCCCTGAAATTCAGATTATTCCCTACCTCATTCCAGGCTCAAAGACTTTCATCTCAACGTGCCCTCTGGCACTCCTTTGCCTCAGGATGACTGGTTCCACTCACTCTGAGACATGGATGAGAAAACAAATGGAAAAGCACAGGAGTAAAAATATGGTATTCATGGGAAGAGCTCAAAATAAGTTATTTTCATCAGATATTCCTATTTATCATCCCATATTATAATGCTGCCCACAGTGAGAAAGAGAAACTGAAGGTTCCTCCATGGAAAGCTTATCCAAGGAAAGAAAGATCAGTGCAGAACTCCAGCTGACTGCTTCCTCTGCACAAACTGGCTTTTTCTAGATGTTGTGTGTATCCAGTATGATGATGCTCCTCTTGTTTGCTGCTATTTGTTCTTTTATCTCAATGGAGGAACACTCTGCTCTGTCTAAACCTTACTTGAATCAGAACTCAAGCTGGCTGTCTCAACAGGGCTTTCCCAGTTGCTTTTTCCTTAGATGCTTCGAGCACTTGAATCTATGATATTTTTTTATCATCAACCCACCAATCCTTATGTCAGTCTATCTATCTATCATCTATGCATGTATATATATGTATGTATATAAGTATATGTCTATATATCATCTCTCTATCTATGTATCTATCTAACATCTTTCCATGTCTACCAATCTATATTTACCTATAACTTGTTAATTAATTTTTTTTACATTGGCCTGTTTTTTCCTGATTATCTCACTTTTTCAAAACAAACAATGTGGTTATTATAAATTATTTTCTGGAATGTACAGAACACATTTCTTTTCTCAATTCTAGGTCTTTCACAGACTTAATATTGAGGATATGTAGATGCATAAAAGTATTTTACAATTAAAAGAAGTTAACACGTTTACTAACCTTTGGCAATGTTTGAGGCATTGTGGTTTTTGTGTAGGACAGAATTCTTAGATCAACTGAATGAGGCAAAGAGCACAGTGTCACATGGCTAATGAATGACAAGATTGTTGACATAAATGGGATAAGACCAATTAAGTTCTGCTATGCATCAAACTTAGCATGTTCCCTTGATTCTTTGACAAACTGAATTTTGAAACACAAAAGCCTGTGTAAATTCATCTGTGTTCATCTGGTGGATGAGCTACTCATCATTTCTCCAGGAAAGCTTCAACTTAAATCATTTCCAGTTAAAACTAACTTTATCTTGAGCTAGAATTCCTTTTCCAAGAATCAGTCCCATATTACCAGCAATCACAGACAGAACATCGTTTCGTGTGTTATTTGTGTGGAATTTTGGGCATTTAAAAGTAGTTGATATCATCACCAAACTGCATTGTCAAGATAAATTGTACCAGTGAGGACTCTCTTAAGGCTAATCACAGGTATGAGATTCTACTGCCTCATAAAGAGAGGCTATACTAATTTGAAACATATTAATTTTCCTAATATATCTTATACAATTCTCTAATGGATTTGAACAACTAACAAATACAAATCATTTTGACTATTTAAACAATGATGGTATCTAGTGTAAGCAGAGTTGATTCAACTATTATGTCCTAACTAACTTAATTTATAACTCAATATATATAATTATAAAGTACATGAAATTGATAATATAATTTGAAAACAAATGGGTCACTGGCTTCTAGGATGATTTTTTAGTGTATGCAATATCATATTACTATAAATTTTAGTATTGTTCATTATTTGCAAAGTCATTCAGATTATAGCTGTAGTTTTATATCTGTATACACTAAATCATTTAGATTAGTCCTTACATATATATGTATATATACATATAATTTTGATTCTTATTTGTTGAATTAAAGTTCTCTTTTTTCCCATTATAGAGCCAAACCTCTGGTCAATCTCCAATGTCAGTTGAACATAAGGAGAACCAAGGCATTTCAACAGTGACATGTAAAAAAGGTCCCAGTAAGTGCTCTAAAACCAAAGATCCTAGCTCACATGTCCTACAGATAAAAATAGAGCATCCATCAGAAGAACCCAACCTTTGTAACAGTTCATATGGGACATGGAAGTTAACAGTTTGAGGTTGCCCCTAGAATGAAGATGGCGTTCCAGTTTATAAAGTTAACTCCAGTATGACCTTGTTGCTTATCAGTTGCTAACAGTTTTGCATATCTGGTTCACTTAACTTTTCCTGAACAATCACTGATGGTTGTATGATAGTTAAAGCACTTCTCATATTATCATAACATAATTTTTTAGCTATATAGGAATGAAGTCCTTTACCAATTTAGAGAACAGTCTGGTGACCCTCTCAACTGAACATCTGATCAAGACAAGCTGAGATATAAAAAAAAATTGGAAAAAAGAAATGGAAAATGAAAGAATTTCACAGAATTCTTCAGCTGCTTAGGATATTGAGGTCCTTAGGCTGTTCAATAAATATGTCTGGTTCTTCTTTGAGAACTACTTCTTGTTATTGTATTTCTTTATGTAGATAGAGTTGAACACAGAAATAAAGTGTGTTAGTGGAATGTGAAGGGAACAGTATGCATTTCCCCTTAGATACTTTCATTCTTAGGTGGCCAGTCTTTTCTTGTGGTCACTTTGCTTGTCTTCAGTGACAGTGGTAACTGTCATATATCCTCCTTGACAGACAGACCATGAAAGAGTACAATAAGTAAAGGACCATAAATTATTCTGGATTTATTTTGGGGATTGAGATTTAAGGAGTTTTGTGATTATTTGTATCATCCTTATATAGTGTCTTGTGTGAAACAAATGTATTGTTTATAGTATTAACCAAGACACCACAAAAATTGAATAATTCCAAAGTACTAAGTTTAAGTAAGAGAATAGAGTTAAGAATTTCAAAAATTTTTAAGACTGAAGAAGCAAATTCTTTTGAAACTTAGTCTATATAAAGAGATAAGTGAGAACATCGCTGAATTTAATAATAGCCAAAGAAAAGTTAGAGTTTTGAAAAGGACCAAATGAAAGGAATGGCTACCATGGCAATTGTTAGTCTCTGAGTCAGCTAATGTATCCCAAAGGAATACAATGTATATATATTTCACAGCTTATATATGTGTATATATATACATATACATATAAGCTTGGTATCTAATAAATGAACTTGATTGCACAAAAGACAAATCTTAGCTTCCTTTTGGAAGCCTTACACATTGGACCTCTTGTAATTAAGATTGTTGGAGATGAAAGGAGGGGAAAAACAGTGAAAAATTTTGAAAACCCAACAGACACATACCCACACCCCTCCATACAGACACAGACACATACACATATGGGGGCTGAGAAACTGTGAAGGTGCTCAAAGTATTAAGTTCAAAGAGATATAAAGCTCATTAACATTTTAAGGAAAGAATGTTGCAAAGAGGTTATACTCTGTAATTATGTGGAATTTGAAATAATACAAGAAATCTAAAACCTCTAAGTAGGAAGAGACTGCAATCTATGTTCATATCTGAATAGGGAATAGTCTTAAAACAAATTTTGGGTGTGACCAGCAAAGTTAATGGAAATTGAAGAACTCTAGGGAATAGAATGACAGGCCTAAAGCAAGCAGAAATAACAATAACAAAAAATTTAAGGACTGAAAGTCTAACCCAGAATAAAAAGTACACGGCCAATGGAATAGATGCAGGCACCTTTGTGATATCTGTTTATGGAGCTGCACACATCACTAATTGTGTCACCACCATTAATGTTCTCATGTGTTTATTAGAGAAATCCTGTGTATATTCCTTCATTGTGTATTGTCTTGTATAATGTCTTTTTAAAATTTATTTCAGTTAAGCATTCTTAACCAGTAGGAAATATATGATAAAAAAAATCAACTGATGGTGTATCAGGGATCTGGACTTGAGGCTAATTACAGCTATTAGGTCTTCAGTTGGACCCTACGGCTTATGTTTTTGGTAGGCAAATAAGTTTTACAAACAGCAAAGACGATATTAGGCAATGTTACCACCATGCAAGCATACTATAAGAGTCATGAAGGCTGTTTAAAACTATCCTGAGTGAGGTAATCCAGACCCAAAATGATGAACATGGGATGTACTCACTCATAATTGGTTTCTAGCCATAAATAAAAGACATTGAGCCTATAATTTGTGATCCTAGAGAAGCTAAATAAGAAGGTGAACCCAAAGACAAACATATAGTCATCCACCTGGATATGGGAAGTAGAGAAGATTGCCAGGCAAAAACAGGGAACTTGGGGGTGAGGTGGGATGGGGGTAAGGGGAAAT
>NW_026068178.1:125836-127567 GCF_014885135.2 Alexandromys fortis | reverse complement strand
TAAAAATAAAAAAATATAAAAAAATAGCTACAAGTTCCACAAAAGCCAAATAAATAAATAAATAAATAAATAATCCAAGAGTATCAAAGAGGATAAATACATTGAACCCTTTGGAGAATGATAGAAGTAGAATAAATGGCTAAATATAAGGAATGGCCCACATGAGTCTAGTGACAAAATTAATTTAAAACTCATGAAGCAGAAAGCAGAATGAAATGGGAGAGCTACAGGCTTTCTGCAGTTGCAGAAGTTTAAGAGATTTATTTAGCATTCTTTGGGAATCACTCTAAAATATTCATGTACATTGGACATAATAATCTCATTTTATTGTCTGCTGTATGTCAATGAAATGCCATTTTTTCATACATCTTGTGTAATTTCTTTGGCAATTGGGAAATGCAGATGATTATAAACAGAGAAGTCTTAAGTGGTAGAGTTTGCTTTGTGAACCTAATAGTGGAAGTTCAGAATTTGAATGCTTTACTCAAGAATTGATTGAGTACTAAATAGGCACATTTCGCTACACAAAACACAGAGTGGTCCCTTTATTGCCATCATGTTTAAAGAAACATTGAACTAATGATTAAAGGATCCAAGAAATATCCCACTAAGTATTAACAACAGCTATTTTGCTGTTTCCAATCTAGAACTATTTTTCTGTATTGTTCCTAAAGACTCTGTTAGCACCAATGGCTGCTGCTGCCACAAGAATGGTTTGCTTCCAATGTCAGGAAAATGCTGTTCAAAATTCAGTTTTGCGTGATTTTTTATTTCACTGATATTAGTAATATGATAGCAGAACGTCCTGTGGAAGATTTCTTAACTCCATTAGAGGAGATTAAAAACACTTGGAAATTGTGGAACTTGCCTAAATTTGTATGTCAACCTAAGGGAAATTCAAATCTTGTCAGCCCCAAATTGATTGACGTTCATTTACATTTTCTGAATGCCATATTACCTCTCCCTAAAGTAGAAGGGCTTATCAGTGGTGTAGTTAAGACAGAATGAGACAATATTTTTCCGTTTCATTTAAAAAAAAAACTCTTTTTTTATTATAGATACATATTCAAGTTCCAACTCCCTTCCCTCCTTTCATTCCCTCCACTTACCACTCACCCCACGCCCTATCCATTTCTCAGAGAGGGTAAGGCACATTGCTTTGGGGAAGGTCCAAGGCCCTCACTACTATATCTAGGCTGAGCAAGGTATATATCTCAAGAGAATAGACTCCCAAAAAGCCAGAACAAGCAGTAGGGATAAATCCTGATGCCAGTCCCAATGGCTCCTCATTCTGCCCCAATCATGCAACTGTCAACCACATTCAGAGGGACTAGTTTGGTCCTATGCTTGTTCCTTTATAGTACAGCTGGTGTTGGTGAGTTCTCATTAGCTCAGGTAAACTGTTTCAGTGGGTGTCTCTCTCATGGTCTTGATCTCTTTGCTCATATTCTCACTCCTCCCACTCTTCAAGTGACCTTTGAGAGCTTAGTCCGGTGCTCCAATGAGGGTCTATGCCTCTGTTTCCATCAGTTGCTGGATGAAGATTCTATGATGATATTAAAGATATTCATCAGTCTGATACAGGGCATTGCCAGTTTAGGCACCCTCTCCTCTATTGCTTAGGGTCTTAACTGGAGTCATCCTTGTGGATTCCTGGGAACTTTTCTATAGCCAGGTTTCTTGCTAACCCCATAATGGCTCCCACAATCAAGATATCTCTTTCATTGCCTT
>NW_026068178.1:119810-124971 GCF_014885135.2 Alexandromys fortis | reverse complement strand
TCAGGAGGTCCCAATTATTTATTGGTATCTCTGCTACTGGGATTATATTTAGAATTTGGCCTCCTCTGCCCATACATTGAAGGCTACTTCCCATTTTGTCTTCTATGAGGTTTAGTGTAGTTTGATTTTTATTGAGGTCTTTAATCCATTTTGACTTGAGTTTTTTGCATGGGGATAGATATGGATTCATTTTCATTCTTCTACATATGGACATCCAGTTACGCCAGCACCATTTGTCGAAGATCCTTTTTTTTTCCTCATTGTATAATTTTAGCTTCTTTGTCAAAATTCAGGTGTTAATAGGTATGTAGGTTGAAATCTGCATCTTTGACTCAGTTCCATTGGTCCTGCTGCCTGTTTCTATGCCGATTACAGGCTGTTTTCATTACTGTAGCTCTGTAGTAGAGTTTGATGTCAGGGATTGTGATGCCTCCAGATGTCTCTTTATTGTACAGGACTGTTTTGACTATCTTGGGTTTTTTGTTTTCCCATATGAAGGTGAGTATTGTTATTTCAAGGTCTTTGAAGAATTTTGCTGGGATTTTGCTGGGTATTGTATTGAATCTGTAGATTGCTTTTGGTAATATTGTCATATTTACTGTGTTAATTCTACCTACCCAAGATAAAATATAATAGGACAAAACAAAAACTATCACATAGAATTTGTGCAAGGACACCAACCAAAAGAAAAGAGACCCTAGAAAAGGAGAACAAAAATAAGAGACCCACTAGTTCACACACTCAGGCATCCCATAAAAACATGGAACTGAAAAGCTCTACTATATACCCAGAAGGCCTGGTACAGACACTTACAGACATTGTGCTTGCTCCATCAATATCTGCGAGTTCATATAAACTTTTCTCAGTTAATTTAGAGTCCTTGTTGTCCTGACATTTTTTTTATCTCCTTTAACTCTTACTTTTTTTTATCTCCTCTACCAAGGGATTCCCTAAGCTCTGAGGGGACAGATTTGATAGAGACATCTAATTTAGTACTTTGTGTTCCAAGGATTCTCTCTCTCTCTCTCTCTCTCTCTCTCTCTCTCTCTCTGTCTCTCTCTCTGTCTCTCTCTCTCTGTCTCTCTCTCTCTCTCTCTCTCTCTCTTTCATGTTTGGCTGTGTGAATCTGTATTTGTTTCCATCTGCTGAAGGAGGACACCTCTCTTATTATGGCTAAATAAGGTACAAACCTATGAATATAACATAATATATTTATCATTCATTTAATCAATGCTTTTTAATACTAATCGCATATGGTTTTCCTTAGGTCTCTGTGCTATCTAGTTTGTGCTTTTTTGTCACCCAGGAGTACAGCAGTGAGGAGTATGGGTTTCTTCTCATGAACTGGGCCTTAAGTTAAATCAGGAAATGATTGGTTACTCCCATAAGTTTTGTGCCACCATTGTCCTATATAGTTTGCAGCATTGGATATCAAAGATTTGAAACTAGATTGGTATTTCCATTTCTCTTTTGGTTGCTTGTAGAGTACTTCCTGTGTTAAAGACATTAGAATTTAGGTGTGACAGTGATTTGCAATAACAGCTTAACCTCTTTGTGCAATGAGCTTTAGCAGTGGGGTCTTGCTGTCAGTTTGTGGAAAGAGTCTAAGTTGTTTTGGGATCCATGTGGGGAGTGGATAGATGATGGGATTGAGAGATGGAATGTGGTATAGACATCCAGAATTGAGAGACATTTGAGAGTGGTATAGAAGTTTCAGTGGAAATTTCCTAAAATATTTGAACGGGATCATAATGAAATCTCCAAATAGTGAGGGAGATAGAGTTTGAGCAGACCTTCTTTTGTCACCAAATGAAGCCTCTACTACCAGGATTGAGTGACATCTTCTAATGTATGTTCTTTATTGAATATCAGTTTATGATAAATGCATGTATTTACTTGGGGACTGCCTTGTTCAAATGTCTTATGTGCATTTTGTATTCCAGAACCATGATGTTTTAATTATTCTATCTCTCTTTAGTTGTTTCTACTGGAAATTTTTGTCCAAGCCATGAGAGAAGTAAATATAAAGCATACATACTAGTTTTAGGATATAAATTCAAAATTAAAGATATTAAATGTAATTCTGACTTAAATATTTTTTTTCTAGATTATTTTATCATCTGGGGTCTCTAGTGGTCCCATTGAATTTTAAGATAGTTTTTTGTATTTCTATGAAAAACTCTATTAGAACTCTTTTAGGACACTCTGGAAGGAATAATGCTAAGTAAAATAGGCCATAGACAACAAGAGAAATATCTAATTTGTTTGCTCATAGAAGGGGTTAGGAAACAGAGGATGGAGCAGCAGGTATAGGCATATGATGCCAAACCTGGAACATGAGTTCAAATCCTTGGACTTGCATGGTAAAAAGAGCAACCATCTGACCCACACACAGTTGAGAAAACTGAAGGACATAGAAGGACTTGTTGATCAAAAGACCCAAGTTTGATGTTTTAAAATGAGTATATTCTGAAGACCAAATATATGGTGTGATGGAAATAACTATTTAAATGTTTACTTAAAATTTTCTAAGACAATGACTACCAAGAATTGTTACCAGAAGAAAACAGCCACTATGTGAGTTGACTGGTATATTGATCATTTTCCTTATAGTAACAATCTCACAATATGCCTGTTTATAAGAAGAGCATGTACTATAAACATATACAATTTTAATTTGCCAATAATACCACAGCAATGTTAACATATAAAATCAGTAATTAGATACCTAAAAGGAAAAGTTAAGTGATTTACAAAAAACTTAAGCAAATAATAAGAAAAAAGTACTGAAAGAAAATTTATTGAAAAAAATGGGCCTCATCTAAATGTGCCATTCCAGACATAGAAGCTGCACACCAAAATGCTGCATCTTTCTATTTTTCCATGTCACTCCATATAAATACTTTAATCGATAAAAGATTCCATCAATTTCAATACCTCTAGTATTTAAAAAATATGTTCATATGAATTGTTTCATTGTCTGTCTGATGTTTGCGTTTCAAGCTTATGTTTATTTTTTCCAAACTTCCCTGCTTATTTCTATAAGTAATGAATTCCCTTCATGTAGTGAGGATTTTTTCCCCTGATCCTTTAAAATTGCAAGGTTTTCTCATGAAAACTTCAAAAAAAAGGAGATGAAAATGCAGCATTTTCTCTGACCCTTGCCCAGATTTAAATTAAAAATCAAACCAGTGATTTTGAAACCCGAAAGGAGCTTTGGATTCGCCAGCCTGATTTCTTTTATTTGGTGGCAACAGGGGTGTTTGCAATTTTATAGTGTTGGTTTATTTTTTTTTTTGTTGGAAAGACATCCAGCTTCTGTTACTGCTACCTGTGGCTGCCAAATAACAGACATGGTACTGAAACAACCTCATGTAGAGATCAGCTTTGAAATCCTCAGCTTCGTTTATTTCCTCTGTCCTATTGTTATTTCTTTTCTTTTGTTTATCACTACATTTCCTAAGAAGTCTAACCAGAATTTTGCACATCAAAAAGCAACAGAAAAATCAAAAGACATAAGTATAAGCAATATGATTTTAGTCCTCTCTATTAACTAGTATACTGGGAGTTTACAAACTCAAGAAACATATTTCCTGTGCTCCACTTTTCCAAGACAACTTGTTCCATGTCCTTGTATACTTATTTTTACATTGGCTTGTAGAGTGAATAAGACTGACATTTCAGTGGGCCAAAGAAAGCATAACTTACTATTATTTCATGCCCAACAGGATTTGAAGGAAAAGTGCTATAGAGAACTCATCTGACATTGATTTTCAAACAAATGAACAGGTAGAAACATAACTCAACAAATGGCAAGCAGCACTTCACAGTCAATTTTTGGCAACATGTTCTTTGAGAATTCATCCATGGTGGTCTTTGTCATATATAGTTGTACTGTTGTATCTCAGTTAATCAAACAATTTTCATCTAATGATGCATTTAGTTATGCTTCCAAGATGCTGTCTCAAAAAGATGGCAAATTTGATAAAATAACAATATTTGTAATTTATGAAGGAAAACATAAAGATTCTATGTAGAAATTTGCTGGTCATTTCTCATTTAGAAGTCAATATACAGGCTCCATATTTCATATCATGATTCAGGAAAGCAAGACAATTCTTAGTAGAGAGATTAAAAGATCAATGTTGGAGATTTAGTAAGTTGTAGGGACTGGTAACAAATAAATACATGTGTTATTAATAAGAACACATAATCAATTAGTAGTAATGGGTTTAGATAAGCATTGGTATTTAAAATTTATGAAATAATTTGACTATTATCTTCTAGATGGGATTCAGTATAATTCTGGAAGGTGAACAGGGCAGAGAATGTTGTATTAATTTGAAAGAATGAAAAATATTAATGTAGTGATTCTCAGTTTACTGAACATGACTTCATATGCCATTCTACTTAAACTCATGAAAGAGAAGCAGAACAGAGAAGTGTTAGAATGCATGGAGAGTGTGGAGGACTTTCATATTGTCTCTAAATAACTCAAGTCCTTGAGGAAGTATAGACAAATTTGGTGTGGGAGAATGGTCTGTATTCTGTCAATTATTTTTTAAATAAATGCTGATTGCCTATTAGCCATGCAGGAAGTATAGGCAGGACAACCATACAAGAAGTAAAGGTGGGTCAATGAGAACAGGAGAATTCTGGGAAGAAGGAAGTCCATTCCTCTGGAGTCCTGACTGACCACAGAAGAAGCAAGATGTGACTGCCCACTGAAAAGGTACCAAGCCATGTGGCTAACATATACTAGAATAATGGGCTAAAAAAATTATTAGAGCTAATAAGAAGCCTGAGTTACTTGGCCAATCAATTCATAGTTAGTGTAGACCTCTGTGTGATTTCTTTGGGACTTAATGATTATGAGAACAGGGCAGGCCAGAAACCCCAACAATACAAATTAGCTCTTTATTAAATAGGAATTGATTCTCCTGGAGTCCAGTATCTGTGATGCAAACTTTACTTTAAAGATTTAGTGTTTCTCTGCTCTGTGCCTCTTTCAGAAGGGAGTGACTTATTTAACTGGTGCATCATGGAGAAGAAATGGAGACTTCTTTTCTTTAATCCCTCTATGATTTTTTTTTTATTTTTATTGAGCTCTACATTCTCTCTGTGATTCTTTTTTTGATTAAAAAAATTCCTGCCTCCTCCC
>NW_026068178.1:108797-118708 GCF_014885135.2 Alexandromys fortis | reverse complement strand
TTGTTCAACTATGTTCATAGCAGCATTATTTGTAATAGCCAGAACCTGGAAACAACCTAGATGTCCTTCAATGGAAGAATTGATGAAGAAAGTGTGGAATATATACTACTCTGCCATAAAAAAACAATGACTTCTCGAATTTTGCATGCAAATGGAGGAAATAGAAAACACTATCCTGAGTGAGGTAACCCAGACCCAAAAAGAGGATCAGGAGATGTACTCACTCATAATTGGTTTCTAGCCATAAATATAGGTCACTCAGTCTATAATTTGTGATCCTAAAGAAGCTAAATAAGAAGGTGAACCCAAAGAAAAACATATAGTTATTATCCCTGCTATGGGAAATAGACAAGATTGCTGGGCAAAAAAATGGGATCTTGAGGGTGGGGTGGGATGGGGGTAAGAGGAGATGGGGAGAGAAAAGTCTCTCTGTGATTCTTATCAGAGATGCTCACATATTGGCCTCCTTTCAGGATGTGTCATGCACCTCTTTGCAGATTCTTCTATGGCAAAAATTTAAGAAACTCAAGTTTGGTTTATAATTTCATACATTTATCAGTAAGAACTGGGTAGATAATTCTAGGTACCAAACAATAAACAGATATAAGCCAATGGATTTACAAGCTTGTTTAGTTGAGACTTACTGTGTGTTCAATAGACCTAGTGTATGAAACAATGCCAGAAGCAAAGACCTGTATTTTGAGATTTGTATTTTGTTTACAGCCATCTTAAGCTCACAAGTTAAGTAAAATATTTATATCTATCCCCTCTGCAGGGCCTAGGAAATCAACTTGGTATCTTATCTCCTAGTGAGTCCTGTAGGCACCAGGCTTCAGAAACAATTATCATTTCCTTTTTTAGTCAACAATGACAGACCCTCAGCATTTACTTATCAGGTAGGGACTTCTCAGGACCTGATTTCCAGCAGACCTGACACCATCCCTTTTCCCCTTGCCTTTTTGCTATATAACAGCTCCTGTGGAATAATAAACGATGGTTTGATCAGAAATCCTGTCTTGCCATCGTTTTCTTGTGTCTCTTGTTCCTTCCATTCCTCTTCCTTCTCTAGGTTTATCAGGGACCACCTCAGGCTGGGATAAAACAACTATAGCTTTTCTTCTTTACTTTTTTTTTTTCTTAACATGAATGCCCTAGCATACATCAAATATAATATTATTGCATAAAATTTATGACACACACAGCACTCCCATCCATAATTCATTGACCAAAGAAAGTGGCATAGCATGCTTAATTGCAGAGAGGAGGACAAAAGAACAATACATCTTCCAACATGCTCAGCTAAGTGAACCACAGCATACAGTTAGATGACATGCACAGCAAATGTGTCAGGATACCAGTGATCTTCTAATGCCACTGTAAAGACAGTAGCTTTCAATGTAGGGGCAGGGTTAGGCACCTATAACCATCATTGATTTTAGAATATTTTTATCATTCCTGAAAGAAATATTTTTTTACAATCACTGCATGATTGATCTGATAAAACCTTATTTGAAAAAAAAGAGAACAAATCATTATGTGTAGATCACACCGAATTATATAAATGACAAATTATTCATTAAGAAAGCGAAACTAGTTAGCTTCTTTACATTAGACAAAGAACTACTAGTTTCTCCAGTGTGGCCTCATTTCTCAGAACTTGAGTTTTCCATGACATAGATTTGGATGACAGGCAGAGCAAATGTGTCAGCATACCAGTGATCTACTAATGCCACTGTAAAGACAGTAGCTTTCAGGGTAGAAACAGGATTAGGCAACTACAACCATCATTGCTTTTAGATTATTTTCATCACTCCTGAAAAAATATTTTGTTCAACCACTGTATGTTTGACATGTTAAAACCTTGTTTTAAAAAAGGAAAACATTATGTGTACAACACATTTAATTGTATAAAAAAATAAATTTTCCTTTAAGAAAGAAAAACTACTTAGTTTCTTTAGATTAGAATAAGGACTTATAAAACCTCAAGTGTGGCCTATTTCTCAGATCTCAAGTTTTAGATATATTATAACATTGTGATTATTGGGACAGTTGTGAGTAGAAATCTGATATTCTGTAAACATGTTTTCCCTGTTCTGGTACTCTGGGCACACTTATCCCCTGTTCTGATGCTCTGGATACACTTATCTCTTGTTCTGATATTCTGGACATACTTAACCCCTGTTCTGATGTTCTGGTCATACTTACCCCCTGTTCCCATACTCTGTAAACACTTACTCCCTGTTCCCATACTCTGGATACACTTATCCCCTGTTCTGATGCTCTGGACACGCTTATTTCCTGCTCTGATGCTCTGGACATGCTTATCCCCTATTCTAATAATCTGGACATGCTTATTTCCTGCTCTGATGCTCTGGACACACTTATGCCCTGTTTTGATACTCTGTACACACTTATCTCCTGTCCCCATACTCTGGACATGATACTCTGGATACATTTATTTCCTGGTCTGCCACGTGGCATACCTCACCATTTCATAGAGAGTACTAAGAGAGAAGTAACACAATCCACGTTCAGCCATTCCAGATAAGAAGAATGTAAGTAATGTGGTATATACATAATATACCACATAATATAATTCTAATGGACACAAAAATAGAACCATCATTCTGTTTTTCCTAAAAGTAAATTTATTTGAGGATACAGAAGGTCAACTATCTTCTCATTTCATGGTAAGTAGAAATGTCTTTTGATAGGTATTTGAGGAAAATATTTTTATTTAAAATACTGTATTTAATAGAATGTTACCCTGAAGAATATGCCCCGTGAAACATAAAGAAACTACAATATCTATATCACACAGTTATTTTAATGACACATTAAAATAATGAGACATTTACATATTTTATTTAATCCTTGAGATATAAATACCATTCCTTATCTATGAGGGCAATTAATGACTTAAGAATGAAGAAGTTTTCTAAAATTATGATGTGGGGATTTTTAATTTCAGGCCCTAGATCTTTATTCTATCAAATGTTTCTAATCTTTCTTAATGTTTTATTTTTAAAATATGGAAAATAACAGTTATCTCCAACTAAATATTATATATAAACAAGCACCTCTGTTTGTATCCTTTTATTTAAGCAATACTTTCATCTATCTGATATCAACATTACACAAACCCTATACATTGCGAAAAAATGAGCAAAAAATGTACAACCATGTGCTTCGCACCAGAATCAATGAATTAGAACAGACAGTTTCACAAAATTTCTAAGTAGCACTCATATTAAAATTTGAGAGATAATGAATTACATCAGATCATCCTTATTTTTACAGACGTAGAACTTAAGGAAACAAGTTTGTCAAAGGTTTTTTTAAATTTTTATCAAACAGTTAGTAGTTTGTAAACAGAGAGCTTATTCTAATAGTAGATAGAAATTTTGATCTCTAAAAAAAGATATATTTTTAAACCAGATGCCTAAGCAAGAATGAGTGAGTTGGCTCGTCTTACTTGCTTACCAACAAAGCAAACGGACAAAATATAATAGTCCCTTCCAATGTCGGGGTCTTCTCCCAAGGCAGTTGTGTTCAGAAGAAAGTCCTCTCTTTTTCAAGAAAACACTTACTTGATGTTATAAATATTAACAAAACTAAAAGTGTTCATAAAAGATGGAACTCCTTCATCAGATAAGCATGTGTCCACATACTAGCTGGTCCTTCCTGTAAAGAAAATCTTTCCCACTACATAATCAAAAGCCCGAAGAAGGCATCAGTGGGCAGAGAGGACCTATTTCCCCAACCTCTCCCTTTTATTCTACTGATATTTTTTTTTGTTTGTTTTTACTCCTTTCCTTTGCCTGGATTTTACTTAAGTAGTTTCAGTTTTTTATGATAATATAGGAACAATTTTTGAACCATTAAATTAACATGTCTACTGGAGTGATTGCCTTGATTTCTTTTACCTTATAGAAAAACAATTCAGATTTTATTTGTTCATTTTGAGCACATAGGATGTATGCTTGCACCTGTTGTTTAGTTGGTTGGTTGGTTGGTTAATTGTTTTAATTGTAATAAAGGGTAAATGGAATAATCATAGTCTAATGGGACTTCCAGGCAAATCACAATAAAAAAAAGAGGGACACCTCATTGTGGGAAACTCATGATGAAAATAAGAAATAACACAAAACAATAGAACCAGTGAACACAGTAAAACCAAAATACTCAGATTTCAACAAGAGTAAATAAAGAAGCATGAGTTCACTAATAAGGAGTCTTTTGCTATGAGTAAAAATAAAGAAAAATCAGCAAAATAACTTTCCAGAGTTTCTTAGTAAATTGTTAAATGACAATAGTAAAGCCTACTTTAAGTTCTTATATTGTCATATTATTAGTTTGAAAAAATAATTAAGAGTGGTAAAGTGAGTTCGAGACCACCCTGGTCTACAGAGCTAGCTCCAGGACAGGCTCCAAAGCCACAGAGAAACCCTGTCTCGAAAGCCAAAAAAAAAAAAAAAAAAGCGTGGTAAAGTGTAATATTAAGAAATATTGAGTAAAACAAATTACCAAGTCTTCATTTGAGACCTCTAAATCTTTTGAAGACTTTCTAGAACAATGATTCTTAAACTTCCTAATGCTGCAACCCTTTAATACAGTTCCTTACATTGTTATGACCATCAAACATAATTATTTTGCTTCTACTTCATAACTGTAATTTTCTATCTCTATAAATCATAATGTAAATATCTTATACACAGGATATCTGATGTGTGACCACAAAGGGGGTCTTGACCCACAGGTTGAGAACTGTTTGAGAACTGTTGTTCTAGAATACGTGTTTTATTCATCTCACAGCATGTTTATTTCCAACCAGGAACATACCAATATTTCCATTTGTCCAGAGATGGCCTTTATGTTAAGACAGTTAACTGGCAAATAAACTCACACTAAACATAATAGGAGATATTATCATATAATGCCCTTTCCGAAAAGCTACTTACTATATAGACAATCAACCCTCTTGATTTTTCTCTTCATTTCTTCCAGTAAAATTCCTCCAAATAAATGATTTTGGAAATGAGGTTGGAGAACAATAACAATATTAATTTAACAAGTCACACTTTACCCTCACTAGCAAACATTCATTAGAGCTGGAGATATTTTGCTTAGGATACTATGCTGGTAATGGGGGTGTTGCTACTACTTGTATCTAGTGAATGGAAGCCAGGTTTGCTATTAAATAGGTGATAATATATGGACAGTCATTCACAATAAAGTTGTATCAAAAAGTGTCAACAGAGCCAATATTGTGAATTCCTGGCTTAAATCAGGAGTACAAACATTAATTATACAACATTGTACATAGATTCATAGTTAAATCCTCTAAACTCCTCAAAGTACATGCAGCTCTGTCTGGTACAAAATGGAAATGTTTAAAGAAAGCAGTGTCAATGGGTTGCAGGGAAGGAATGCTACAAATGAAGCCATAAGAGAAATATGTCTGTTAATGAGATGGGATGTAAAGTAAAGGCAGGAACTTTCTTTTCCGGAGTTCTATGCATGGCAGTGAACAGAAGACAGTATGAGTGGATGAGAGTACAGCAGCATCATAAGGTACCCTTATACAGACATCCACAGATAAATTCCTGGGAGGCAAATCTAGGGAAGACTAACAAACAAAATTAGACAAGTTTTCTCATGGAATTCCAAGTCTTAAATTATGAATTTATAAGAGAAGTTCAGACATAGTATTGGCATTTCTAAGATAAACCATACACGTCTCACATTATGTGGATCACAGTCTTGAGAAGAATTGTTAGTTTTAATAACTTTTATTAAATTTGTCCCTCGACAACTTCATGCATTTATCTAATGCATTCTAATTAAAATAAACCTTCTCACTTCCTCTCACTATTCGCTCTACTATCCTCTCTCTTTCCTGCAAGTCTCCTTCCTACAGTAACAGATTTTTTGTTTCCTTTTGAAGTCCACTAAGTTTAAACTACTTCATCTTTTTCATGATAATCATGATCCAAATGAACCTGTTCAAGACTGGTCCTGCCAACAGTCAATCAATAATGGAAGAGAGGTCATAAGACCCTATCTGTTGTAATTTTAAAAAGCGGTATGAGAAAGAAAGATGTTAAGCAATGGAGTTCACATGGAGGATTTTTTTTTTTAATTAGAGGAAATGAAATGTAAAAATGGGGAAGAGGAGGGTGGAGACTGGCCTCTGGGGACAGGAGCAGCAGAAGGGAAGAGAAAGGCAGAGAGAGATGAGAGAGGAGGGGGGTGGAATAGAGGGAGATGAGAGGTGGGCAAGGCTCTTTTAAAAGGGGATGTAGTGAATGTGCACACAAGGTGATCTTAGGGGTTTCATCTGAGGACAGGACAGGACAGATGCCTGAATACTAACACTATCTTCCTTGCCATTATACTAATGATCTATTCTGAAGGCGGGAAGCTGTTGTCCTCAGTTGTGTACCCAGTTAAAAATTACTATATTAGGTAAGTAACCCATAAAGAATATAAACAGGAGAGTTTTCTGAATACAATTTCTAGTTTTAGAAGATGAAAGATATTAACCATGAAAGAATGGACTCACACACAAGTGGGTTAGTAATAAAAACTGACTAGTGATGGCCCAGTTATAAGGTCAACAGAATAGTTAATGGAGAATTAATAAAGTCTTCACTAAGCTGTGGTTTAGAAGACGGTTTGAAAGGAGTGGAATTCATTGCCCAATCAGACATGTGGGCCGTGCCATCCAGATGAGATCAATGCCCTCTTTGCCTCATTGCCTGCCCTTATTTTCTTCTTTAATTTATATTGTCTCTGGGGAAATGTCCATCCATCAGCAACATCATTTCTTAAAAGGCATTCGTTTTTCATTTCAGGTTGGGGATTGCAACTGGCAATGGGCCTGCAGAGAGAACTCTAAGAGGGATGATTCTCATCTGCTAAGCACTGGAATAAAGCCTTTATCATTAAATAGGCTAGGTTACCTTTATAAACTGCCACCTTGCATGTTTGCCCCCTCTCAGCCCTCTGCTTCTGGGCCCTCTGAATGGTAGAAAGTTTGGTAGCTCATGCATCATTGAGCTCCTTGCAATATGAAGAGCTTGGAAGTTACTGAATAGTCCACACTGCACCATAAATTACATGGTGGTTACTTCTTAGTTATTTAGCAGTTACAGTGCAATTAGTTCCACTTAATGTCAACTTCTGCCAATACGTCTTCCATTAGCCTGAAAATTATAGCTTGGTGCTATAACAGCTGTAATGTGCAAGCAAACTCCAGTTTGCATCTGGGAAAAGACAGAAATTGCTAGAGAAACCGAGCTGATTTGAATGTGGATGTCTTACTCTGATTGAAGTTCAGAAGTCATCTGCTGACAACCTCATGCCCATTTAGTGAATCAATGATTAAAAAAGAAATCTCAAGGAATACCATGGCCACGGCTGGAGAGGGAGGCAGAGATGATGAGGAACAGAAATGATCTTGCCCAAGATAAAATTCCAGTGTCTTACCAGGTGAGGTCCAGGCTGTGTTTTCTCCTGGGTATAGAGCAATCTAGGATTAGTTCAGGTTTTTTTTTTCTTTTCCTGCTTTCTCTTTTCTAAGCTGTTTTGTTGTTGTTGTTTTCTTTACTTTACTACAAATAATTTCTGTTTTGCTAAAGGGACAAAGAGATTACACAGACAAAAATTTCTTTTCTTAAATTTATATAGTGAGTTTTTAAAGGCATAGAGACCTTCTTTTCTCCTTTCTCTTTTCTAAGCTCTCTTTTCTGTGCTCATTCTATTCCCCTCTGATTCAGAATAGTGATATTTTGAACTAAATATTTTTTTTTAATTTAGTTAAAACTCAGTGATATTTTGTAATTCTGTAAAATCCTGCAAGATATTCTTCCCGCATTTTATTGGGAATCCAATGTTACTTATTTCGCCTAAATATTTCCTTCAAGAAGTTGGCATCCAGCTCTGATATATGTTTTTCTAGGTATGACTTAGAGATAGAGTACTTCTTAAAGTGCTAGAGAAACAAAGCAACTCACTCATGGATGTTCTTGATTTCAGGTCTATAATAATTAAGCATCTGTATTATATATTATGATATATTTATTAACACTTTTGATTAACCACAAAATATAAACCAGGGACTAGAGAAACAGAGTGAGTTTAGCTTGTAATTGAAAGAGTTATAAGAACCTAATCTGGTTATGGAATATGTTGGGTATTGATTCTTTTAGGAGTTTATTTTTGTACTGGTTGCTGTGATAAAATACCCCAAGCAAAGTAACTTTTAGGAAACAACCTTCTTCAAGACACAGTAATACCATTTTGGGGTATATATCCAAAGGATGCTCAATTGTGCCACAAGGACGTGTGCTCAACTATGTTCATAGCAGCATTGTTTGTCATAGACAGAACCTGGAAACAACCTAAATGCCCCTTGACCAACGAATGGATAAGGAAAACATGATACATTTACACAATGAAGTACTACACAGCAGAAAAAATATAACGACATCTTGAGTTTTACAGGAAAATGGATGGAGCTAGAAAACTGAGTGAGGTAACCCAGACCCAGAAAGACAAATATCATATGTATTCACAGATAAGTAGATTTTAGACATAAAGCAAAGAAAAAAAAAAGCCTACAATTCACACTCTCAGAAAACCTAGACAATAAAGAGGTTCCCAGGAGAGACATACATGGATCATACATGAGAAGTAGAGAAAGATATTAATTTCCTGAGTAAATTGGGATATTGGAAACCATAGAGGAAGGGTATAAGGAAACAGGAGAGAAAGCTGGCTTTGGGGGAGGGGGAGAAAAATATATAGCTCAATAAAAAAAAAAAACAATTTTAAAAGACATGGAAATAGAACGGGTTCTAGTTTTGTGGCAATATTGTTTGGTAACTAGCTTAAGCGTATTTTTGGCTAACACTTATTTATTTATTTATTTATTTATTTATTTATTTATTTATTTATTTTTGGATTTTTCGAGACAGGGTTTCTCCGGAGCTTTTTTTGGTTCCTGTCCTGTAACTAGCTCTTGTAGACCAGGCTGGCCTCGAACTCACAGAGATCCACCTGCCTCTGTCTCCCGACTGCTTGGATTAAAGGTGTGCGCCACCACCGCCTGGCATTTTAAATTAGACCATTTTCATTAATCTGTGTATTGCCACGTGGCTGTGGCTTACCAGCAAGTTTTCAGCTGGTGGCTCCATGACATCTCAGTTACTCACAGCATTCAGTTTAGTTTCCTCTGTCAAGCTCTATTCTGCTAAACCACTGGCCAAAACAGCATTTTTATTCATTAACCAATAAAAGCAACAAATATACAGAGAAGTCATTTGAAAGTACTCAGAAGTAGCAATTATACAAAAGTTTCTTGACCAAGGCTATCCTTGTGTGTAAGTCCATTGTTAGATGCAATTCTCTTAAGTAAAACATTTATATAAGGTGCTAAGCTCAGTGTGGAGGTTTCTCAGGAAATTCAGGATCAACCTACCCATGGACCCAGCAATACCACTCTTGGGAATATACCCAAGAGAGGCCTTATCACACAACAAAAGTATATGCTCTACTATGTTTATAGCAGCATTATTTGTAATAGCCAGAACCTGGAAACAACCTAGATGCCCTTCAATTGAAGAATGGATGAAGAAAGTATGGAATATATACATATTAGAGTACTACTCATCAGTAAAAACCATGAACTTCTTGAAGTTTGCAGGCAAATGGATGGAAATAGAAAACACTATCCTGAGTGAGGTAAGCCAGACCCAAAAAGAGGAACATGGGATGTACTCACTCATATTTGGTTTCTAGCCATAAATAAAGGACATTGAGCCTATAATTTGGGTTCTTAGAGAAGCTAAATAAGAAGGAGAACCCAAAGAAAAACATATAGGCATCCTCCTGAATATTAACCTTCA
>NW_026068178.1:46756-108276 GCF_014885135.2 Alexandromys fortis | reverse complement strand
AAGAATTCTAGTTCTTCCAAACAAAAAAAAGTATGAAAAAAGAACATTATCTTTCCCAGTGAAAATAATGTAAATAGTTACAATAAATAAATAAATTAATTAAAGTAATCTATTAAAAAAAGGTGCTAAGCTATCAGGGACATGGGTAGCTTAGGTACCTGCTTCCCTTAGTGATCTTGGGGCTCATGAAAGTAATGGTTCAGTGGCTACTACTGAGAGAAGTTGTACCATGTATCAATTTCTTGGGGGGGGAAGATGTAAATTCAAAATCTAAAATGTCATTTTTTTTAATTGAATGGGTTCTATTTAAGGCAGGGTTGGACAAGAATGGACAAGCTCAAGGGAGGGCAAAGAAAGAATGAATATGCTCTAAACAGGCCTAATAAGCATGTGAAAATGTCACAGTTAAAACTGTTACATTTCCCATATAATAGGTTTTAGAATTAGAAAGGGAATACATTATTCTCAATCATTTTTTTCTGTCCCCTTAGCCTTCCAATACCCTCAGGAGGGAATATTCTGTTTAAAATGTGTATGCATGTTCTATGTATTTTTATTTATACTCAAATTTTACACACCAAATCTACCAAAGAGGATATGTGTGCAAAGGCATATAAATGTGTATATGTATTACACATATGTGTGTGTCACATTACACATTAATTTAATGCAATTTGCTTATGTGGTTAATCATTGGATTAAAATATCAGTAATTAGAAAGATAGTGAGAAAACTATTTTTTAAAATAGGCAGAAATCTCACCAATATAGGGCAGAATGTCTGGTATCCAGTGGTAGCTAGCATTGCCTCCTTAATGAACCTTGGATCAGTACTAACAGACTCCCTTCTGATTGATTAAAAGTCAACTTATTGGTAACTTTAAATATATCTCTGAAGTTGCACCACAATGGTGTCCATATCTGTGTTTGACTGAGCAACTGGGAAAAATGATGACTACATTATAAAAACTGCCACAGCTTTCTTTTTCCTTTCTCCTCAGTTTCCTGAGTGAATATCTCTTAAAGACATATATAATGAAAATTACAGCATCAAGAAGTTCAGAACAACCTTCAGCCTGGTCATGTTGACTATTTCAAAGCATATCAGTGGTAGTATTTCTCTTTGTACTGTTAGTACTTGTTCTTTCACCAGATTTACTATGCTGTTATTTAAAGCTAACTCTCATTAGCAGTTTTAGGTACATAAAACTTTGGGTGTAATGATTCTTCCAAAGATGAACATTTCTACTCTTTCTAATAATTTCTGTTACCCCTACCAATTGTTCACTGTGTGCATATGTCTTTTCTTAGACATACAAATTTATTTATAAAACACATTTGTAAGAATGAAAATATTAGGTCAAATTATACTTTTGATTTAAAAATATTGTCAAATTTTGCTAATTTCTCTTCAGAGAGGATGCCACAGTTTAGTTCCCCACCAAAACTATATATTTATTGAGCCCCAGATGATCTTCAAACACTCATCTCATTACCTACTCTGTTCAGTCAAATATGATCCCATTCTTGCCCAAGCGGAAACTGCTTCTTCTCACTATGGGGACTGACACAAATATTCATTTTTGTCTTCTAAATGAACTTGAGTTATTAGAACATTAATGAAGTGCAGAATGGTGTTACCAAAGTAGGACTTCTAATATTTTGCAAACCTCTGGACAGTCACTAAAACCTGTCCTGAAGACCCCACTCTGAGGACAAATCCTACACTCTAATATACAATGTTCAGTATTTCTGTAAATTGTTTATAAAAACTTGTACTTTCATATCTAGAATTTTTAAATCACCCATGTCTTTCTTAAAAGTTTCATAACTTTAAAATCCCTTAAGGATATTTTTTCTGAGGGAATATTCTAAGTAGAGAAGTGATTGCCATAACCATTGGCAAATGAAGCTCAATAGGAATAAAGCTTGAAAGGTTTTGACCTTAATATGCGGAGGGTGCAACAAATAGGAGCTGGGAAGGAGTCATTAACTGAAAACACACTTGAACCTTTCACTGCTTGTTAAATACTTCAACTTGTTTCTGTTCTTAGTTTAACAGTTTTACCTTTTCAGTATGAACTCAAGGCTCAACTAATGAGATGACCTCCATAGAGTCAGTTACTAGGAAAGTTTATTAAAGACTTAAAAAATGCCAATCACCTTGAGGAGAGCATTACTGGCTTGGAAGTTTTAAGTTTAGCGATCTGCAAGTTGTTTGAAAACTCAGGAAATGGAATGACAATTAAAATGTCCACATCAAACAAAAATTGTCTGTGGCTTCTGTGTTCAGCTTGATCCTTTAGAATATTAAAAAAAAAAATCCTTTCCCCCGAGGACAAAATAAGTTCATATAAATCAATAAAACAAGAGACATGGAAAAGAGAGTTTTAAGAGTCAGATAAATAGAGCAAGAATGAGAAATGTTTGGGGGGAATTATCGATGGAGAATGAAAGAGACATAAATACTGGTGAGGGAAAACAAAGAGTGTTGGACAGAACCCAGTTATGGCATGTATGACTGAGAAAAGTAGACAATGTAGAGGAAAAAATAATGTGATTTGGAAATGTGACTGAGAAAATATAAGGAAAAAGGAGTCATAACAAATTCATCTAACAGCCCATTTGATATATTTGTACCATGTGTTTTTTGTCAGCACCTGGTTGTAATAACAAATATTATGATCCAGGTAAGTCACTCCCCTTACCATATGCCTTTTATTAGTCTTTATCATACCCCAGCACTGTGTGGCACCTTCTATAATTTGATTAAACATAAAAGTAAATAATGCAAGTCCTGTGATATAAGATATGAAAGACGAGGAAGTAATAAAAACACATGCACACACACACACAAGAATAAAACAGGCTCTTTACCTCATTCAAGAGAAATTCAGAGTTTACAGGAACTTCAGAAATGAGAATTGAAAAGAACTATTTTCTTATCACTGAATATGTAAATGATGATAATAATTTGTCTCAATATAACATGGAAGTTATTTATTTATCTATTGACTTACACTTTGGATATTGAACCAAGTACCTTAGAATACTAGGTAGGTGCTCTACCACTGATGTAAACTCTCGGCCTTGCTAATGTTAATTTTTAAGGCACTGTGTTTGATTTTATTTTTCATACTCCAGGTTCTTTACAGGCCATCGATATCAACAAAAGTGTATTATATCTATTAGTAATCCTTTTTGTAGATGAGTAAATCTTATAGTAATGGTTAAGTAAATTCCTCAAAATTCATATAATATGAACCTCTCTGAGATCCTCTCACTTCCAAGAGTATTACTGTCAAAGAATGGAGGGGAAGGAAAGAAAAAATGATGAGGTCATCACAAGTAATATATAAGCAGAAGGGAGAAGGCTTGGAGTAAAGATAGAGCAAAGAGAAGGGCAGAGTATAAAGGAGGGAACACTTTAGAAGAGGACAGGCAGGGAAAGTGAGGAAGCAAAGGATCAAATAAGGACTTGGGGAAATGAAGGTAATACTAGGAGAATGGATGGTCTTGGTGAGTTGGTAAAGGCCTGAGATTTGGAGTCCCAGCATTCAGTAGTGGTGAAATGAGGATTAGAAGTTTAAGACTAGTCTTGCTACAAACTAAGCTTGAGGCTAGTCTAGGTTATCTGGGGTTGGGGGTAGGTGGTAGACCAATGATCAGAACATACAGTCGTGACAAGGACACTTATAGATAAGAAAACTGTGGATAATATGAAAGTCTAATGGCTTGATATTGAAGAAATTGTCAGAGGGAGAGTGGGGGTTAAAACAAGAGCTAACACAAACAAAGGAGTCTTGGGACCAAAAACAGCCATTAAAAGTTCTGATTGATGGTACAGAACTGCCCCCACTTGAGAATTTATCTTGTATTCCTCTGGCTCAGATCCTTCCAAGAAGAAGGATCTTCTTCTACCTCATAGAAGTCATTGGGGTGGAGAATTATCACAGACACTGACATAAGAACCTGGTCATTCTCTGGCAAACAATGTGCTTCATTTCCTGAATGAAGGGTTCCCAGAAGCATGCAGCACCACAAAGAGAGAGAGGAAGAGAGAGAGAGAGAGAGAGAGAGAGAGAGAGAGAGAGAGAGAGAGAGAGAGAGAGAGCTATGAGGAAAGCCACATAGAAAACGAGGGACAGCATTTTTTTCATATAAATTCTCTGATTCAGCGGTTGGGAAAACTGAGTCACAGAAAAAAAAAATGTTTATATAGATCATACAAGAAATTTTCAGCAAAGTCTAGCCATGACCTAGACATATAATACGTTCTTTGTTACCTCATGTGTGAGGTGAAAGGAAAGGAGAGACATGGGACCATAGACACATGGAGAGCTAAAAAAGACATCACAGGCCAGCATTGTTTTACTGCAGTTTCCAGTGGTAGAAGGGTCTGTTACCTCTGAGAACATCTTCTATATGCTCAAATTGCATGAAATTGCAGATTTAAGCAGTTCTGACTTAAGCAGGTGCTGCTATTTCTGTTCCACTCCTGGTCTATTTTCACCCACAGGATGCTGTGGGAAGGACTTGTGAAATGCCAGAATTGCTGCTCCTTCCATCCCCCAGCACCTGCCTCCTTCTCTTCTGCAAAGCAAGCCTTCCACCCTGACTTATTCCTACAAATACAGGTGCTCTGCTCCCATCCACTGCAGGGGCACTCCGATGGCAGACTTAAATAAGTCACCTTGGCTTGTTCAGAAATTTGAAAGCTTAGCACACATGATCTTACTGGGAAGCACCCATTTAAACCTACACAAATAAGCTGCTAGGCTCATACTGGAGCCAAGTTCGTATGCTGAGCAAATTAATGAGCGAATGAAGGGTGGAACACTCCCCGATTCATAGCTGTGAAGACTTAGGATCAATAGCTAAAATACTTTTCCATCTTAAAGCAAGTGAAGGGCAGCACTGGAACTTGAGGTAAGATTTTTAGCTCTGTGGACAGGGATAGGGATTAGGGACCACCTAACACAGCTGTGCCATGGTAACCCCTAAAATCAGTGCTTGAATTTAATTCCTCAGATTCCATTTATGCCAGTGAGTTTGGAAGTAAATCAAAGGCATCTAGAAACGATGTGTCCTTAGAGAAATGAAGGAACTTGACATGCAGTCAATGGATCAACCAAAAAGAGATCTGTGTTCATGAAGTGAGATAAGGCAAAACAAGGGGTGCACACAGTGCAAGGCAGACTAGTATAGGCTATAAGAAAGTCAACCTGCAAATTCACCTGACTGAATTTCTAAAAAAAGAAAAAAAAAAGATAAGACAAGAATCAAAGTCAGGAGACAGGAAATGGAACAGGAAGATAAAAAGGAGACAAAAAAATAGCAAGATGCATACTTTCTCTAGAACCAAGGAATCACACACAAAGGGAATAATGGGAATAACAGCATTGCCTGGAGCAATAATGAAAAATGCCTTGGAAGTAAGGCATTCAGCAAGAGCTTTGTTAGAAGAAGTAATACTGAAAGATGGTATCGACCCCCAACAAACACACACAACCGTGCTTAAGTAGGCGAGAGGGAGAGAGTGGTCCAGTGGGTTGGTGGACTTCTAAGATCCAGCAGGAATAGACACGGTTCTTCTTCAACTGATTTATCTGTGAGTCTGACTAGGTACTTCAGTAAAATGATTTCTCTGACAAGAAGGATCTTCTTTCAAATTGACCTGGATAGAAAAGAGGCAATGGATAAATGCAGAATTGCTGAACATATTTATTTGTTTGTTTTCCTAAAGCATCTATGCAGGAATGATCTCCACTCTTGAGAGGGCCCCTGATCACTGTTTCCTAGGACACAGGAACATAAACAGTACAAGCAGCACTAGAGGAACATATTCAGCATCGTGTCCCTTTGCAATTTCAAGAAAATCACTTTCTGTCTCACAGCCTTAGTCTCCCCTTTTGCTGTCTAATAGCAACATTACATAGTTTATGTGGTCTCTCCATGTATTAGCTTTTACTCTGTGTGTTTGTTCAAATAGTTTTTTGTAAATATTTATAAAATCAGTCTCTCATTCCTGCTGTGGAAAATCAATGGCTATAAAAATGTTATTGTCACTTAATTAACATGACCTGTGTGGAAAGAAAGAGCCCTTTCAAACAGAGATCCTGGAGCCGCTGGAAGGAATCAGTTTTTTAATGTGTTTATAATTGCCTGGTAATCAGTCAGACCTTTAGATTCTTGGTATCCAAGTGCGGTGATGTGCGGAAGATGCTGAGAGCTTTTCCACCTCAGTTGCTTGCATCTACCTCTCTGCACATGCTCAGGTAGAACAGCTTCTTTAATCAAGGTCAGGTTAAGTGGAGTATGTGTGGAGGACTCCACATTTGGATACAAGCCACTTGGAACTTAATCACATTACATTTTGTCCTTCTAACTCTGTGGCTCAAGTCTGTTTCCAATTTCTTTGTAAGCTTTCTTTCTACAAATGCCTTTCTGCACAAAGAGCATTTCACAAAGGTTGAATGTAGTGATTAGTGACACGTACACATTTAATCTTCTGCAGTCTTTTTCTGTCTCCGGCTCCCCTCTGTGCTTCTAGTCTGTAGAGCTTTATGCCTGTATCAAGAAAATGTTTTTATCTGTCTTGCTATTTTCTTTTCTGTCTTATAAATTCTTAAAGAAATGCAGTGTGAGTGAATTTAGTGAGAGCATGGCTGGCTGGTTTGAGAAAGAATGGAATCTCTTTCTCTGAAGAAGAGTCTCAATACCGAGACAAGGAAATACTGTTTTCCAGCCTGTCAATGTGATTATTAGGCATTTATAAGACTTCCCTCCCTTTCATGATTATACTACAACAGCCTAATTAGTTGTTTTTAACCCCAGAGTTGTAAAGATGGATGATTCAATTTATTCAACCTTAGATTAAAGGCACATTTGAACCCAGATTCTCTGATAGAGAATGAAGAAACAGCTTGAAATCAAGAGTTCCAGGTTGACGTTTTGGGTGTGTAGTTGTTTTTGTGTGGAGTGCTACAACCCATTTCGTGATTCCAACATAGCATGCATTCCCAAGATGATAATGGGAATGCATTTCCCCTATAATGAAAGTAGGCTTTAATAAACAGAAAATAACTCATCCAAGATGCAATAACCATTGGACACCCACTGTGTATTTGTGTGTGTCTATGTTTCTCATGCTTCCTCTGTAACATATTGATAATTGGTAATTTTGTTTTTCTTTCATATGGGTAATCAGAAAGGAAAGCGTTAATACCGTATGACAAAATACTTTGTCATGAAAGATTCTTTACAAATTTAACGTTCTATTATTGAAATATAATTGTCAGAGAGTGTGATTTGTTTGAAATAACATCTCAAAACAGTAGATTAAAACATTATTGCCCCTTTATGTTCACAATGCTTTGGGTCTTCAAATTAAGCTGGACTTGGCTGAATGGGTCCAATGTTGTCCAGGGCACTTCTTGTATGCTTGTATAGTATGTTGCAGATCTGATAGGAGACTCTGATATGAGATTGTTTCTTGTTTATCTTGATGGGCATGCCAGATACTTTTGTGTATCATCAATCAACAGATCACCTAGCCCTGATTTGTTTTTACAAGGAAGCAGAAGAGTTCTCCAGGACCCCAAAGAAATAGAGCAGGTCTCTAGAGTGTATGACTTATAGCAGTCATTTGAACATGATATTTTTGTCAAGGGAAATACCAAGGCTCAAATAGTTTCAAGTTGTAGAAGAATGAACAGAATCTCCTGATGGGAGAAGCTATAAAATCGCATTGAGATTATGAATAAAACCATCACAGTCCTTTTGATAAATTATCTTCATCACCAAACTAAAGAAGGGACAATGTCAGTCACTGACTTCTCTCTTTGGTAACTAAAAGCAAACATTTGAAACTGCTCAACTATGCTATGATTCTTAATCATTGCATCACTGGCTTTTAGTATTTAAAACCGTGTTATGAATGTGTAAAGTAGAGTTGGCAGTACATTCCTCTTACATAAATATCATGCAACATGGCAAAAGAAGCCCTACCTAAGGGATGCCCTGAGAGTTTGAAAGGGCTACAGTTCTCTGCCAAAGTTTATGTCAGACTCCTTCCAGTTGAGAAAGGCAGTCTAATGGACATGCTAACCAGACATTTGTCTCAAGTTTCCAACTTCTACTCAAGCATTAATTGAGGGCATCAGAAAGCTGAGCACTTGTACACCGTTATATTAATTCCACACAAAATTGCCTGCATTGAGTTATGACATAAAGGCAGTCACACCCTCTGCTTTTATGGACACCCAGTGTGTAAATTGCTCATGGTTGTAAAAGAATTCAGTGAATGCTGTAGTTCTTTGTAATTTTTTTGATTTTTTTTGTAACTTTTTTCTTTTTTTAATATGGGTGTGCATGCTTGGGTTAAAGTCCAGGAAGAATTTTCTGTCTTCATAAATTTGTATGTTTTGTAATATTGTATAATTCAAAGTGGCTCAGCTTGCAGAAAATAAACTAATTGCCCCTGTACTATAATCTTCTCAACTCAAGTGCCCGAAAGTGCCAATTCTGTCTGCCGTTTTCCCCACTAAACGCCTTTTAAAATAACCCTCCATGCTATTTCTTCTACTTGTTTTAAGTGCCAAGTCACCTTAAACCATTTGAGAGAAAGTCAAAGGACATATTTTTTTTTAAGTCATTTCTAAGTGAACTAATATCCTAGAGAGATGTTTGCATAATTATAAGTTTGAGTTTGAAAGATTAGGCCGTCCTAAGCTATTTTTATCACTCACTGTATAAAGACTAAGTTAAGCTTCCTAGACACTGATGTGGGGCACTTGGCTTTGCTCTTTGGTCCTAATAATTTGAATTCTTGAATTGTGGTTATCTACATTGAAGAGTCTTTCTACTCAGTGATATTTTGTTCCTGTAACAATGGAAATCTTTTTTTTTTTTTTACTTAAGGGAATATAATGTTTCCTACAGTTATTATGTTTAATAATATATAATTTAGGTTGAGATTTAAAGGACTATGAAATTTACCTACCTTTAAATTACTTTCCCCCCTCAGTAGTCTTCAATTTGGTTCCAAGTACTAAAATACTTTCTATGTGGAATTCCCCTCTGTATGCTGTGAATACCATTGGTAAATAAAGAAACTGCCTTGGCTTGTTGATAGGTCAGAACTTAGGTAGGTGGGGAAGTTGCACTGCATGCTGGGAGAAAGGAAGTGTTGTCAAGGAGAAGCCTTGTATCCGCACTGGAGTCTGACAGAGCTTTACCGGGTAAGCAACAGCCATGTGGCAATACACAGATAACTAGAAATGGGTTGAATTAAGATGCAAGACATAGCCAATAAGAAACTAGAGCTAATGGGCAAAGCAGTGATTTAAATAATATAGTTTCTGTGTGATTATTTTGGGTCTGAGCTGCTGAGCAACCTGAACAATCAAGCGGTTGTTCTTACCACAACTTTCTCTCTTTCTTTTTTTCTTTTTTTTTTTCTTTTTTTTTTGTCAAAACTCAATTCTTCTTCTTGGATGACTATGGGTTTAAATTAATACTGATAGGTATCAAAGAATAGAAAGTTTATGTTTAGAGCTTGCTGTTTTTTCAAACATACTTGAAACTCAGTGGACAATACATATTTCTTGAACGTTGGAGAAATTATTTTGTATACATCTTTCCCAGTGCCAGAGAGATAATGGCAACTGCTTGGTCACTTGATCAAATCTGAGCCAGGCTGGTTATGCAAAACTGCATGTTTCAGAAAATGTTAGAAAACTTAAAAAAAAAAAGAATGAATAAAAAAAGAAATGGGCATGAAAGGGACAGTAAATGATGAAGTATTGAGTATGAACCCATTTGAGAAAGAATCTTCCTTGGTTCCTCTCTCTTCTTCCACATCTCTGGTATTTTCCTACCCTAATGCCTTGTGATTGAAATCTCAAAACAGATTCCTGGTTTTCGCTTTCGGGGCTGTTTTTTGAACCAACACTCTCCTAACTCACTGAACACCAACAAAACTGCCCAAGGAAGTTTTCTGTATTGAAGTTGCTTCCACTCTTGACTGGTTCAGGAAGAGCCATACAAACTATTTCATATCTCTTTTTTATTGTCAAATTTTCAAACCTGACTTCAACTCCACAATTGTATTTAGTCTGTTTTGAGTTTTGACTGAAAGAATAAAAAGGCATTTCTCTTTTTTATTCAGTGTTATCATTTCTCTCCAATTTTTGGTTCTATTTAAACAAGAGAAAGAGTGATAAAAGGAAAAAAAACACAAAGACAGACAAAAGCACCCAAATGAAGCATTCTTACTTTGCCACAAGTTAATGAGCACAAAACTGATAGAAACAGAAAATACATGATGATGGTGATGATGGTGGTGGTGGTGATGATATTGATGACAATGACAGTGATATCAGTGTCCACAAATTAGCTACAGTTATGGGAAAACATCAATAATAAACTCACAACAAAAGAAATTACGGAAGATTTAAGGGCTACACATGAGACCAGAGTAAAAGCAATAGTAACAGCCTTTATTTATAACCCATGGCCTTTTGTCATACCCTTGGATAATCATTTTTAGTTCTTCGAACCTTCAGTTTCTTTCATCCTCAAACTTGGAGTTTAATATAGGATGGTTCTTATGATCATATTCAAATCTATATACCCCAATTCTATGCCTAAGTATAAAAATACAGGGCATGTATTTTGTGTGACCTGATTTGGTAGATGCACATAATCATAGCACAAACCAATCTGGAATTTATTCTTTCTTGGACACCTTGAATGTGACATGCTTCATATTTCTCTAGTTCTTAAAGAGTCTCTACATTCCTTATGCTCATCTATTTTACAATGACTGTTAAGGATACCAGCCAGAAGGGAAGGGTTCTTTTCAGAGACCCTGACAGAAATGCCTCGAGAAATACATTTTGCTAAAATCACCATCAGTTTGGTGTTTAGTAACAGCATTTGCAGTGAATGATTTTGTGGGGTGTTTATTTATCAAATGGAAGCACAGACTTCTATTAAGATGTAGAAACTGATCACATTTCACATCTTACTGGAAAATGTGTCTGCGTTTCTTCAGTCCTAGCCCATGGGCTGCCCCTCCAAGGCAGGAAACATGATTATTTTTTAATGTTTTATCTTCAGCCTGACTGATGCTGGATTCCCAATGTTTGTGAAAATGAACTGAATCCCTCTTATCTGCTTCCTAAGTGAAAGCCTATTTGAAAAATAAGACCACTCTGTTCATGTGAAGCTGGGGATGAAGAGAGCAGAACAGATCCTTAATCCTGGGAAGTTCTTTATGTGGGACTTTTTTCTCTCAAATGCCCTTACAGAAGGATTTTTTTTTCCCGAAGCTATCAAGTTGAAAAGAAACCCTGTGAAATCTTTAACAAATAATCATTTTGCATTCTGCAGTTCATCAGAGAGATTGGTAATGGAGAGCTATATAGTAAATTAGCTACAAAATATATTTGGTAGTAGTAGAACCTCTGGCATCAGGTTCATACCGTATTAGTGTAGAGGCAGCAGATTTAGGCCAATGCAGTATTTCTCAAATAAATAACTACCATGGACAAACAGAGATTGAGGGCGGTAGATGACTAAGAAACGTCATTGTCACTTATAGAAATAAAAAGTTATCTATTTTCCCTCTTTACTAATATATACAAGTTTGCATTTTCACTCACAAAGAATATACTTACTAAAATAAATATTAACTACAAGAGTCACAAAGTACTACCGATGCAACACTAAAATTGATCAAGGTGTGGTGACATACTCACGTAATCCCTAAAACTCAGAAGATTAACCCAGAAAATTTTAAAACTTTATTTTGTTAAAGCCTGGGTTTAATAACAATTTGCAGACTATCCTGGGCTACAGTGTAAGAACTTGTCTCAAAGAACAAGACAAACAAACAAATAAATAATACAATTATAAGATTCATTCTAAAACTAAGTGCAGCTTATTTTAATAACAGAAAGCAAAGTGATCTATAGGTGTTTAGTTGTTGTGTCATAATTTCCCAGTAAGATACGAGACAGTGATGGTTCAATAGAAATATTCTGTCACAAAACAACATGATGGACATACCATTCGTATGATATTCTCATCAATATACAGAGAGCCTGAGCTACCTAAGCAATACCCCTAGGAAGCAGAAAGAAACAAAGTGGCAATCATTAAGAAATTTCAAACCCAGGCCTTTTTGAAAGGACTAAAAAGGCGTCCTGAGAAGGCCAGAATATTAGAGCATCAGGACACTGGGCTGGGATTTTTCAGGAGAAAAAAAAAAAAGAAGTGATATGAACACATATAGTGCTAACTACAGAAGAGGAAAGAAGCTAGTGGAAGAATATCAGAAAGAAGCATCAAGATGACTGTTCTAGGTAGAAAACATTGTTCCCCCTTTGCAGATGAGGAAGAGGAAGCAAGAGGCAGTCAAGAGTTTGCCCAAGGCTAACTCTGACTAAGAGTCAGAGCTAGGTTCTAAAATCTCCATTTAGAGTCTACTGTTCATGCTTTCCCCTCCTGTCTCTTACATCTACTATCTTATATGTTGACAGGTTTGGTGGAGTTCATTCATGCACATCTTAGGAGGTGTGGTAAACACAATAGTTCCAAAGACAAATAGACTAAGAAAGAGTTTCTTTTATCTAACACATGATGAAATGAAACTTCAGGGTATATTTTTTTTAATTATTATTTTTCTTTATTTATTTATTAAAGATTTCTGTCTTCTCCCCACCACCGCCTCCCATTTCCCTCCCCCTCCCACTTCCTTCCAGGTCTAGTAAGGTGAGCATCCAAACAGCCTAGGCTCCCACAAAGCCAGTACGTGCAGTAGGTTCAAAACCCAGTGCCATTGTTCTTCTCTATCTTGATAAGCCAAGTCACCATAGAACACAGTAGCCAAAATCAAATTTCTGATTTGAAAGTGAATCTACCCCAGATAGGAATATCAACCAAGAGAAAAATGCATACAAGAAATTCATTTTGACAAATTAAACTAAAATGCATGAACATAAGTTTATTTTAACTTATATAGTCAAAATTTATTTGATATTTTTAACTGCATGCTAATTCATAAAATGAAGAGAAAATGAGCAAGGTCTTGATTTTCTAACAGTAATTTTTCTGACAAAATTGTATGATCAAATGAAATGAAATCCTTCACTTCACATTTAACTTTCATATCATGATTAGGAGAAAGGTAATTTTTGTAAAAATATTTGAGAGATTCATCATTTTTCCCCGAGGCTTTTCTTAATCCTTTGATATTCAAATATTTCTTTTTTTGAAGTTTCTGATCATCTTCCATGTTGATTTTCTCTTTTTTCAATTGTTAATTGGTCTAACTCAGGCAAATTCTCATTTGCCTGTGGCATCCACCAGGATTCCAGCAAATCATAGAATGACTTTCAATAACTTCATACTAAATAGCTTTCACAGGACTGGAATTTCATTTTGCAGGTGATATGCATTGTATTCTCATTAAGATGTGAGTACTCAAAATATTTTATAAAATCAATGACAGCGTAAACAACAACAGAAAAAGTTTATTTTGACAAGATGTGAAGAAATGAGGTAGATGCTTTGGCAGACTAATTTTATAACAATATTTTAATTGAATATTTTTGTGTAATGTAGACATTTGTGGAAACAAAACTATCTTAACTCAAGTAATGAAACTCACACAAGGATTCACCATATTCAAATAATTAGAAATTCTCAAGGGCCCCAAACCTGCCAAAGCAAAGACATGTAACTGCTCAGTTTCAGAAGGAAGGAAAGCAGAGAAAAATATGTTTAAGTAGAATTATATTTAATAAGTTTATTCTGTATATGAGCTATAGCTCCTTTTAATGTAGCATGTCAGGTGTCCTAGTTGTCTTTTTACTGCCTTGATAAACCACCATGACCAAAAGCTACATGGAGAGAAAAGGGTTTATTTGGTTTAAACAACCCATTCAGAGTCTATTTTTCATGGAAGTAAAGGCAGGGACTTATGTAGAGCAGAACCTTAAGACAAGAACTGAAGCAAAGAACATGATGGAAGGCTGTTTACTGACTTGCTTCCTTGACTGGCTCAGCCTGATTTTTTTAATAACCTTGGACTATTTGCCCAGGGTGGCTGTAATGAAAGTGAGTGGGCCTTCTCACATCAATCATTGATCAAAAAAAAAACAAAAAAAAAAAAAACAAAAAAAAACTGCCCTGATAGACTTGGTTACAATCCAGTTTGTTTGAGTCATTGACTAAAGTGAGTTCTCTATTTCTAAATGACCTCCTTTTATGCCTATTTATCATTAAAACAAACCAGAACACTAGGTGTATGTGCTGCAATCTCTTTTCCAGAATCTTGATGGCAACATGTTGTTAGCTGCCTGGAGATGGTGCTTTCCTGTGGAATGTTATGCAATGGAAGCTCAATGACTTGTTTTTGCCTCCCATCATCTTGGGTAGATAAAGGATTTCTGAAATATACCACCTCCAGTGGGAGGGGAATATGTATTGAATCCTTAATCTATGATTTTCATATAGAGTAGAGAATTGACACTTTCGTGAAGAAATTTTGAGCCGCATCATTGTTGTTAAGTACTTAGTCTGGTATGCATTGTACACTAAGTATTCATTTATTTCCTGCTTGCTGGTAAAGAGAAGCATCATGGGTCTAGTTTTCCAAGGAAGGAGAATGACACAAGGAGATTTTCTGTCTCCTCTCTTATGCCAAACCTTGTTCTGCAAAGAGGATTTGTGTGCAAAGAGCTGGCCATCTGTTGTGTAGCAAGATGCAACCCATATATCTGTGCCCAGAGTAAGAACTTGTAGATTTTTAAACATGAATTCTAGAGTTTCCTGCATTTCAGGAGCTTTTTGGAGAAAAGAAATAAAGTGATATGATTTTCAGTGAACTCCTCAATTAAAATCACATTTTAGTTTGAAATCATTAAACCTCTCTACTCTCAACTCATGACAACTACATTCAAGTCCACTTGTGTTACTGAATGTTGTGTTGGGGCTAGAATGATGGCTCAGTAATTAAGGGTATCCTAATTTAGTGCCTCTGCAGAGGATCTGGGTTTAGGTTTTAGCATACACACTGTAGCTCATAACAACCTTCTGTAAATTCAGTTTCAAGATATCTGATGCTTCTTCTAGCCACCATGGGCTCAAGACATGCATGTGGTGGATTTTCATACATGCAGATAAAACATTCACACATATAAAATAAATTATAAATAATTTGGCACTTGTCACAGTAGAAACACATAATTGTACACACATGAAAAAGAAAAAGAAAAAAATATATGTGTCCCAACTGGTCATTTTCTGTGTCTGATTTATTTTCTTGGCATTATAAGAGAACCCTTTTTTTCCCTTTGCTTTAATATATTATCACTTTGAACAAGTCTATGCTAGAGATAATTTTAATTCCTATTTTATACTATGAAAATTAAGGCTAGGCAGATTAGAAATTATATCTTAAGTCACAGGAGAACCAACACTGAAAAGATGAAATTTGAAACAAGTTCTCTCCAACTCCAAAGTTTATAAAGTTTTATGTGTCTTAGTAAGCATATAGAAGTATATTTATATGATATGTACATATTACATATGGTATTATTAAATATTTGCATTATAAAAATTACTGCAATAAGGTGATAAGAACAGCTTATTCAGAATGTATTGGTGTAAGGATTCCGTAAAGTCTGACACAACAGATTTTCAAAATCAGACGGGACATCAGATGGCTTTAAATTACACTGCACTTGATACACACATTGAATCATAGTCAAAAATGGTGATCCCAAGAGGCTATTTCATTCTAAGATGTTAGAATGTTGATTATTGTAGGATATCAGCTGTTGCTTCTCAGCTGTGAATATCTGTAATTTTAGGGTATGCCATGAATCAATGTTATGGGATAACACATATTCCAAATCTATATTAAAAAGAAGGCACATGTTGCTGGAAGTAGATTAATGTTGATTAGAATTTTAATATAAAACATAAGACATTAAATGTGTGTTATACTTTTAGAATCTGTTTTGAGCTATACTTCCTACAATTCCTATGAGTACATGTGCATTCTCTTTAGTCATAACATTTTCCCGGGAGTGAAAAAGATGATGAGCAAGCTCTCAGCTCCCATCTGACTCACACCATCCTGTCCTTTCTGATTCACAGAAAGTGCTTCCACGCTTTCTGATGAGGTCTGCCTTTCCTTGGAGCTGTAAGTATTGAACTTCTGTGGAAATAGCTGATCTTTTACTAAATACGGTTTTCTGAAGAGGCTACAATTCTCTTTGTCCATTCAAGCTCTTGAAGCATATTATATCTGCTCAGTCAACTGACTCATAGTCATATTCAGACCACTTAACTTGCATCGCTCACTTTTCTAAAACTATCTATAGCTCATCCCCCAGGATTCCAGGCACAAAGCTGTCTTCAACCAGGACTCTGCTTCAGAGATCTCTCTTCTTCTGGAATTTTGATCTCTTTTCTTGGATGCAGGAAGTATTTTGATCACTTTGATATGTGAGCAAAAATCCAGAGTTGAGACATTCTAAAGCACTTGGCAATGTCCTTTGAAGTGGACTGTCTGACAACATTCCCATGTCAACTTTAGAATAACTCAACATTTTCATGACTCTTCTGAAATGGCCCAGGTCTCCATTTTATAGAAACCCTTGCTGCCTAATATTTCTGATGTTTGATTACACTAAATAAATCTCAGAGGTGAACAGCTTTGCAAGAACAGCATCCTAAATAGACAGAGGCAGTCTTTGCTCCAAGAGAGGAGCTGTATTATGAGTAAGATATGCTAATATATGAATTAATCAGTTGTAACATCTTGAAGGGTATCCTGATGCATCAGAAAAGTCTAATAAATAAGAAAAGTTCATATTGCAAAATTCCATACCCTCTACTAAACCTGTCTAGCTTATCCAGATACACAAACCCACTAAAGACAAAAACACTTCTCTTGATGATCAAGCTCCTGCCTCTTAAAGCTCCAAACTATTCATTTTCTCAGCACTATCAAGACTACTTTCTCTGCCTTCTACACTCTTTCTTAACTGTACAACTTTCCTGTGCATTCTTCTTGGTCCATATTAAGTAAGATACTTGGAGCTGGGTTTCAATTACTGCATTCTAATTGCTGTGTACCTTAGGTAAAATGTTTTTGAGTCTGTAAATTGAGCTCAACAATAATTATATGATGTAAATGTACCAATTAGCACATTAGATACAATTTAAAAAATTATCAGTGATACTTTTACCACAGGGTTGACACATGCTTATTTCTGTTATGGTTGATAATATTTTGACTGAGTCTAAATTGCATCTCTCTCATTCTTAAATTCTTGCTTTGCTGGTCTCAAACAATAACCATTCTGTTTTTCTAAACTAGAATGTGACAACCTTTTTTTCTGGGTGAGACAGGATGCTCAGTATTTTAGGCACCTTAAACCCTAAGATTTTTGTTGTAAGCACTGAATTCTGTCATGTAACATGAAGTCAGGCATACATAACAGAAAAATAACTTGGATGGAGAGTTTGTACTCTAATACAAAATACTAAGTAGCTTTTCTTCAACTCAATGGCCAGTATGTAGTTCAGTGACTTGTGATGGATTAAACCTGACCCTATGCTTCTTAAAAACAAACAAACAAACAACAACAACAACAAAAAGGTTTATTGGAAAACAGTCTTTTCCATTGAATTGTGTGTTATCCATTGCTTCTTTTGTGATGCTATGTCAGTCATACACAGCACTGAGCCTGTGGCATCTATTTTCTGTACATATTATAAAAAAGTTCACCAGCCAGATTCAATGTTTAGAATATATTTGTTAAATCAGGAAATAAATGACTAGAAACAGCCAGAACCAACTACCTGGCAATAGGACATGGAAAGCTTTGGGGGAAGAAAATAAGATAAACAGAAGTTAGTGACTCAGCAGGCAGTCCTGGCTGAAGGGGTTGGGAGTCTGGCTACTGAAAAGGTAGTTTACTTCTGTTGATATGCTGCGTTCCTTGCAAAATGAGAATCAACATGGCCATTTGAGGTAGAAGAAAAAAGTCAAGAAGGAGGGATAGTTAGTGCCTGCTCATCTAGCTCTAGACCATGTTAGTTTGTTGCCAGGTTGGAAGAACTTCATTTTATTGAAGGAGACATATGCTTCCACAAGAGAGGGGTGTTAGATTTCTAAGATCACCACTAGATTTAAATAGTCACAGTAGAACTTCTAATATAATGCTTGTCTTTTATTTGTCCAGCAGTCTTTCTGGCCTCTGGTTCAAGATGATCAGCTTAATGGTCTGCTTGTTTTTGTAATGAATACCCATAAAACTTTAAAAACACATTACAGCATTTCACAGATGAGCAAAGTCTATGACTGATGAGGTTAAAACTCCACACTTCCATGTTTGGTCAATATTTGGTACCCCAGCCTGTTTTCTAACTCCAATCACTCTAGGGTAAAGCGCTTGTGGTATTTCTTTTTGCACTAATTTTAGTTTTTATATGCTCATATTTAACCTCTAGTATCATCAGGATACTTGGGGGTCAATATAACTTGGGTGCTATTGAGGATGGTGACTGTGTAATGAATTCATGTGGAACTACTTTTAGTCAAGGACAAACTATTTTTTTTCACTTTCCTACTGTCCAGCTGCTACCCTGACAATTGTCAGCATCATCTATAAATAACTGTATCTCAATGTCAAATAGAGATCCTATATATTGAAGATGCCCCCAAAGTACAAAATCTTATTAATTTAACATAGAAGGGAAAATTAATTTTACACAAATATCCACGGGAGTATTTTGGTGTATATGACATTTGCAATTTATTCTTCTGAAGGTAAATAGAAAATGATCCTTGGTAAAATATACCTCTAAGAAAAGAGGCTAACTAATTGTCTAGGGTGTGTTTGTTTACTCCTCCAACTAAGGCAATGCTTATCTCATGTTTTAACTACTCTGGCTTCCCAAACATATTCCTTAACCTTGAAGCCTTCAAACTTTCTGACTGGAGCCTCTCTGATCATAAGAAATTTCTACTTAAATACATAATCTTTAAATTCTGACTTGTAACCTTCTTCTAAATTTCAGACACTAAATTAAGTCTTCTTCCTTTAGAATCTAACCATCACAGAGCTGAGAATGCTACTTATTCCAGTAACTGCTCTCCTTTAAAATCCAAATCCCCACTCCAGCTAAGCAGTCTCATTGGATTGAAATTACTGGTCCCATCCTCTGGGCAATATCCCAGTCCATTCAAGCTCACTAAAAAGAGCTACGGTTTTCATTCATCGGTTATCACAACTGGCAATAAGTAGACTTCATTGCATAACTGACATATAAAATAAAAGCAGCCATCTCTTTTTTTAATCTGAATTCCTTTCAGTCCTCAGTGTCTGGAGTCTAGAACCAGATGGATGTTATTAGGATTCTCTTGCCCACTTTTGTGGATTTGATTCTGCTGTTCGTTTATTCAAGTAAATTTATCCAATTCAATTCTCCTTGTTTTAATCAACTGCAAAAATTTAGGTCTAGAGGAAGGAGATGGCTTGCCTGGATTCATGCTGTGAGAGGACACATCCTTATGATAATATAAAACTAAGAAAGCAGCATTGATGTATAGCTGTGATATGTCAAGTGCCTTGAAAATGTGTTCTCAGCCAAACTTTACAGCAACTCCGTGAAAGTAGTTGTTTTCATTCCTATTTCACAGATGGTAGAACTGAGGCTTTTGCAAAGGGAGAACTGAAGGATGCTCTGTGGAAGTAAGCCCAGATTGCAATAATTTTTCCAGAAGACTACCTTGTTCTTTGACTCAAAGTTCTGATTAAATTATAACCCTTTCAAACTTAGGCCAGTGGGGCAGTAGTTTCTGAGGGGAATAATTCTTTGTTGTGTCTCATAGTTATCAGATTATAGAGAAGAAAAAGAATATAAGGATTTTGTAAGTCCAACTTGATTACTAGAACAAAAATATGTACTAATGTTGGATTTCTGGATATTTCAGTTTTCTTTCTATGCTAACATTTTATATGAGTGAGGTTATTATATTGGTTAAAAATGATCCTTCATCATACTCCCGTAACAGAGTGTCACCTATGATATCATGGTGATGATATCAACAGATTTCAGTTAAGAACAGTAGCAATGAGTTATCAAAGTATGGCATCCTCAGATTCTGATGCAAGCAAGAAGGGAAGGAACAAGAAGAGGAGAACAGGTGCGTGACTTTCCCTGCCAACATTTCTTAGACCTAAGAAGAAGTGAGAGTGAATGTGTGAATACTTTGTAAGGAACAAAAATAAGTCTCCTAATTATCCAGCCAATAAAAAGTGAAGAGTGGGGGCAGGACGGAAAAGAAAGTCAAAGTATCCTAGTGTCTTCTTTCCAAAAATTGGTGTCGAAAATCTTTAATTTTTATGCTGCTTTTTACTCTTGAACAATATGCCATCTTAGAAAGAAACGTAACATCAAATAAATGGGACTTTCTGCTAGTCTTATAAGCTTTCTCTTGGGAATGTTCCTAAACTCTTGAAATTCAGTTATCTCATCAGCCAAAGGGGGGTTATACTTGCATTATGAGATTGACAAGGAAACCATAGTTTGCAGATAAAGCAATTGACTCACTGAACACTTTCTCTACCTTTCTCTTTGGAAATGCTTATTAGTTTTGTGTACTTAGGGTTAAACCTAAAGCTTTCTGCATGCTGAGTAAGTGCTCTACCACTGAACTATATCCCAGGTCTACTTTCTCTTTTCTCTAGGCAGCGTAAATTCAGAGTTACAAAAATGTCTCTATCAGCAGAGTTGGTTCTAACAGAAAACTTATGATTGCATGGCTTAGACACTGGAAATTTATTTCTTACATTGTGGAAACTAAAATTTTAAGACCAAGACAGCATGCTGGGTGGTGATGGCACACTCCTTTAATCCCAGCGCTTGGGACGGAGAAGCAGGCAAATCTCTGGGAGATCGAGGCCAGCCTGGTCTACAAGATCCAGTTCTGGGACAGGAACCAAAGCTACAGAGAACCCTTGTCTTGAGAAAAAAAAAGACAGCAGCATATATGAAATTTAATGGGGACTTTCTAGCAGTGTACTCACATGGTAAGATGTTAACAAAGGTCTCTGTGACTTCTAGTCAACCTGCCAAGACTTTGAGACTTGATACAGTCAATTTAGGATTTCAATGGATAAAATTTAGGCACACAGAAGCATTAGATCACAGCAGAACATATGGTAAAGCATTGTGGGAACATGAATAGAATGTTTTACGTAATTTTCTATGTTTCAACTATTTTGCAGTTTCCAAGTAAAAATATGCTGTCTGTTTAAAACAATTACAAGACAAACATTGGTTCAATGAATTTTACTTTGTGAGTTCAATCAACTCCTCTAGTTTTCTACTTTTTAAGCCCTAAAATTGAAGGAAGAGCTAGATTTTCTATTTCTATTATTTCTTGTTAGTTATGTTATACATTAAATTCATTTAATTGTTAAGCATTTATGTTCTGTTCTCAAAGATTTATCAATCATTGTAATCACAACTTAAAACTAGACATTTTCTTTTATTCTTTTGTATTTAATGAATGTTTTTTTTATCAGATTTTGGTGAGGTGTTACTGTATGTGTATGTTTGTGGTCTTGTCTGTTTCTCTACCCTTTATTATCTTGACTCTTTATCTCAGTCTCTAGCTGGGTCTGTTTCCTTTCTCTCCTTCCTTTTGTCTCTAAATGTGTGTGTCACTCTCTTCCTGTCTTCCTCTCTCCTACATTAGGTTTCCATCTTATTGCTCTCTGATGTTTAGAAGATTTTTCTGAGGGACACTCCTGCCAACATAAACATATTACATTCGTTTGCACAACCTCTCACTTCATTAGGATGTTCTATTTAATTAGGAAAAGTTCTTTTTTTCTCTCCTTTGGTTCTAGACAGAGTATTATACATCACAGATTCTGAGGAGTCATCAGCTGGGAAACTAATCAGGGTGCTAAAAAAGCAAAATCAATGTCTAGTCCTCTCTGGAACTTGCCACATCTTAGGCTCAGCTGTGCCTTCCCCATGGGTTGCAGACCTCAGAGGACTCTGAAGTGATAAGGGCCAGGAATGCAGTTATTCACCCAGGTGCTGAGTGCTCTGGGACCCAGGAAGGGATCAGGGAACTCTGAAGATTGTATATCTTAAGTATAAAAGAAGCCACCTGGGAGCTTCAAGACTGGTTTAAGATAAAGTGTTTTTCTGGCAGAATCCTCTTTTATTTTAGGGAGAAAATGACTGACACACAGAAGAAAACTTCTTTTGTTTTTTCATTAAGGCAATATCAAATATATAACGTTTGGGATCGCAATCTAAGATTATGATGTGATTATCCATGCATAATATCATAAAATTTGGGAGACAGAGACAGGGGTTTCACATCTTAGAAGAGAATGTGTGTTACAAAGAGGCTTTTAAGCCAGACTTGACTATACTATGGACTTTTCAAGCAAACAAATAAATAAAACAAGTACTTCAAAAATTAAACATAAGAAATTGTAAAAGATTATAATTGAGACAGGAACAGGAAGCCAGAATGCTTGTCTCTTTCTGGAAGCATTTGGTGTCTATGTGCATGATGTTAAGTAATTTTCTTTTCCTTAATATTTTGCAAATCTCAGTTTCCATTGCAATAAAATGGGAAAAGGAATGTGTCTTCATCTTCCCCTGCAGCACGACTGTGAGAGAGAAAGGCATGGGCAGAATTAATTTTGACATATTTAAAACTATCCTTTAAGCTGATTTTATTTCTAAAGATTCTCAGAAGGAACTTTGTCAAGTACAAAATCAAGCATCAAGATGAAAACAGAACATGCAATCATCAATCCCACATGCTCTATTTACTGTGCGGATGTGAGAGGCAGCTGTCAGGAAGCCAGAAAATATTGGTCATGCACATGTTGAGCAGCAGTAACCTGTGGAAACTCAAATGCATCCGGAACTTCAGTGACGACATCCAAAAGATGAGCATAATAAATAGAAGTCAGCTATTGACATTGCTACAGGAAGGGAATGGATTCCTGAGCATCTGTCTGAAGATATTAGCTACCCATTGCTTTCTCAGTTCCATTCATATTTCTATGTAATTGTTGCTAGAAAGTTATATTACAGACTGTCCTTCTTCCTTCGTTATTCTGGGTCCTGTTTTCTTTATACCAATTTCTTGCTCTTTCTCTTTGGAATCCATTATCTGGATAGTCTTTGGCAAGTGTCCGATAGTATGATGGTATGTAAAGTACCTGGCATACTTTAGCTAACTTATATAAAGTATTCCGCTGAAGTCAGACATTATCTCCAGGTCACCAAGAAGATTAAATGGTGAGCAGGAATTCAATAACTAAGTCCAGACTCTTTTGTCTCTTTAGCTGAAACTCTGTGTTCATCACCTCACTGCTTTATTTCTTAGAGCGTTTAGGAAGCTGCGGATTCTCCCTGTGATCAGAGATCAGTTTAAAACTCTGGTATAAGGTTTGTAAGAACCAGGCAAGTCCAAGGCCAGGGTGGATTTCCAAACAGCAGCCAGTATGCTGGATTTTCAACCCTTTTTTTTTCTTTTCTTACATTTTTTTCCCCCAAATACAGCATAGTACAAGGCTCAGCAGGAGTCACAGACCTGACTACTGGTAAATTGTAATAATAATACTTTGTATCAGCAGGGCACTCACTGTTCATCTGAGGCATCCTGGAATGAGGTCCACATTAATTAAACTTCAATACATCAGAATCTCTAAGGTCAGGACTATACCAATTTTAGAGAGAGATAAACTGAGATGATAATGATTCTCACAAAGAACAAAATCAAGACAGATCATTTGTCACAATCACCTCTGAGGCAGATGCTAGAAGCCTGAGCTGCAAGTCAACCCAAATGATCATTAGATAAAATTGTATGGCATAGAAAGCACTGGCTGTGAAGTCAGCAGACAGAAGTTTCTGGCCTGACCTTTTCGTTTGTTATCAGCATGAATAGAGTCAAGTCACCTTTCCTTTCTTGTTCTCCATGTACCCAAGAGCAAAACAAGAAAGGTGCTGAGTGCCGCCTTGCCAGGATCATCCGTTCTTTATGATGGTACGTACTTGGGAATTAGCTGAACATAGCTTTCCAGAAATTGCTCAATTGGCTTTTGCACCAGAATGGCTCAGAATCATAAGCTTGGAAGAGGAGAGGTTAGTTGTTGGTGGGTCCCTTAAAATAAATGCAGATATACAGTCCTACTCTAGTAATTCTAATTTACATCTGCCATGAAATGGAAATTGAAAATGTTTAAACACTCCTCAGATTATTCTGGTAAAACTGCTTTTCATCTATTTTTTTTCATTTTCCATAAATTATAATAAGGCTTTCCTACCTGGGCAGTATCCCCCCCCCATCCCTCCTAACCTATGCAGATATTGCCCGACTATGATAGGTAATATTGATTGCTTCAGAGACAAGCCTCTGGGCACATATCTGAGAGATTATCTTGATTGGCTTAGCCCACATGCATGTCTGTGAGGGACCATCTAATATAGGTTTATTAAAGTAGAAAAACCTAGTCTGAACAGAGCTCTCTAGGTCCTGGGGTCCTGAACTGTAAGAAATGGACAAAGCGAGTTAAGCACAAGGATTCATTGTTCTCTTCTTCCTGGGTGAAGACACAGTAACCATGTTAAACTCTTATAGTCTTATCTTTCCTGCCTTGATAGGCTTCCCATTCAAATATCGGCCAAATTAAGCCCCTCCTTTAATTTTTTTCATCATTTTATTTTTATTTTACAACTGTAGACAGAGACTGCACCTTGCTTCCCGAATACCCAGACACAAATAATCATACAGAAACTATATAATTACGCCACTGTTTGGCCGATGACACAGGCATATGTCTAGCTAGTTCTTTAATCTTTTTTTCTTTCTTTTTTTTTTTATTTTTTTAATTATTTATTTTTTTATTGAAAATTTCCACCTTTTCTCCTCCTCCCACTTTCCTACCCTCCCTACTCCCCTCCCCCTCCGTCTCTAGTCCAAGGAACAGTCAGTGTCCCCTACCCTATGGGAAGTCCAAGGTCCTCCCTGCTCCCCCCAGGTCCAGGAAGGTGAGCATCCAAATAGACTAGGCTCCCACAAAGCCCATCCATGCAGTAGAATCAAAACCCAGTGCCATTGTCCTTGGCTTCACAGTGAGCCCTCATTGTCAGCCACATTCAGAGAATCTGGTTTGATCACATGCTCCATCAGTTCCAGTCCAACTGGCCTTGGTGATCTCCCATTAGATCAGTCCCACTGTCTCAGTGGGTGGTCGCACCCCTCGCAGTCCTGACTTCCTTTCTTGTGTTCTCCCTCCTTCTGCTCATCATATGGACCTTGGGAGCTCAGTCCATTGTTTGAATGTGGGTCTCTTTCTCTATCTCCATCCATCACCAAATGAAGGTTCTATGGTGATATGCAAAATATTCATCAGTGTGGCTATAGGATAAGGTCAGTTCAGGCACCCTTTCCTCTGCTGCCCCAGGAACAAGCTGAGGACATCTCCTTGGACATCTGGGAACCACTCCAGAGTCAAGTCTCTTGCCAACCCTAAAATGGCTCCCTTAGTTAAGATATCTACTTCCCTGCTCCCATATCCACCCCTCCTCCATCCCAACCATCCCATTCCCTCAAGCTCTTCCCATCCTCTCCTCCTTTTTCTCTCCCTATCTCCCCTTATTCCTACCCCCAGCTTTACCCCCATGCTCCCAACTCCTGCCGGGCAATCTTGTCCACTTCCAATATCCAGGAGGATAACTATATGTTATTCTTTGGGTTCACCTTCTTTTTTTTTATTTTTTATTAAAAATTTCTGCTTCCTCCCTGCCTCCACCTCCCATTTCCCTCTTTAATCTTAAACGAACCCATTCCTATTAATCTGTATATTGCCACAAGGTTATGGCTTACTGGAAAAGTTTAGGATATCTTCTTCTTTTCTCAGCTATATGACATCTCCCTGACTCTGCCTACTCACCTTCCATATCTCTCCCAGCCTGGCTATATTCTGCCCTGCCATAGGTCAAAGCAGCTTTATTCATTAACCAATAAGAGCCACATATATACAGAAGGACATCCCACATCATTCATTAGCACTAGGATAGTAATATACCAACATGTCTAAAAGTACCTTTCATCACCTTTACTCAACGACATTTGATCCTTATATTGTATAGATGATAGGCAATAAACTTAGAATAAAACTAGAATAACTGAAACCTTCTCACTTAAGTATTCAAGCAAGCCTGTGCCAAGATGAGGCTCTAACTGTATTCTATGAAGCACTTAAAAATGCAGAGAACTCTGAGGATCTGATGCACTGCAGAAGCCGCTCCCAGGAAATATCTTATACATGGGTAAACAATTTGGCATTCAATTTCAGGACTTCTCAAATATTCAGAAGCTCTTCTATGAAACCTGTTTTAAAATATGTTAGAAAAAATAGATGATTGAATGAAAAATTACATTTGCAGGAAGACATGAGTGATGGGAAATATGATCACTGTTTTTAGATATATGAAATCCTGTCATTTAAAAAAGACAATACACCTGTCTCTGTGGCTCCTGAGTGAAAGCACAAAGACAGCACATTATGATAAACCCAAAGAAAAAAGTGTGAAAAGAGGCTTCACATGATGAGTTAAGCCTTTTTAAGGAGGCACTGAGCTCACTGTTGGAAGAGGTACTTAAATGAACAATGGAAGGCATTGTTAGATGCTATGGATTAAACTGTCTATAGCCATCTGACCATCTTTGTGTTGAATAAACAAGAAACTCCTAAAAATGCGTGTGTATCTATGAAACTCATCAAGATTGCCATGTCTAAAATTCCAAGAACATAAAAACAATAACATTAAATATTAATATTAGAAGAAAGGTATAGTGGGCCAATAGTCCCTCTAATCAAAATCACAACCCTGTGATAATTGACATGTTAGCATTACAAAAAAAGTGCTTTCAATCAGTTATAACAAATCAGTGGACTCTAAGGAATATGGGATCATAATCGAATGCAAACACAATGATGATTACATTAAGTAAAACAATTGTGTAACTAGTGGCTGATTTCTCACAGAAATAAACAGATATCAGAAAATGAAACACCATTGTGATAGATAGTCCTCATTGTAAGTTGATTGGTTTTGGGATCACCTAGCAGAAGCACCTCTGGGAGAGTTTCCAGAGTTAATGAAGGAGTAAGCCATACCCTAGATGTGGAAAGGACTATGCAGTGTACTGGGATCTGTAAAATCAAAGGAAGAGACCAAAAGAGAAAACAGTTGAGTAGTAGCATTCCTCTCCCTGCTTCCAAAGTGGAGACAATGTGACCAGCCACCTCACACTCCTTCCTCTCACAGCTAGAATCTGGCCACAATGCCTCCCCTCCTCCCCTGCTACAAGTTGATTCTATTTTGTTTTGTTCTGTTTATTTTTTTTGTTGTTGTTGTCTTTTTGTTTGTTCATTTTTTGGTTTCAAAATAGGGGTTCTCTGTGTTGAGTTAGAGCCTATCCTGGAACTAGTTCTTGTAGACCAGGCTGGCCTCAAACTCAGAGATCCGCCTGCCTCTATCCCCTGAGTGCTGGGATTAAAGGTGTATGCCACCACCACCCGGTCAAAGTTGATTCTTGACAGTATTTTGGCCACAGTGAGGAGACACTGATTGGTTCTTCATCTTTAAAATGTTCGATCTTGAGCAACATGTTCAACTAACAATTATATACAAAACAAAATGTGAATACAGAATGAAGGCAGCAGACAGAAGCAGCGTGGAAGTTTGAGTCAAGCTGAGGGTCATCCTGTACTGACTAGCAGAGGCTGGAGAAGAAACCCAACAGCAGAAGCTTGTTGAAAGTCCAGAAAGAGGCCCTGGCAGTTGGAGGCTCTGGGTACAGCCCTTGGAGTTTACCAGATCAAAAGGAATTTTGTGAAGTCCTAGACTTCAAAGAGCTTTGGATGACTCACCAGATATTCTGCTACCTCAGAAGTGCGCTGGAAGCTTGAATTCCTGATGATGACTGCTGGAGACCCACCACAGTTAATGGGGTGAGCATAACCTTGAACAGGAATCAGAAAAGCATTCAAGGCTATCCAGTCTACTCTACCAAGTACATGACAGTTCTGGTCCGATATGGAGTAACTGCAAGAAGATTTAAAGATTATTTGACAAGGAATAGGGAGAAGTTTTTTTGGGCATTCATTCTAAATTGGCCATGGATATACAAAAAGACCTTGTGAAAAAAATCTTCCCAGGAAATCTGAATCTTAAAAACCACAGAGGATAAGATAAGGAGGACTTTAATGAATTTGCAAAGGTTGGAGCCATTTGGCTTCTGGTAGATCACAGGTTTGACAGACGGTTAATATTTTTAAGAATTTTAAAGAGGACACAATGAAGAAACCTCCAGACAAAATGAAAGGAAGAAATAAGAAAGAGAGAGAGATAAAAAAGAAAGAAAGAAAGAAAGAAAGAAAGAAAGAAAGAAAGAAAGAAAGAAAGAGAAAGAAAAGAAGAAAAAGGTCCAAAAGTACTGTCAGCTATAGAGGTATGACTCTGGGTGTTGGTGTTGTGAAAATCTTTTTTTTTTTTTTAATTTTGTTTTCTTTTTTTAAAACCAAATTAGAATCAATACCCATTTAATTGAAAAATAAAAGCAAAACAAAACCTTTGGATCTTTCAGCTATACTACTCCTTTTTTCTCTCTCCCTCAAAATAGACAACTTGGGATATATCTAGCCCCTACTATGTCTGCCACGAGGTTTTTTGTTTGTTTGTTTGTTTGTTTTATCCTTTTCTTTTTTTATTTAAAAGTATTCTTTTTCCATTTTACATACCAACTACAGTCCTCCCTCCTCTCCTCCCACTCCCTCTTCATCGTCTCTGCCCATTTACTCCTCAGAAAAGGTAAGGCCTCCACCGTGGGTAGTCAACAAAGTCTGGCACATCAAGATGAGGCAGCATCAAGGCCCCCTCATCTGTATAGAGGTTGAGCATGGCATCCCTCCATAGGGAATAGGCTCCAAAACTCCAGTTTATGCACTTAATGGAAGAAACTGAAGAAAAGACGGAGGCAAGGTCATAGCAATGTAGACTACAAGTGAACCAGGCAAAAATGGTACCCAAACAAGCCTTCTTTGGACAGGGAGAAAACACAAATGTGTAGCAAATATAACTGTCTCTGGCTGTAATCCATGTCATGTCTCCTGTTTCCGGATTTCTAGTTGTTTTAAGTAGCACATTGGTATCTTAGGAACTAGAGAATGTTTGGGATTTATTTTATTACTGGGTTATCAAGAGCCAGAGTGAAGACTTGGCTTTCTGTTACAACTCTGCAGTCTGCATCATTGAACACTGGTTGGACTGGGCAAATTTTATCTTGGGAAAAACAGTGGTACATGTTTTGACTTTTTTATTTTTCTTAAGTTTTAATTTTTATTATTTATGTCATTTTGTTCTGTAATATAAGTGGTAATTTACTGTGAGATTTGTTGGTACATTTTGGGGAATCTAATACAAAGTATTTCACACTGTCTTGCCACAATCTGAATATTTAAGTCATCAGGCCTTGACGATAAAAATAAAACATATTTGTCACCCAGTAAAGTAGGTAACATTCCAATATCTGTATGTTTGAGAACCTAAAGTAATTTGTTCTCTCAAAGGCTGGAATTCCAAGAATCACAGAGGTAGTTCATTACCTGAAAACTACAAACATATCTATGGGAAAGGGATAACAATAAGAAATGCTTATTATAGGAATCAATATGAAAAGCAATTTTCTATTTTATTACTTTAGCATGAGTACACATGACTAGAACAAAAATTTTATAGGTCACATATATTTCAAAGATAGAGGATGCCATACATGAGGATGGCAAAAGGAACCCTGATGCACTAACACTTTCAACTCACAGAAATAGTGACATGCACTCTAGCATACTGTAATAAAGTAAGAATGCCACTGGAATCCCTCAGCAATCATTTGACGACTAGTGGTGAGATATAGCTGAAAAGTAAATAGAAGAATTAAAATGACTAGTCCAAAATATTTGATTAACCCAAATGTAGTCAGGAAAGGACAAATAGCAAACTAATTTTAAAAAGCACACCTAAATCCAACTATATGAATAATATTAAATCTAATTTAACTCAAAATTATAATCAAAAGACTGAGATTGTTAAACAAAATGAAAAAAGGATATGGCAATGTCACAGAATGGTACATTCAATATGAACTCAAGGAATCTGAATGGAAGAAAATGGAATAAGATTAGCATGTAAACTGTAAGATTAGGAGCTGAAGTGACAAGAATATGGATACCAAGTGAAGCTCTCTCGAGGAAAAGCATATTTCAAATTTTTTACAAAATAAAGTATACATAACAGTAGAGAAAGTTCCAAAAGATTCTTAGGAATGTCTATGTCTTCCATTTAACAATTCAGAGAATATTAATATTCACCATTATTTTCCATTTCTCTGCTGCTATGACGAAACACTCACCAAAATCAGCTTAATAGAGGAAAGGGTTTATTTCCTCTAGAACTCCTGTATCACAGCTCATCCCTGAAAGAGACCAAGACAGCGTTCAAGGAAGGAACCTGGAAGCAGGAATTGAGGCAGGGAACATGAAGCAACTTTGTTTACTGGCTTGACCTACATGGCTTGCTCATGTTGTTTTCTTATACAGCTCAGAGCCACCAGCTTAGGGTGACAACACACATATTCACAAAAATGTTCATAGATTTGCCCAAAGACGAGTTCAGAGAGATGCAATTCCTTGATTGAGTTGCCCTTTCTACAGATGACTAGCTAGTGTCAAATTAACAAAAACTAGCCAGCACACTCTGCATCCCTCTTCCCTGTTTGTCGTCTTCTTTTTGACATTCTTTATGCTTTATGTATCTATACACACATACACATGCGCGCGCGCGCACACACACACACACACATTCACACAAAAGTATACCAAAGAACAATGAGAAGAGGTTGTTTGTACCCATTTCCATTGGGAAGAGATTGCAAACATTTTTTTTAAATGTTTGCATGCTTTAACATGACATTTTCCCATTGGTGACATCTCTCACAGATTAACCTCTATATGATGATATTAAGATACAAAATTAATATTGAAAGTACACTATTATTTAATCTATAGGTATACTTAATTTTCTAATCGTCACCTTTAGGTCAACTATTTGGGACAAAAATATCTTGTTTTTCTAGTTCAGAGTTGAATCTTGATGTTTTACTAGAAGTTGTCACATCATTCCCCTTCCACTTCTATTTTCCTGGATAGATTCCTCAATTTTTATTACAATCTGGTTTAGAAAACCGTATGCTTTCTTTGGTAAGTTATTCTTGGAGTAGAACTTCAGCGGCTTGTTATTTATAACTAGGCTTCAATTATGGCTTTGTAGCACTCTGTGTGTTGGGAGTAATAGTGTGCCCTTGTCAATCACATCCATTTTTCCTGATTTTCATTGTTTAATATTTTCCTAAATTTATATAATAAATTTAGACATTTTCAACCTCTACTCTCTCATCCCATCCTCCTCCTTCTTCTCAACCAGTCTGTTTGCCCTATTTGTTCTGTTTTTGTTGTGTAACATTTATTTACTAGCAGTATTTTCTATTAGAATTTCTTTTGGAGGTTGCGATTTCCCCTTGTGTTATGGTATGCATCTTACTGGAAGACATTTAAACCCATGAAAATCTGTAATCACTCATTACATTTTTACCTACTGCTATGAGTGAACTAGTGTTTCTATTGTCTTTACCTTGGGAGGTCAAGGCAGAAAACAGTTTATACTGAAAAATGGTCAATCCATACAAGAGAAATAGAAGCCATGAATGTGTTTATGTTTAACAGTAGAGTTTAAAGTATGTGAAGAAAGTGACAAAACTAAGGTACATTTAAGACTATGGTACTCTTCTCCAATAATAAAATAATAAAACGTTACTGGCATTGTCTTACTTTCTTCTGTTGCTATAATAAAATCTTTGGCAAAAGCCACTTCTGAGAGGAAAGGTATTTTTTATATTTATTTAATTTTTGTGAGTTTGCTTTAGGTCACAGTTGAAGGTATAGTATATCATGGTAGAGAAGACTACAAAAAAAAAAACCTTAAGCAACTGACATATGACATTCACAATCAGGAAATAAAGACAGATGAAGGCCAGTTGTTGCTCATTCCCATTACCCCATCTAACATCCTATGCCCATGATAATACTCATGCATATTCACTATGGGTTTTCACATATAAATAAACATAATCAAGGTAATACCTCATATCAAATTCAGAGGCCTACATCCCAGGAGGTCCCAAAGCCTATTAAATTGAAAATTTACAGGAAGTGTCACAGATATAGATCTGAACTGTATCAGTTTTATTAGTATATGTGACAATGATACAACCATACCATGCAATGAACTGCTAAGAACATATATTTCAAATATACATAAAATAAGCTACAATATAAAGCACACACTGAATTGTTAAATATATCAATAATTTTTACTGGATTGATATAAAATTTAGTCTTTAAAAAATTAGGTTAATTAGGTTAAATATAATATAAATTATTGTTATATATTCAGAAATATATTCTACCCACAAACAAAACTATAACTATAAGCTACAACTATAAAAGCACCAATTATTTGTAAGTCAAAGTGGTACTGGAGTGAGCAGTGAAATCCTTTAAGAGGTGACCTTAAAATTGTTCTAAACATAGATTCTGCAGCGTGGTGCTCTGAGGGAATTTTTCGAGAGAAACACTATCTTTATACATCCATGATCACTTTATATTTGCATATTAAACAGAACAATTTACAGCCAAAGAAAGACTGACAATTATAATTAAAAATAGCTGAGGATGTCTAAATTCAAGGTCTGTCAATGGACTTTGCCAATGAAGGAAGGCAAATGTGACCAGATCACCTGCCATTGTCCTCTCAGACAGTGTGATCTCCGTGAATAGATGTAGGGCGGGGGCCAGTATGTGTCCCTACACTTGCTCCTTGCAAAGTTATAGTTGTTATCCCTCTAGGATTTTGTCAGAAGGGGAATGTTATAACCTAATTTTCCAAGATTCCAACTTTTAAATTGATGACTCTGTGTTGGCTTCAGGGAACTAAGGAAATGAAGTAGCAGCAGTGGTGGCAGAAGCGCATGGTGGCACATCCCACATAAATGCCATTGGATCTTTATTAGAATGGGATCAAGATGCTTCCAAGCAGCTGACCTCAGGAGGCTATTTCTGCCAGCAGACTGTAGCACAAAATTGCATCTACATCTATATGCATATTTATATAATTTATATATTTTATTTTGTTTTGTTGTATTTCATAAGTATTATTTTCTGATATGAGTGTTCTTTAAGTAAGATGAATATCTATGTGTGCATATATATTAAATTTATATATAGTGGTGCTCAGAGCCAGGAAGTTTCCTTTTATCATTATCTTTTCAGTGTGCTGCACTTTCCCCATTATTTAGAAAAAATGGATCATTGTTTTAAAAATGATCGGGAAACTAGAGTTGCGAGGAGGAGGGGGACTACATGGCAGGCACTTGATTTCTTTCTGCCTGGTGCTGACCTTCACACTTGCAGGAGAAAAGGAGAATCTGAGCATACAACTGTGTGTGTTAAGAATCAGTGTGCTGGTCTAAATCAGGGTGCTAAGAAGAGAGAGGTGTAGAGCATTAGGAATTAGGAAAAGTGGTTCAGTTGAGTGCTTCAAAAGGTCAGGCAGCTAGGAGTCCCTGCAGGGCAGGAATCAGAAATCACACAATTCAGCCCACACAGGCCCACATGAGCGACCAGAATAATTAATTATGTAAGAGCCAGGATCTGCGTAATTCAGCTTTTTAAGCCTCCCACGGACATGCAGTCCAACTGTCTCTGTGTAAACATAACAGGGCTCAGTAGATTCAGGGAGAATGTGGGGCTTAAAAGTGCTAGAGTATCTAAGAAGTTTGTTTAGGTGAAAAGGGAGAAGAAACTCACCCTGATATCACCCACCATATGTTTTAAAGATAGAATAATAATTACCCCTTGACCATCCGGCTTCCCATTCACATGAATATATGTGCAGTGTAAACAGATAAACAGGAGATGATACTCGACTCAAGTCCTAAATGTGTGTATCCTGCTCTTAAGTAGCAGGAGCACAGGCTCACTCTCACTGCAAAGTGAAAACATGGTTGTTCTCTGTGGGGATGCTGATGTAAGAGTGACTATTGGAAAAGCCAATGATAAGCAATGCTAGTATGTGATATTTGGTTCTTAATTTTTAAGGCCTAATAATATCAGAGGTTCTAATCACAGCTAAATTAATGAGTTAGACTAGATTAATTGGAATCACATTTTTTTTTCCTGCTTTTAAAGGGAGTTGGGATGTAGGCAGAGAATAGCAGGCTGAGATGGGGATGTTGGCACTGTTCCTACTATATCAGGATCTGAGCAGTTTCTCTCAGAACCAGCACAATAGAATCTCAGTGTTGATTCTAAGTACTTGTTTCTTTGAACCCAGTTGAATCTTCCTCTGCTATCATACCCCATAGCTCTTGCAAGAGTTTGGATCTTAAGTATCCTCAATTATACATGTACTGAAAGCTTACTTCCCAGTATACACCTTCATTGGTAGGCAGTAAAACCTTGATGAGATGGCACTGACCATTGCTGCCTTGCATTTGAAGGGATATTGGGACCTTGGATCTTCTTTCCACCTGTTCCGTTTTGCTTACCTCTACAATGGAGGGTGCTGGAGAATCCTTTACAATTCTCTTCTTCATGATATGCACTCTAGTCATATGTCCAAAGCAACACAGCTATGTTTTCACAATCTGAAAATTCTACAACTTTAAACAGAAATAGATTTTCTCTTTTCAAGTTAATTATCTTAGAAACAGTTCATGGAAATGAAAAATTAGCAAATCTTTACCTCAGATTTGGATCACATAACCACATAGTTCTCTTGACCATCTCCCAGAGATTTCTTCACATCAGGGCAAGGAAGAATTAGTCTCTTATGATGGTTACTGGTTAAACTTGAGACATTGCTCTTTTTGTCTGGATATGTCATTTTGATAGATATTTGAATTCATTCACTTGGTGCTGAGTCTAGTGCAAAAGAATGATGAGCACAAAACTAAAAGAGGAAAATTCTTATATTTTTGGTTGTGAGCCTAGCCTTTAACTAGACCTGGATGGAGCAGGGAGGACCTTGGACTTCCCACAGGGCAGGGAACCCTAACTGCTCTTTGGACTGGAGAGGGAGGGGGAGGGGAGTGGGGAGAGGGGAGGGGAGTGGTGGGAGGGGAAGGAAAAGGGGGGCAGGGAGGAGGCAGAATTTTTTAATAAAAATAAATAAATTGGAAAAGAGAAAAAAAGAGGAAAACTCACTTGCTTTGAAGTTCTCATAGTGTAGACAAGTCATAAATGACAGCGAACCAAGGTGCGGAGCCAGGGAAGGAAGATGAACCCATGGAGAGAGGTGGGAAAATAGACCATGGCAACCAGTTCCCGCGATGTGAATCTGAAATATTCCCTGCAATCTTATGTTTTGAATGTTTGGTGGACCTCTCGTGGTGAAGCTTTGTAGAGGCTATAGAACCTTTTGGGGAGGTGGGAGCTTATCTGTCAGGTGTTGTTTCTGAAGGACAGGCCATTCTCAGGTATGTGTATCCCTAGTTCCTGTCACACTTTGAGCCTTCTTGTCTGTTGAGAGGAAAACAGCCTCCACCAAAGCTCCCACAACCATGAGCTGACCTGCTCCAGATGGATATAGATGGACAAATGCCATCACATTTTTTCATTTTGAAACCATGAGTCAAAATTAGCCTCTTCTCCAAGTTGTTTCTGTTAGGAACCGGGGTCACAGTGACACAGAAATAAATAATATGCCAGATACATTTGTGGGGAATGTTAAATATATCTCAGAATTTGGCTATTCTTCCCTTCTCTCTTTTAACATCACAACTTTCCAGTATGTAATTTGATGTGCAGCCATTCCACTTCCTCAGAGGTGAGCTGAGTTTTGGCTAAAGGGTGGTAATTGAAATGATGCAACTACCTGCTGGGTCATGATTTTGTGAGGGAAATTTATGTTCTTAACTAAAATCTTTCTGTATATCTAATATCTTTCTGTATGTCTTCTCCTGATGTGCACAAGGGCTAGTGAGCCTCTCTAATTGTCTATGGGAGATAGCAGCCATCTAAAAGTAAAATCCAGAGAAACCTGGGCCAATTGGTGATCTTCTAAGAAGGTTAGATCAGTACTTTCCAGCCTCACAGTAAAGGAGGGTGCATCTTTGGTTATACAGACTGATCTTTGCTTGTCTAAACTATTTTATTGAGTCTTTCTGTTGTAGTCCTTAACCTTTGCCCAAATTAAGAAAGGATTCTACATGGAAGAGAGATTAACATTTTCACAAAATCTTGAATGATAGGCAGGAAAAGATAATTGAGGTGATCAGAAATGGGAAAACAGTCTCCATAAGGAAAGCATGTTGAGTGTCTATGGAGATGACTTAGTGGGTGAAAGTGCCTGTCAGGACTGGAGAACTGAGCCAAATTCCTGAAAACCTTGTGGTGGAAGGAGAGAACTGACCTATGCAGAAGTGTGCCCTGTTCTCTATGCATGTGCCATAATATACACGGACACATTCACGCATGAGTATGTGAACACATACACACAAATATTTTAAACAATTAACTATAATTTTTGAAATATTAAGGTACATGAAAAAGAATTATTTATTACATTGCAGATTTAAATAAGATTAAAACCTTGAACCATGGACATATTAGAGACAGGAGATGGGCAAAAATAGCAGCAAATCACTCACCAAATTTTCCTTGCATGTCTAAGAATTTGGAATTTATTCTGCTGATATTTGGGATCCTGAAAAAATGTGAATACACTAAAGAAAGATAGGACCATTTATGTCCTACAGATGTTGGTCTGGATTGTGGAGTACAGGATTTGAAACTAACAACAGGACATTATCCAGTGTCTCTGGGGCTGATTTAACAGCTGTAGGAAAACAAGGTGGCTCTCTATTATTTAATTCCAGGATTTGGGAGACAGAGGCAGGTGGATCTATGTGAATTCAAGGCCACTCTGGCCTACACAAGATCAATGCAGAAACAGATGTAGGTGGTGGTGGCTCACAATTTAACAGAGAGTCACATGCCTTTAATTCCAGCATTAAAGAGGGAATAAGACAGGAAGAGACAGAGGCTCAGGGATCAGTCTGCAGTCACTCAGCCTTGGTAGAGGTAAAACTTCTCTAGTGGCTTGGTTACTTTGCTTTCTCAGTCTTCGGCTTGAGCTCCAATATCTGTCTCTGGGTTCCTATTATTTGTGCTACAACATGTGTTCAGTTAGATTATTTTCTTTTCTGTCTGTTTGTGTGGTATATGCATATATGAGAATAGATATGTGTGTGTATGAGTATGCAAAAGTTATTAATGTGTATTGAGTGATTATATGTGTATGCATATACGTGTACATGTATTTTTAAATGCTATATGTCTATAAATCTATGTGTGTGTTTGTATGTATGTTTAGTTTGTGTGTGTGTGAGCATATGTATGTGTGTGTGTAGGAGATAGAGAAAGTGCATATGTGGGAAGGTATAAATATATGTGTGTGTGAAAGTAAGCATGTGTACATAAGTATGATTATGTATTCATATGTGATTGTGTTTGTGCATATATCTGTGTGGGGATGGGTACAGAAATATGTATACATGAAAGTTGGTCAACATGTAGGTTTTGGTTATGAGTTTTTGTGCACAAGTGTGTAAATATATTCTAAAAGACATATGTGAGCATTTGTCTGTGTGTATGAAGTCTTTGTATGTATGGTGTGAGTGTGTAAATATGTTATCATTTTGTGTATGTGTGCATAATTGTGTATATATATGTATGTATGTATACATGATTATGTACATCTGTGTTTGTAAATGTAGTGTTTCTGGGTTTTTTTTTCTTCTTGTGTTCCCATTCCAACCCAAAACTGTATTTTTAGACAGTGTATCAGCTGACCAGATTGTCCTTGAACTTGCTTTTTAGCCCAGGCATGCATTAAATTTATAATTCTAGTCTTCATCTCTCTCAGTAGCTATAATTATAGTTTTGAGCCAGAAGTCCTGGCCACTTTGTTTCTCTCAGTAAAAATATATTGAATTAAATTCCTAGTCATTTATATATAAATTGTTCATTGCTATATTTGTGCTATTGTGACAGAGCTGAATAGTTGCACAAGAATGAAAAATGTCTCTTAACACTGGCTATAGATCATCCATCTTGCCATAAGAAGGTTCCTAGGTCTACTGCAGAGGCTTCCTGAGCTGTCAACTGCTTTTTCAGTCACAGCATTTCTAGATTTAACATTTTGCATACTTGGCCTTCATAGAATATATTTTATTCCAGACTCTACTGGCACAAGACTGTTAAATAAGGGTTACCCTGGGTCACATTCAGAAACACTTTTTATTCCAAGCCTGATTTGTTTGCTCACTGAACAAACAGACTTTGATTCCCTACTATGTGCGAAATGAGCACACCAATGAGAAATGGAAACATGACATCAAATCTGGATTTCATAATCTGGTGTGCTAAAATACAATTGATGTAGAAGGCTCTTTGTTCATTCCTGGCTCCCCAGACTTGAAATAATTGCCCAGAAAATGTATTATTTAAAACACTGCATGGCCACTCACTTAAGCATATTACTAGCTAGCTCTTCTATCTTAAATTAATCCATAAGGCTTGTGATTTACCAGCAAGGTTCTGACACAGGTGTCTCCTGTTGGTGGCTACATGCTGTCTCTTTGACTCCACCTACTCTCTCCTCCTCTATCTGCTTGGAATTTCCTCCTTGCCCTATTCTGCACTGCAATAGGCCCAAAGCAGTTTCTTTATTAAACAATGGTATACACAGCATACAAAGGAGAATCCCACATCACACAGTAACTTGTCATATGTGTCCACAAGACAATGAAAAGCAGGAGGAAAGTGTGGTATCCTGGCCTTCGTTCTGCATCTACACTTTTACTGAAAACTAAGTGTTACCACATTTATCCTTTCTTCTTGAGACATTTGAATAATAAGAAGAGCAAAACCTTGGGACAACTCAGATGAGGAGAAGGCTTAGTAACTAGAAAAGTAATACATTATCAGAATACATTGGAGACTGGACTATTTCTCATGGCCAGAGCTGACAGTGACAGGCCAGTAATGAGCAGTACCATACATTGACAAGAGCTGCTTAATTCTGTGTGCCTTATACCCTCTTTTAAACTTAAACCCCAGTACCCTAAAAAATGTATTTAAGATGACTAACCTATTTGTTTTTCTTTTTTCCTTTGATACACGTGGAATATATCATCTTTCTCTACTTTTTACTGTTAATCAACTCTCTATTATTGTTTTATATCTCATTTGTTTTTAATTGACATGTTCAATGAATGAAGAGCTGGGCTCAGCTTCTTGGTCCTGCCAGAACACTGGCTTTTATACTAAAAGCTGCAGTAGCAGAATGTCCATTAGAGCTTAAAATTAATATAGGAAAGTGATAAATCTTTTAGTCCATTGGTTGTTTCTATTTAACTATATACATATGTTGTGTTTGTATATGATCACAGATATAGCTGTGAGTTTCAGCTTGCCAGCGCGTCCATAACAAGACTGCCCTGAACAAAGGGCTTAAACAATAGAACCCATTTTTTGCAATGACTACAATTTGGATGTAAGTTGTCAGCAGATAGGGTTTCTTTAGATGCCTCACTTCTTTTGCAAGGGTGCTGCATTCCTTCCTATGGTGCCCACCCCATCCTTTCCTTAGAACACGCACAAGTCATTTCTTAGAAGGACACAACTCTTGTCAGATAAGGACTCTTATTATGATAACTGTCACCTTAGTTACCTCTTTAAAAGTCTCCAGATTTAATCTGAGCTGCTGATGTTAGCATGCAATATACAGATATGGAGCAAACACATCGATATTGTATATCATATATTAATAAACATACCTATATTAATATCTGTATCTACAGTTCTATATCATGAATACATTTACATACACACACACACACACACACACACACACACACACACACACTACCTATGAGATCATTCCAGGCTAGAGATAGAGGCAAGATCTTATCTAAATATAAACCCTGCAAAGATACAGCACTCCAGGAGGTTAAATTTAAATTGAAAAACTAAAACACTGTCAAAAATATATACTACACAAATACGTGAAAAGCTTAGTGAGAGAATTAAGACTTGAAGAAATGAAGATGTACTCTCTCTGTCATATGGCAGACCTCTGTAGGACCCCAGATATTCTAACCAGCAGCAAACAAGAACAGGTGCTGTTATAGGGACCACTCTCGTCAGCTTGAACTACACACTTGATAAATCCAAACTCTCTTTTAGTATCAAATATCTTGACCAATTTTTTCAAGGAGCTAAACAAACCTAATATGATCCAAAATGTATCCCATAGACTCAGTCCAGTTAAGAATGGAAAGAGATCTAGAATGCTATTAAATCAAGACAGGCATGGATGAGCTTTAAGTAGGGCTGGGACCTTCCATGTTTATTCCAATTTTAATTTTCTATAAATTTCATACGTTTTACAGAAAACTCTGTGAAGGCTTGTAACTTGACTGAAGTACATTCCCATTGCTAGGTCTTTTATGCAGTTACCCCTGTTTATTTTTAGCCTGATTTACTACCTTTCCCCTTTACTCGCAGCTCTGCAGGCATTATCCCCATTATAAACATAACAGATTCTTGTTTCATAAGATCCATGTTACCTGTAGTTTATTCCTTACCCTCTTATCTGAGCCTTGGTAGGTCCTTCTGTTTACCCAGCACTAAACTGCAATCATTACTTTGTTCACACACTCAAATGTGGGAACAAACATTTCTCATCATATGGCTGTCATTTTGTTTTGTTTTCCAAGGATCTCCTTTCACAATCTGAAAACACATTCTCCACATGTTAATTTACTGAAATAGTTTATCCCACTTTTCTAAAACATAAACTCACTGAGATAAAGTCTACCTTTGCTGACATGGAACGAAAATCTGGCTGGTTACAGGAACACAGTAGATACACATACTTGACACCCTAGAACCTCAAGAGGATGCACAATTTGCTGTTGCAGTATAACATCGTTAAACAAATAACTAATGACAGATAAATACAGCTGAGAAACTTCAATTGCTTTTAGTCTGATCACCATCTAAATGAGGAAAATAAGGCTCAAAGGAATGTGTCCATCCTACCCATCTCCCTGTGGAATCCTGCATCTTTCGACTCCTGTGTATGGTTCTTTGGCACTGAGTCATCTTAACACTTTCTGAAATGTAGTGCTAAGAACTCCATAATTTGTGTGACTGGAGAAGCAATAGGTAATTGCTCTGCTTTTTTCTGAGTCCCTGCAAAGCTGCATCCCGTGTTCTCTTCTGCGCCCCCAGCTTGTTCCTGATTCCTACAGTTCTTTTGGATGTGGTTGCTTATTTCATGTTATTAGTTATTACCAGTCCAAACGCTCCAGTTTTCCCTAACACTAGAAGGCGGTAGTTTTAAAGAGGCCACCTTAATTATACATAAGCAAGAGAGATCACAGAGGATCCATTAACATAATAAACACAAGTCTCTTCTCAGCATCCCGCAAGCAAGGTAATATAAACACAACCATTATTCTCTCCTCAGCAGTGGGCAGGTTTCTATTCTGAGGGCTTCATCTGGCTTGAAGAGTTTGGGAGCTACTGGCACCCATACCTCATGGGGTACTTGGGCTTTCAGGAAGAAAGCATCCCATTTTCCTTTTTATTTGCATGGTAGTCTTTATTATTTTAGTTATTGATAACATAGCATGGGAGCAAGGTTACATGAGAAATATAATATATAAATAACATTTTAATGTAATCTAATACAACCTTTTAAATTAAAACCTAATACCTTTCTATGCTCCAGAGTATTTAGAGTTTCACTGCTATAAAGTAGAACCATCATGTCCTCTATATCTCTCCCAACAGAAAAAAATAGTGTGTTCCATTAAAGGTATAATTTACAAAATCTCACTCTCATTTTATCTTTGTTCCTAGCTTTTTCATTAGTGCTATGTAAGATCTTGTTAGATTCCTAAAATATTTTCATTCTCATTTTCATCACGGACGCCCAAGAAGGCAGCTCTTGATCTATGCCTGGAGATAAATAGAGATAAGAACAGGAGTGTCTTGTACCAAAAATTATTAAAGCAGATGATATGCATGAATCTGGATGGAAATGTGGCAAGAACATTTTTCCTTTGCACTAGGAGATGATGGGTCTGTAAGTTTCAAGGTCTGTGACTTTAGACCTGTGTTTTAATTCTCTGAGTCCATTTTTCCTTCTCAAAGAGTCATTCGTTATCTTTCATCCCACCGTATTATAAGGTACAACTCAACATCTCCTAATACATCCAAAATGATGTTAGTTCCCTATATTTATTTGGCACTGTGTTAAATCCTTCTTTTTCTTCACCTAGCATTCACTTACCATGAGAAGTTGATCTAACTGGAATTTTCCTGGGGTCTCATTTCTGGTCTACAAGCCTGCGGGATTTGTATAGTAACTGTTTGCCAGTTGGCAAGGAAGATTTATGTGCTGGAGTGGGGATTGAACTGTTGCCATTGGAGACAGTAACAGATGCTTCCTGGTTGAGGGTGAGCTGGCTAATTCAGGGCTCTGTGGTTTGAGACAGATCTCAATTACTCCCAATTATGAGAGCCCAAGGACAGTTGCTCTTAACCTCAACCACTGCTCACTGAGAAGACCTGGCCTTATTTATTCAGTTAACCTGGGCTTGAAATGTCTGTTAGCTTTCCTACTGTGTATGCATTCAAAGGACTTAAATCTCTCTTAAAACCTATGATCCCATGCCCCTCAGCCTCAAACAGTGCTGTGAGATTCCAGAGAGCTTTAAAGGGAGAACTAGGCTAAATTGTCAATTCCACCTCAGGCTGATGATTTGACCATGGACATTTTGGTTTCTCCAATGAGGATAAACGGCTTGAGTCTTGTGATGATGAAAGTGACAAAGTGAAAGAATTTTGTAAATGGGGAAGAACTATCCATTGCCCTTTATGTCACAAGGTCCCCTGCATAGTACGCTGAAGCTTGCCAAATCTAAATGAAGAAAACAGTGGGAAGGAATAGGACCTAGAATATACAAATGTGTTATGATGTCAAAATCCTTATCTTCATCTCTCAGAACTGACTTCACGTTGTTCAAATTCAAGTGAAATTATCAGTAGGCTTCTTATCACATAGTTTACAGATTTTATAATACAGAACTCTTAGTAAACTGTAAAGTGATGTGTAGACATGAGCAATTATTATTATGTGCTTAGAGCATTTTTTTTTCTTTTTTTTCTTTTTCATTTTTTTTAGTTTGGCAACAGTCGAATCAGCTGAATGCTCTGAGCAAGAACAATCTGTTTTCTTTCTTCTTGGCAAAGAACACAAAAGACAAAGCAGCTCATAAAAACTAGGACAAGAAAGAAAACTTTCTCTCTGTCTCTGCCTCTGGGTCTTTCTCTTTAACTATCCATCTCTGTCATTCTTTCTTTCCCTCCTCACTCTCTCCCTCACCTATTTCTCCACCCCCACCACACACACACACACACACACACACACAGAGAGAGAGAGAGAGAGAGAGAGAGAGAGAGAGAGAGAGAGAGAGAAAGAAAGAGAGAGAGCAGATTCCTACAAGTCCAGAATCCAAACCTCCATAGCAAAGGTTAAAAACTGTCCTCCTCTCCTTATGAGCTACTGGATGCCTGGTCATGATATTCATTGCCCAAATATTTAGATCTAAGTTAAGAACAACTCTCTGATTTCAACAAGCCTTCTCACATTGTATAGAGTACTAAACTTGGATCTGTGATAACTGGCTGTGCCCATTTGTCTAGCCTCTCCTCCTCCAGCCAACAGGTCAATCTGTATTTAAACTATGCTAATTTAAAAGTTTAAAGGTTTCATTAATCTATTTTTTTTCTCTCCAATCCCTTTGGCACTGCCCAGTGTAAACCATCACATTCACTTCAGTCCTTGGAGAACTTTCTTCACAGTCTTCCTATCTCTGCTCCAGCTCATAAAAAAAAAAAAAAAAAGTGTGTGTGAGAGAGAGAGAGAGGAGAGGGGGAAAGACGGGGAAGCAGAGAAATACACGCACCTCTCTCTCTCTCTCTCTCTCTCTCTCTCTCTCTCTCTCTCTCTCTCTCACACACACACACACACACACACACACACACATTCTGCAACAAAGTAACCATTTTTAAGTGCAAAAGTATTCCTATCTACTTGAAACTAAAAGATTTCCAATTCTCTACAATAAATGGCAAATGCCTTAATGCAGCCAATAGGATTTTGCAAGACTGAGCCCTATCTTGCCCTTGCAATACTACCTAGAAACTTCTGCATTCCAAAGACAACATCTACCTCAAAAGTGAGGATCATTTTCCTGATGTCAGCCTATTCCCATGAACTCTTTCTTCCAGGCGTTTCTCAGTATCCCATCCTGCATGGAGGTACACAGTGCCCCATCCCCACCTAATTAACTTTATCCTGCTTCCTTTTCATACAGAGAACTAGTTTGCATGTCATTCCATCAGAGGTATCTTCCTCAACTTCTCAAAGTTAATAATTATTCCCTGTATTTCATAGGCTCAAGATCAGTCATATTTCATTTCATACTGTTTATTTCGACTTGACATGTATATGCATTGCTCTGGTAATTTGATTAGTACTTCAGAAGTCTTAGAGCTCTTGAAGACATATTTGCTTCCCTCATAGGTCTAGAGTCTCATAATGCACATTACATAGTTATTTCAAAAAATGAACATGGAGTTTGGCAATGTATGTATCTTTTCTCATTTCTCTCCTAGAATTAGAAACTAATACTGTTTTCTTACATTTTTAAAGCTATATGGAATAAAGAGAGGGGATCATTTATCTAAAATTTCTAAAGCACACCATGTCTTTAACCTCCACAATAAGAACCAAGCTAGGGAGAAAGGGCCACTGCTCGAATCACACACATAATCACTTGGTTATGTTCTCTAAACATGTTTAAACATAGTTTATTTATTAAAGTTGGGTAGTAATGTTGAAATTTATATACATATGCTTAAGTGTGTGTTTGTGAGATACACATAGCATCTAACATAATTCTAGAAACATTAGCAAGATTATAGGAATGAATTCCACTGTTTTTAACAAAGAGAATAATATGCATTTTTCCATAATGTCTTTGATTTGGGAATTCTGAGTTACCTGCTTTTGTATGATGATTGGAACATTGTGATAGTTTGAATCTGAAATTCTTCTTCTCAAAGGCTATTTTTTTTTTCTGGCTGATAGAATACATTTTAGATTCCATGGAAGCTTTACAAGGTTGTGTCAACAAGTACATCATTCAATATACAGACTTTTGAAGATGATAACAAATTGGCCCTCACTCTCTTTTCCACTCTCTGCTTCCTGTAACATACACTCCAACCACTACTTACATTGCTATTCCACTGTGTCTTGCCGTCCATGTGACACTGAAGCAAATCTTACCTCTTAAAGAATGTTCCTGTCAAGTATTGAAGAGTGATGTGAGAGTCACTGATAAATATGACTTTTTCTGATGATACTTTGTCCTCTAGTCAAAGAGTTCTACAACATGGTCTCCAAACCAAAACTGAACATAATCATACTTGCATTTTCATGGCTGATAGGTAGCAGAGTCCTGTAGTCAAAAACTTACCTAAGGACAGTATGAATAGCATCAATGTACAGTCTGTCACTTATATGACTCAACCCTTCTGTAACTTTGTTTACTTATCCATAAAAGGAGGACTGAACGTTTTCATGAAGTATACTGCATTGATACATAAAACATCTAGTACATGGCAATTATGTATTGGCTATAATTGATATTAGTTTATGTTTTTTCAAATGAAATTTAGATCATGCATAACGTGTTTCTTTGCATATATTCTTCTTTATAATTAAGAATTTTATGCATGTGTATACTAAAGTATGAACATATTCACTATATTATATAAATGCTTTCTCAGTATTTATGCCCACAGATATGGGCGGTGCTAATCCTTGATTATACTGTGGGTAGCAATCAGTGTTGATATACTTAACTTGGTTAAAAGGCTAAGAAGATATGAGAGCTCAGCTCTAAATGGGATGCTTTTTTTTTTAACCTCTGCCTACAAATCAGGGAATCTCAAAAAAAAAAAAAAAAAAAAAAAAAGAACATGGAACACAAAGACTGCAAAAGCCACATAATGTTTAGGAGTGTTGTGCAAACTTCTGGGCTTGACATGTCAAACATATTTATGAACTCACATTACCTAGAGTTACCTATACAAGACCATATACACTTATTGTTTTAAAAAGTAACTTTTGATCTTCAGACTTGAGGACAGTACTGTTTCCCCGAATCTGTAAGGTAGTTATGAAGCTTTTAGATGTTTGTTTAGTGAGAGCTTTTATAGGTCTGAGCAAATGACAATTTGTCAGCTGTGTTCAAATAACTCCCTAGGCAGTCCCTAATTGATATGAAATACTTAGTAAGACTCTATTTACCTTTAGCAGTGTTATAGCCTGAGTTTTCTCATTAACTTTGACTTACTAGTCATCTCTAGTGCCATTAGAAACAAAAGAGAAAATTGGCTCCACATATTCATGATACCGTAGTTGGGAAACTTGTGACTCACTTTGTGTTTCAAAGCCACCATATGAACTAGTTGAAACAACATGGGGAGAGGAATAGTTTGGAAGAAGGTAAGATATAAAAATTCACTACAAGAGCTCTGGAATAGGAGATCCTGAGGAGTTTAAATCCAAGATCTTGGTTTAGCCTTGTGGCTTTGGCTCTACTAATATAATTTCCTAAGCATGATTTACTGTTCTGAAAATTGGCATGGGAATTGTGGCATATGTTGCATGAACTCTAACAGCCTGATAAATAAGTGTTAGCCACAAAATACAGTTCACTCATAGCAAGTGGCAAATAAACATTAGCTATGAATATAGGCATACCTACATTGGCAGTCCAGTATGAAAAATCTCATTTTTTATATTCATTTAGGCATTGTTTATTGAGCCAAATAAAGCTCAAGTGAGACTCACTTCCTAAATAATTTGGGAGATCTTTTCCTTTCCCAGATCTGTTATACTTGAATCATACTTCCATTCTATTCATTCTTTCCTTTAATATTTATACATGTGCACATATTATCTCTTAGGAGTTGACAAAGTTATTGGGTGTAAGTTAATTTGATGAAGAAATCCTTATAACAGCATATCTGAACATTGGTCATTAACAAGCATTCTCCAAAGGGAACTATTCTGTCAATTGTCTGAAAACCTACAGGACCTGAAAATTGATATCAGTGTTTGTTGCCCAAAATATATGTATCTTGGATCTGAAATGTTTCCCCTTTTTCCTCATCACCTGTCACAGTTTCACCCATCTTTCAACACCAACTCAAAACATTCAAGTAAAATTATCTTGATTATGTCATGCCTAAATTGATCATGGAATTCACAGTGTATATTCTGACTATTGATCAAAAATCTTTACTACATGATTCACTGAATGCAACCTAATTCGATACAGTCCTTATTTCATTGGCAAAGTGAAAAGAAATGAGAGTTAAGAAAAATATGTTTTAGGCATGCATAAATTAGAATTTTTATTTCTGGAAAGTAAATAGTTATGTTACTGAGATCCCTCTGACCTCAAGATTTGAATCAAAGCCAAGTTGTATTGAGAACTAAGTTATCTCATTGCTCAAAAATGCCATCTATTCTACAACTTAAACTGCATAAATTATCTCTTTAAGCCTTGGCTTATTTATGTGAATAGATAAATAATAATACTTCCCCTTGAATTTTTTGGGGAAAATGTTTAGATCAACAGACACTAAGAATATTCTATAAAGTGCTAATTATAGGCTATATAAATAGATATTCTAGGACAAAATAACATCATCAAATGTTTTTGCAAACTGTTAGACAGATATTTAAAATTTACACATATTTACTTAATCTATAACTTTATATAGCAATTTGAATTGTAAATTTTATAAAATTTACATATATTATCCATATATTTATGGCATAAACACAAATTCATAATGTATGCATATAAATTAATAAATGCTAAACATATTGACCATGAAATTTGTGGTATCCAGAACTCTTTTTTAGAACAAAACTCAGACTAAAGTTATGGAGGGACGATGTATAAAGCAGGGAGAGAGAGAAAGAGAAAGAAAGAGAGAGAATCTAGATTTTTTATAACATTTTAACTGAAAAGATTCAGAAAACATCTGTATCCAGAAGGTCAAATATAATCATTAAAACTGAGTTTCTGTTTATTTCCTGTTCTGAGTTATTATTCAGTGTCCCTACTCTCTGAGCACATAATTAGATCTTTCACATATCTCTGAACTAGCCAACGATTGTTACAGTCCAACAAGTATGATGCTTTGGGTAAATATTTTTACCCATGGAACCTAAGGTCATTTCTATATCACCACATAAAGAGTAGAAAGTAAATTAGAAATCAAAAATAAAGTAGAAAGAAAGAAATCAATTCAGTTATTCTTTCTGAATGGTTGTAAATTAAGAAATACAGGACACATACATCAACCCATGCCCTCTCCTTTAGGATGAAAACACAGGACAAGGAATAAGTTACATGGAAGAATGATTTAAATGATCATGTGTATGTCCTGGCTACTTCAGCTCCCTCTGTTGATCCTGCTACAATACTTAATTGTTGCCGTATACTACTTAGTAATTACTGTTGCTACCTGATGCAGGAAATCTCTCTTAGAATCGAAGTCAAGCTCCTGAGCACGCGAAAAGTTTGTTAAATTCTGGTCATGAGATTAGTACTGTGGGATGCTTGGATAAATTCTACTGAGTATTCTCTAATTGAATACACCAAAAATAGCTACTTTTCACATACTATACATCATATAGACCCTAAGAGTTATACATATTTATTAGTTTAAATGCCACAGGAAAGACTTTCACAGCTTTTTTCCCAATCCATTTCTAAGTTATTTTTTTATTCTCTCTGAAGACATTAATTTATACTTCAAGGTGGCCTTGACCTGATTGATTTCTCAATTCGTCCCTAGCTCCTCAGCAGGACCATTTCTCCTTCTCACCTTCCCTGATTTTTTTTCTTTTTTGACCCTTCCCCAGTTGGTGGTCAGTTTCTCTTCAGTATCAGGCAGGGTAGCATCTGTCTTCACACAACTGTGCATCCTTCTGGACCCCTGGATCTCCCTCCTTATACCTCTCTTTTCACTGCAGGCCCTGCATTGGGATGGCATTCTCAAATATTATCTTCATTGGTTGTTACCCGTGTGCCCTTTCATTGGCAGAAAACATATCCATATTCATAAGATTATAAACATATTTCATAAACCAAATTTATTGTGAAGAACACTAGCTTTAACCCATGTTGATGCTCACCTTGAGTAGAGGATGGAAGGCACAGTGGCCTGCAGTTTGGTGCTGAGGAATGAAGGTGAGGTAGGAAATGAAAAGGCACTTCACCTTTTGCTTTCAGAAATATACTGTTAAGTCCCATTCCTGACATCTTGGAGTGTTTGTCTGTTCAGCAGTCTATCTCAGTGCAAAAAAAAACAGCATAACACTTTTTTCCCCAAATCTGACCATTTTCCTTATTGTATCAAAAATACCTGAGTTTCTGAGTTATTGTAAAACACTCTCTTCTGTTGCCACAAACCTAGATCATTCAGTCAATAAGAAACAACAGCTAAAGTATTGATTTTTACAGTAAAAGAAAACGGGATCCAAAAATGGTATTTCTTGAACATCTCCATCATATGAGCACTGCTTTAGGTTTTGATTTTTGTCTGAGTCTCAAAATCCTATTGTATAAATGTTAATCTCTACATATTAAGATATGTTTGCTTTATTTATACAATACTAATACTATAGCAGACTTAATTGCCATAACAAAATGTCTAAGACTTCAACAATTGTAATTTATTAATGTTTCTGAAATAAATATAATCCTCAAAGGAAAACATACATAATTAGGAACTAAGGTCAAATTCAAGTTCCTGCTAGCTCATGTCTAGGAGTTGTATTCATTCATCTGACAGGCTCAGTGTAAAGAAACTGAGCATCAACCACTGGGATTTGAACAGGAATTTGTGGCTCCTGGACATCTCAGTGTTGTTTAAGGTTTCCATTAATTAGCATACCCCCACACTGAGTCTTTGTGCTTCACTGCTCCTGTGTCATGTTTTTTTTAATCTGTACATGGCGTACTTATAATGCTAATATTGTTCACTCTGGTAAGTCTACTCATGTTCATTTGCCAGGCTGCTTTATAAGCAGCAATTAATTAGTCCTCCTAACTAACCCCTAATAAGTATATTATGTATAAACACATCCTTGCATACATGGCCGAAGGAGGTTTGACATCAGAAGTTGTAGGTTCAATTCACACTACTACCATGGACCTCAAGCTAACTGCAAAAAGGTGAAGAGAGGAGAGTTGAGGGAGGTAATATTATGATCTAGATCAAGAAATTACTACTACTGATAAAAAATAGAAATAAATTTGAACACAGAAAACTGTATAATGTAGAAAGTTACACACTCAAGGAGTTCTGAATTTGGGACAAACAGTACAGGTCATCAATCTTGCTTTGACACGAAGTGTTCTGCAATGCTAGTGTTTGTATAGCCTCGGACCAACTGATAAAAACCCATTAGTTCTCTGTTCTTCAAATGAAAGTAAAGAGAACAGAAATTCCTATTCTACATATTAAACTAGAGAGTTGCCTAATCATGACAGCCCATGTAGCATACAGTATTTGAGGGCTTTCAAGTCTTGTGGAAATACATTATTTGAGGTCACTCTTTGCATTCCTATATTCTTCCCCAGAATTTTGCATTTTACAATGTGAACATAATCCCAATGTGAGATTCAGTGGACACCGAAGATAAGTTTGCTCATCTTTCTATAATATTATGTAGAATTGTGCTGATATCACATAAGAAATTGTAACTGGAGACTGTGCTTTTATTCCCATTCACCCAGACCCAAATAATCACACAAAAACTGTATTAATTACAACAGAGCTTCACCAATGGCTTAGCTGTATTCCGAGTTAGCTCTTATATCGTAAATTAACCCATTTTTATTAATCTGTGTATTGCTACAAGGCTGTGGCTTACTAGTAAGGTTTTGGCATATTTCTTTTTCATCAGCTACATGGCATCAGCCTAACCCTGCCTTCTTCCTCCCTGCATTCAGTTTAGTTTTACCACCTACCCATATTCTGTCCTGCCATAGGCCAAAGAAGCTTCTTTATTGACGAATGGTAATAAAACGTATTCATAACCTACTAAGGGGAAGGCCACATTAAGAAGTCTCTTATATATAGTTGCAAAACAACATATTTTTTGCTTCAAAGTAATCTGTTTATCCACTGTTATCATTTTCTGTAAAATTTGTGATTTCTAAGCTGCACATTGTACCTGGACAAAGCTTATATTTAAAATAAATATAACATCTAAATCCTTATTAATTACTAGTTACTAAATTAATTTATTTATGGCTTGAATGTTTCCCTAAAACTTATGTGATGAGATTCTAACTATGGAGGCATTGAGTTGAAATTGGGAATAGAATCCTTCTAAATGTGATTAGTGTCTTGCATAAAGACCCCCAGAAAACTTTCGGGTACTCCATCATATGTGAAGATATCCAGAAACTATTAGCCTAAAACCCAGAAAAAGGATCTCATTAGAATATAACCATTCCACCCATCTATTTTTAGCATCTAGACTAGAAAACATAAGCCTGTGCTACACACAGGTTCCCTAGTATATGGGACTGTATAATGACAGTCTGAACTAGTATAATTCTGAATCTGATGCCTCAAATGACCTGTCTGCTTCCTCCATTAAGAAAAGTGAAATTATTTCCAAAGTTACTTTGCAGAAAATTGAAGCCTCATAATTCGTTCATTCATTATTAATAAAGAATTTAATTAGGTAATAATTTATTAATTTAGCAAATATGTATGAACATCCCTGTTAGGAGTGTAAAACAGCACCAGCCTTTGAAAAACAGCTAAGCAGACTCTTAAAAATGACCCAACAATACTCCTATTAGAAATGAAATGTCCCTTTACATAAGAACAATGAAAAACTGTGATCACACAAAAATCGGTTTAGAAATTCTCATGTAGCTTTTCAAATAGTCAAACATTTAAAAGATGTTTATGTATTGGTGAATGGAACAACAGTGTACAATGCATATCTAGTATAATGATTAACTTTTTATTGTCAATGCAACTGAGGATGCTTAAAAAATTAGTTAAGATTTCTGGCAATGTCTATAATGGAATTACAGAGAAGAAGGGAGGTCAAGGAAGAATTAAGAGAAGATGATCCATTCTAAACATGAGTTCATCACCTCATTTGCAAAAGGTTCCACTGAAACTAAAAATTAGGGAGATAGCCAGGCAGTGGTGGCACATGCCTTTAATCCCAGCACTCTCAGAGGGCTGGGCAGAGGAGGCAGGTAGACTTTGTGAGTCTGAGGCAAGCCTGGTCTAGAAGAGCTAGGTCCAGGACAGGCTCCAAAGCTGCAAAGAAACCATGTCTTGAAAAATAAAAATAAAAATAATTAGGGAGCGAGAAAGCTCATGAACAGATGCTCCAAATGCCTGTTGTTGTCTGTTGCCATTAGAGTCCAGATTCCATAGCTTTAAAGTGCACAATTGCACAAATCCTCTCTTTCCAGGGTCTTTTGGCCCTTCCCTTTCAGGTTGGGATGTATTCCTGTTATGTATCTTCCTCAAAAGCTCGCATAATCTTGAATTTAGGACATATCAGTGTGTGTACCTATATAGCATTACATCTATTAGTTAAAACTAATAGTATATGCTCAAAGGGATATAATTTTTAAAATATGTAACACTACTGAACATTACAAGAAACAATAAGAACAGCATATATTTGTATCTCAGAAATATTATAATGAGGTAACGGAGGAAGACATAAGAGTATATTCCAAACGATTTTGCTGTTTGACTCTTAAACAAGAAAATTGGAGCTGAGGAAATAAGGAAGTTGATAAAGTACATGATGTGCAATATTAGAACCTAACTTCAATTCCTATAACAAACCATAAAATCTATCACTGAACAAAGCATAAGCAATGATAACACCAAGAAGACATGCAAACGTGAAAGAGGTAAAGTTTGTGAGGCTTCAACACTAGATAAAGAACTACTGGGCTCACCTAAAAGTGGTTTTTAAACATAAAGCAAAGAAAACCAGCCCACAAATCACAAAGCCAGAGAACCCAGACATCAATGAGGACCCTAAGAGAGACATACATAGATCTAGTCTACATCGGAAGTAGAAAAAGAAAAGATCTCCTGAGTAAATTGGGAGCATGGGGACCTTGGGAGAAGGTTGAAGGGGAGGGGAGAGGCAGGGAGAGGAGCAGAGAAAAATGTAGAGCTCAGTAAAAATCAATAAAAAAAGAACTATGAGCAACTAGAAAGTGTTTAGAGTGGGAGAAAAGGTCTGTCCAAATTACTGTTCTGTAGCTATGAAGAGACACTATGACCAAGGCAACTTATAGAAGAAAATCCTTAACTGTGTAATTGCATAGAGCTTCAGAGGCTTAGTTCATGGCCACCATGGTGAGAAGTGTAACAGGACAAAAGCAAGAATAATGCTGAAGTAGTAACTGAGATGATATCTGATCAACAAGCTGAAGGCAGAGAAAGAGAAGGCTAATGGAGAAAGAGAGAATGTGTGTGTGTGTGTGTGTGTGTGTGTGTGTGTGTGAGAGAGAGAGAGAGAGAGAGAGAGAGAGAGAGAGAAGACTAGGTGGGCTGTGGTCTTCTGAAACCTTGGTGACAACGCCATACCTCCTAATCTTTCTTAAACAATTTTCTAATTGAGAGCCAATCAGGAAACCAAGTATTGAAATATATGAGTATTTGGTGTCCATTGTTATTTCAGAGAAGAAACCATTAATTATTTATTTAATCCTAAGGTATACAACCTGAAATTGTATGTACATAGATAGTATTATACTGACTCGAGCAGGTTTTATATATTTTTTTAAGAACACACACACGCATGCCTGAACAATAAAAGAAAAATAAGTCATGACTTTAAGATAAAGCAAAAGAGTGTATGTATGTGGTTTAAAGAGGAAAGAGAAGGGAATAATTAATATAACTAAATTTTCATTTAAAAAATACCTTTTAAATAAATCAGTGGAGAGGTGAAGAAAACTAGAGCTATCGGTTTCACAAGACAGCCAACCTAGGTTAATCAAGATACCTTAGGACTGTGAAGGTCCCTATCCTAACAAACAATGCAAAAAGACTCTGAGAAATAACACCCACTTTTGACCTCTGGCCTCTTCATGAGCCTACCTGTGTAATACATGTTTGCCTTCACTCATGGGAACCTACAGAGATACATGTAAATGTTATTCTGTCCTCTTCTAGGATGATCCCCAAGCCTCAAACAAAGGAGATGTATGTATACTCATGTCCCATTTAGGGCTGAGCATTCCATGATCTTATACTCTCTGCATATTGATTACTAGTAGATCTCTGTTTTAATTACTATGTACTGCAAAAAGAAGCTTCTCTGGTAAAAGTTAAGAGCTGCCTTAATGTCGGTGTATAAAGACAAGATCTTCCTGTTTCCCCAAGTTCCCCCCATCCTACCTTTCTCATTTTTCTCTCCCCATCTCCCCTTACCCCCATCCCACCCGACCCCACCCCCAAGATCCCAATTTTTTCCCCAGCAATTTTGTCTACTTCCCATAGCCAGGAGGATAACTATATGTTTTTCTCTGGGTTCACCTTCTTATTTAGCTTCTTTAGGATCACCAATTATAGACTCCGTGACCTTTATTTATGGCTAAAATCCAATTATGAGTGAGTACATCCCATGTTCTTCTTTTTGGGTCTGGTTTATCTCACTCAGGATAGTGTTTTCTATTTCCATCCATTTGCCTGCAAACTTCAAGAAGTCATTGTTTTTTTTTTTTTTTTTTTTTTTCCGCATCATAGTACTCTGATTGGGATAAAGGAAGGTTGGATAGGGGAGCAGGGAAGCACATATCTTAGTTAAGGGAGCCACCTTAGGGTTGTCAAGAGACTTGAACCTAGAGTGGCTCCCAGGTGCCCATGGCGATGTCCCCAGTTAGTTCCTTGGGCAGCTGAGGATAGTGAACCTGAAATGATCCTATCCTATAGCATTACTGACGAATATCTTCCATATCACCATAGAACCTTCATCTGGAGATGGATGGAGATAGAGTCAGAGACCCATACTGGAGCACTGGACTGAGATCCCAAGGTCCCAATAAGGAGCAGATGGAGGGAGAACACGAGCAAGGATGTCAGGACCACGAGGGGTGCACCCACCCACTGAGACAGTGGGGCTGATCTATTGGGAGCTCACCAAGGCCAGCTGGACTGTGACTGAAAAAGCATGGGATAAAATCGGACTCTCTGAACATGGCGAACAATGAGGGCTGATGAGAAGCCAAAAACAATGGCATGGGGTTTTGATCCTACTTCATGTTCTGGCTTTGTGGGAGCCTAGCCAGTTTGGATGTTCACCTTCCTAGACACGGACGGAGGGGGGAGGACCTTGGACTTTCCACATGGCAGGGAACCCTGACTGCTCTTTGGACTGGAGAGGGAGTGGGAGAGGAGTGGGGGGAGGGGAAGGGAAATGGGAGGCTGAGAGGAGGCGGTAACTTTTTTTTTCTTTTTTTCAATAAAAAATTAAAAAAAAAAAAAGACAAGATCTTTGGGGGTAATTCATTGCCACATTCATTTATTAAAAAGATAGTAGTAAGTTCTTTTTGACATCCTTCAACCTAGCCATTCGTGAGTTTTTGACTGTGTTAACAGAGCCAGGCTGGACTTCTATTTTTTGAATAGAAGAATGAATTTAAACTCAACTAGAAAGTAGTTGGTTTCTTTCATAACAATCATACTACCATTGTACCATGGAAAACATTGTGTCAGGCTAATCGCTACTATAGCTCATGGGCTTCACTGCTAGGTAGAACTTTTGATTTTCTCTAACATAACATGAATAGATCGTTTTTTATTCTTAATAACTAGTCAGTATGGACAAACTTCCATGTCAGAAACAGCTTTATTTCATTTATATCTTATATCAAATTTTAGAAGGAACCAAGAGTAATAGAAATACTCAAAAATGACTGAAGATATGTGTATCCTCTCCCACTTACCAAAAATTTTTGGCAGTAGACAATAATTTTTTTATTTACATGTATTTAAACATGTTTGTAAATTATAAAAATTTAAAACATCTGTAGAGTGTTTAATTATTAAGCAAGTAAAATTAATATTTCCATTTTCATATCATTTATTCATATTTGAAGAGTTTGAGATTATATTTTTTCTGGTTGTTCATAATATGTGTAATTGATTATTATGAACTGCATAGTAGCACTTTATGCAAGTAACTTAAATAATCTATATTTTGAGCAAGGTAATAACACAAATATGTATGTATCTGCTGAAATTCAGTGAACACTATATTTGAAATTGGCATATTTCACTTGTAATACATGCCTCAATCAAGTATATTTTAAAGCATATACAAATACTTTATCATATTAAATGGTGTGATTGTATTGTTTCTTCTCTCACAATCTAAACAAATTATTATTTGTTCATGAGTGTCTTCATTTTAGTTTCTATGTATTTAATATTCTATTTAGAATTAAAAACAATAAATGCCTGTGGAAGCATTGAGCTTTTTGTTCTGACAAAACTGAGTAGACAACAACTGCTCTGACTTGTCAGATCAGAGTGTTTCCACCATGTGGCATTTCACATCACTTTGGGAATTCAACCAAATCTTTATATAGTCTCTACCTGTTAATACCTTCTGTTCAGGTATGCTTAAGTCAGAGAAACAGTAAAGGATCTGGCTCTTCAGTTTTCTGCACAGAATGTAAACCTTCATCTACGGTCCCACCTCCCATATGTTGTGTGATGCAGAAAGTTTTCCACATTCACACCCACAGTGATGTATAAGTCTCACCTCTCCATAACAAGGTAAAGATGTTGAGTGCTAATTCTGCCAGGCATATCACTAAGAGTATTTGATAGTGTTATCTAATGTGCTCCTCTATATAACCAAAGAAAGAGAGCCCTTTGTTGACAGATAAAGTGGCCAATCAATGTTAAACAATTGATACAGGTACTTCATACTTAGAATTCCAACCCAAGGACAATGTTAATAAAGTTATTTTATAAGTGATTTGATATTCTTGATGCTAAATGTTTTCCATAAAGTTGTCTCTGACTTCAAATAGACAAGAGTGTGTAACTTTTGACAGATGAAATGAAAACATCCAAATTCAGTAATATCACATGACCGACAGAAGTATAATTTGTGGGAAGGTGTATGAATATTGTGTCCTTTAATTTATGGGAGGTCAAGGCTATAAATCTCAACTATAAAAACATTTATATTTTATTTAGTATGATTTACCAAAAGTTAATGGTCAAAATACGATCTGCTATATAATGTATGGAGACCCATGTAAATGTATTGGCTATGCCTTCATCAGCGGCAAGAAGACCAAGAACCCACAGGCCTAGCTTCTCAAGTCTTGGCAAAAAGAAAACACTCCCATGTATTATAGCCTGTGATTAGAGCAACACATGCTGTGGACCTAAATCAGATGTAGCAAGAGGCTGTCACTTCTTTTGTTTGTCTGCTTTTATTGTTGTTGTTGTTTGTTTACTTATTTTTTGTTTGTTTTTACATCCCTACCCAAGATTCTTTACTATACCTACCCCCATTTACTTCTCTGCCACTGTTTCTCTTCATGTATAAGCAGGCCTCCAATCGATGTCAGCCAGCCAAGGGACATCAAGTCATTGTCATACTAGGCACCTCCTCTTTCACTAAGGCTAGATACAACAGTCTAGTAGGAGGAAAAGGTCCTAAAAGCAGACAACAGAGTCAGAGATAGCCCCTGTTCCCACTGTTATGACTCCCACAAGACCAAGTTACAGAACTATGACATAAATGTAGAGGACCTGGGTCCATTCCATATAGGCTCTGTGGTTGCCAGTTCAGTCCCTGTGAGCCTATATGAGCTCAGGTTGGTTGGCCCTGTGGTTTTTCTTATGGTATCCTTGATTGTGCAGACTCCTACAATCTTTCCTCCACCTTTTCCATAGGATTGCTCAAGCTCTGCCTCACATTTGGCTGTGGGTCTCTGCATCTTTCCTCCTCAGTTGCTGGATGAAGCTTGTCTGTTGACAACTTGGCTAAGAACCAATCTGTAAGAAGAGCAGAATATCATTAGGAAACATTTCATTTTAATTTTTGCCAGTCCTGTTTGGTTCTGTTTTTGTCTCTGGGGCATCTCACCTCTGAGTCTGGGTCTTGGCTCTCGTGAGTGAGTTCCCTCTCAGCGTATGGTGGTCCAGCTATGTTCCAGGCATTAGTTGATCTTGACGTAGATTAATTCTCAGTTTTCTGAGAAACTACCAAATTGATATCCATCATGGCTGTAGAAGTTGGCAACCTCCACCAGCAATGGAGGAGTATTCCCCTTGTTCCACACCCTATCCTCCATGATCTTTCACTAGAGGTTTTCATCTTAGACATTATGACAGGTATAAGATGGAATCTCAGCGTCATTTTGATTTGCATTTCCATTATAGCTAAGGATGTTGAATATTTCTTTAAACAATTCTCGACCATTTGATATTCGTTTTAAATTTATTTCTTATGCCATTCACAGTTTACCCCTCCATTCCTCCTAGTTCTTGTCACCCCACCCCTCATTTTTACCATCCACTAATGTACTCCTCCTCTGTTCTTGTTCAGGAAATGACAGGTCTCTAATAAATATCAACAAAAATATGACATATCAAGTTGCAGTAAGTCTAAGCATCTATCCATATATTAAAATTGGGCAAAGTGACCCAGTATGAGAAGTAAGGTTCCAATAACTAGTAAAACAGTAAGAGACAGCCCCTGCTCCAGTGTAAGGAGTACAACAATTAGACCAAGTTACACAACTGTAACATATATGCAGAGGGCTTAGGTCAGTGTAGGCTCTCTAGTTGTCAGTTTAGTCTCTGTGACCACTATGAGCTCCGGTTAGTTGATTCTGTAAATTTCCTTGTGGTGTGCTTGACCCCCCTGTCTCCTGCAGTCAGTCCTCTCCTTCACTAACTTTGCCCAGTTTTAGGTTGTAGGTATGCATGTATTTTTATTGGTTGTTAGATGAAGCCCTTCTGATGGCAATTTGGATAGGCTCCAATGTATGAGTATAAGAGAGTACTGTTAGGTATCATTACATTGTGTTTTTTTTTTTTCTTCCAGTCATGTTTGATTTTATCCTAGGTTTCTGGATCCTCAGCCTGTGGATCCTGATACTCAAAGCAGTGTCAGAGATCATCTTTATACCCTAGAGTGGGTTTTAGGCTAAACCAGTCAGTCATGAGTTGGTCACTCCCTCAAATCTATAGGCCACCATACCCCAGCACCTCTAATAGGCAGGACAGACTGTAGGTTAATGGTTATGTGGCTGGGTTGGTTTCCCACTCTCTCCACTTGAATTCTTGACTGATCACAGGAAATGACCAGTTCAGGTTTTATACACACACACACACACACACACACACATATATATATATATATATATATGCTTGATGTGGGATTTTCCTCTATGTGCCGTAAATATCACCAGTTAATAAAGGAACTGCTTTGGGCCTATAGCAGAGATATAGGAAAACAGAGCTAGGCAGGGAAAACTAAAGTGAATGCTGGGAGAAAGAAGGTGGAGTCAGAAAGAAGCCATGTAGTCCTGCCAGAGACAGATGCTGGATAACTTGTTTCTCTGGATCTATGGATTATAGCATAATTATCCTTTATTTTATAGCTAAATATCTGATTATGACTGAGTATATACTATATTTGTCTCTTTTGACTTGGGTTACCTTACTCAGAATGATATTTTCTGGTTCTATACATTTGCCTTCAGATTTCATGATATCATTGCTTTTACAGTTGACTTATACTTTATTTTGTAAATGTACATTTCTTTGCCATCCCTTAATTGAGGGACACCTAGGTTATTTCCAGTTCTGCCTATTACAAATAAAAGTGGTAAAAACATAGTTGAGCAAGTATTCTCATAGTACGATGGAGTATCCTTTGGGTATAGGCCCAAGAGTTGTATTGCTGGGTCTTGAGGTAGATTGGTGTCCAATTTTCTAATAAATTGCCATATTGATTTCGGAAGTGGGTGTATAATTAGGCACTGCATTAGCAATGAAGGAGCATTCCCCCTTTTCGATATCACCTACAGCATGAACTGTCATTTGACATTTGATCTTAACCATTCTGACAAGTGTAAGATGAATTCTCAGAGGTTTTTTTTTTTTTTTGTATTGCATTTATCTGATGGCTAAGGATGTTAAACATTCCTATAAGTGTTTCTCTGCCATTTGAGATTCCTCTGTTAAGAACTCTCTGTTTAGATCTGGACCCAATGTTTTAATTGGATTATTTGGGGTTTTGATGTCTAAATTCTTGAGTTCTTTATATATTTTAGATATTAGCTCTCTATTAGATGTGGACTTGGTGAAAATCTTTTCCCATTTTTGTGGGCTATCATTTTGTTCTTTTGACAGTATCCTTTAACTTACAGAAGTTTTCAGTATAATGAGGTCCCATTGTAATTCTCAGTGTCTGCATGATAGATGTTCTGTTCAAGAAGTTGTTTTCTCTGATCGCTAAGGAGGTTGAGCATATCCTTAAGTGTCTTTTAGCCATTTGAATTTCATCTGTTGAGAATTCTCTGTTCAGGTCAGTGCCCCATTTTTTAACTGGGTTAATTAGCATTTTAACGTCTAGTTTCTTGAGTTCTTTATATATTTTGGAGATCAGACCTTTGTCTGTTGCGGGGGTGGTGAAGATCTTCTCCCAGTCAGTGGGTTGCCTTTTTGTCTTAGTGACAGTGTCCTTTGCTTTGCAGAAGCTTCTCAGTTTCAGTAGGTCCCATTTATTCAATGTTGCCCTTAATGTCTGTGCTGCTGGGGTTATACATAGGAAGCGATCGCCTGTGCCCATCTGTTGTAGGGTACTTCCCACTTTCTCTTCTATCAGGTTCAGTGTGTTCAGACTGATATTGAGGTCTTTGATCCATTTGGACTTGAGTTTTGTGCATGGTGATAGATATGGGTCTATTTTCATTCTTCTACAGGTTGACATCCAGTTGTGCCAGCACCATTTGTTGAAGATGCTTTCTTTCTTCCATTGTAT
>NW_026068178.1:18942-46128 GCF_014885135.2 Alexandromys fortis | reverse complement strand
TGAGAAGGGGAGGATGGGGGGAACTTGGGGAAACAGGATGATTGGGATAAAGGAAGGTTGGATAGGGGAGCAGGGAAGCACAAATCTTAGTTAAGGGAGCCACGTTAGGGTTGGCAAGAGACTTGAACCTAGAGTGGCTCCCAGGAGATCAAGGCGATGTCCCCAGTTAGTTCCTTGGGCAGCTGAGGATAGGGAACCTGGAATGACCTATCCTATAGCAACACTGATGAATATCTTGCATATCACCATAGAACCTTCATCTGGTGATGGATGGAGATAGAGACAGAGACCCACACTGGAGCACCAGACTGAGCTCCCAAGGTCCCAATGAGGAGCAGAAGAGGGAGAACATGAGCAAGGAAGTCAGGACCAGGAAGGGTGCACCCACCAACTGAGACAGCGGGGCTGATCTATTGGGAGCTCACCAAGGCCAGCTAGACTGTGACTGAAAAAGCATGGGATAAAACTGGACTCTCTGAACATGGCGAACAATGAGGGCTGTTGAGAAGCCAAGGACAATGGCACAGGGTTTTGATCCTACTTCATGTTCTGGCTTTGTGGGAGCCTAGCCAGTTTGGATGTTCACCTCTCTAGACATAGACGGAGGGGGGAGGACCTTAGACTTTTCACAGGGCAAGGAACCCTGACTGCTCTTTGGACTGGAGCGGGAGGGGGAGAGGAGTGGGGGGAGGGGGAAAGGAGGGGGAGGAGGGGGGAAAAGGGAGACGGGGAGGGAAATGGGAGGCGGGGAGGAGGCGGAAATCTTTTTTTTTCAATAAAAAAATTATATAAAAAAAAGAAGTTGTTTTCTATGTTAGTTCTTTCAAGTTTATTCCCCCTTCAGAAGTTCTTTTATTGCATAGGATTGTTATAGTTATTCTGTATTGTGTAATACTAGATTATTTGTCTAATGATGCAAAGATGTGTTGCATTCTTTTATATTGCACTTGTTTATCTCTGTGAAGCTGTGTTATTTTGCCTCTCTAAAACACCTAATTGACCTAATAAGAGTTCAACAATTCATAGCTAGCAAGGAGAGGAATAGGCAGGGCTGCCAGGCAGAAAGGATAAATAGAAGAATGAGAAGAGAGGGAGAAGTGAGAAAAGGAGAAGGTGAGAAGGACTCCACAGCCTTGCCACTGAGTCACACACCCATCCATGGAGTAAGAAGAAAGAGAGGCATATAGAAGAGAGAAAGATAAAAGCCCAGAGGATAATTTAAGGAAAGCTACCTAGAAAAGAGTCAAGCAAAGGCAGGCATTCAGAAGTATCCATATACTTATTTGGGTTATGGGTGGTGGGCCCCCAAAGAGTAAGTAAAAAAAAAAAAAAAAACAACAACTACAATCCTGAAATTTTCCTTTCTCCATATGACTATGAATATTATTTATTCAAAGCTGTAAAGAACAGTGTTGGTTCTTGGGAATATACGCAAGAGATGCCCTATCATACTACAAAAGCATTTGTTCAACTATGTTCATTGCAGCATTATTTGTAATAACCAGAACCTGGAAACAACCTAGATGCCCCTCAATGGAAGAATGGATAAAGTGTGGAATATATACGCATTAGAGTACTACTCAGTGGGAAAATACAATGACATCTTGAATTTTGCATGCAAATGGGTGGAAATAGAAAACATTATCCTGAGTGAGGTAACCCAGACCCAAAAAGATGAATATGGTATGTGCTCACTCATAAGTGGATTCTAGCCATAAATAAAGGACATTGAGCCTATAATTAGTGATCCTAGAGAAGCTAAATAAGAAGGTGAACCCAAAGAAAAACATATAGTTATCCTCCTGGATATTGGAAGTAGACAAGATTACCAGGCAAAAATTGGGAGCTTGAGGATGGGAGTAGAGTGGGGATAAGGGGAGATGGGGAGAGAGAAGTGAAAAGGGGAGAATGGGCAGAGCTTGGGGGAATAGAATGGTTGGGATGGAGGAAAAGTACATATGGGAGCAGGGAAGTATTTTAGTTAAGGGAGCCATTTTAGGGTTGGCAAGAGACTTGACTCTAGAGGGTTCCCAGGTGTCCAAGGAGATGTCCCCAGTTTGTTCTTTGAGCAGCTGAGGAGAAGGCGACTGAACTGGCCCTATCCTATAGCCAACTGATGAATATCTTACATATCACCATAGAACCTTTATCTGGTGATAGATGGAGATAGAGACAGAGACCCAGTTTGGAGCACTGGACTGACTCCCAAGGTCCAAATGAGGAGCGGTAGGATGGAGAACACCAGCAAGGAAGTCAGGACCATGAGGGGTACGCCCACCCACTGAGATGATGGGGCTGATCTAATGGGAACTCACCAAGGCCAGCTAGACTGGAACTGAAGGAGCATGTGATCAAACCGAACTCTCTGAATGTGGCTGACAATGAGGGCTCACTGTGAAGCCAAGGGCAAAGGCACTCGGTTTTGATTCTACTGTATGTACTGGCTTTGTGGCAGCCTAGTCTGTTTGGATGCTCACCATCCTAGACCTGGATGGTGGCGGGGGGACCTTGGACTTCCCACATGGTAGGGAACCCTGACTGCCTTTTGGACTGGAGAGGGAGGGTGAGGGGAAGTGGGAGGATGCGGGAGGATAATGGGAGGAGGGGAGGAGGTGAAAATTTTTAATAAAAAAGAAAAAAGAAAAGAAAGAATATTGTTGGAATTTGCTAGGAATTGTATTGAATCTCTAGATTGTTTTTGGTAAGGTGTCCATTTTTGCTTTTAGTCCTGGCAATCAATGAGCATGGGAGACCTTTCCATAGTCTTATAACTTCTCCATTTTTTTTTTTTTCTTCAAAAACTGGAAGTTCTTGTCAGGTTGTTCCCTTGCATTGTTAAAGTTATTTAAAAATATTTTATTTTTTTGTGACCATTGTGAAAGGTGTCATTTCCCTAATTTAATTCTCGGTCCTTTTTGTCATTTGCATATAGGAAGGCTTCTAATTTTTTTTTTTTTTTTTTGAGTTAAGTTTGTACCTGACTACTTCAGAGGTTATCACTTCTTATAAGGCCAAAATTGTGGTGATGCTGGGCCAGGACAAAACATTTGTCACCTTGCTTACCCACAAGATATCCTTCTCTAAACCACATCATAATGTCATGCAGAACTTATCCAAGAAAGAGAGTAATGGAAGAATTCAATTGTCACTATACTATAGCAAGCTTGTTGGCCTTTGAAGATAGAATGACAATGACTAAGTTATGGAGAGGTAGGGAGGTAGGGAACTAGAGAAGTGGGGATAGGAAGGATCTGGTGCAGCATGATTGAAAAACAGGAACAGGGAGGCACATCTAGAGGTAGAGGAAGATCTTCATTTGAGGTGAGGTTCTACATTCTGAACATATACTTCACATCAGAATGATTTTGTAAACCATGACTTCAAAAATAAAGATATAAATTTCAGAGAAACAAAGCAGCTCGAAGTGCAGATGATAAGTGGCTGTAGAGTGTCCATTGCCAGATTGGACATCTACAATACTTCTCTTCTTACAAGATTCAGGAAACTTCTTGGAAGAAGTGGCAGAAAGATTTTAAAAGCCAGACATCTAGGAGTATTGCTGAAAAATGGTATTTCTAGAAATTAGAGATTGCTGCATTGGTGATGCCTCAACAGCTGTGAGGGTAATGGAACAAGGTTTTACTCCTAATTGAGGAGGTACTGACTATTGATTGTTGTATAGCTGGGTCAGTTTCTTCATGAATATGCTACCACAGGGTAGGCAGAACACTTGTCCATGCTCAAATGTTCAGTCCTGTATCCATGTGCTTATGAGCAACATTAATTCAACTTAGCAGATTATGTATTTAAAAAAAAATAAAAGAGTATGTAAAACTAGGAGGGGTCTGGGGGAATAACAATAAGGAAGTTTGAGGATTAGGAGTTGAGGTGTGAGGGGTATATATGAAACAAATATGTGGAACTAATGTGTGGGAAATTGAGTTTTAAAATTCCTACTTTAACTACAGAACATAAAATGCCATGTTCTGCACCCTTATTAGCTCTAAGCCTTTAAAGGTTTTGATCACATATCCATGAATATATGGTAAAGATTAAGTCAATTCTAATTAAGCGCTAGATTTGGGAGTATCTAAAACTAAATAAATCCCAGTTAAATATTTGGTAGCTGTGTTGAGCCAAGTGCTTAACCATACTGCACTATAGATTCCTTATCAGAGAAAGTAGTTTTATAACAAAATGTCAATGTATTGCATAATTAGCCACTCAAATGAATACCTAGCCCACAGTGAAAGTTGTATGATTTTTAAATATTGGCCAAAAAATACCCCAAAGCTCTTATATGCTTGTCTTTAAGCATTTTTTAGCACTAACTCACTGATAAGAGTTATAGTAAGGTTGTCTATTTAGTCATATTCTTCTGCATTCTCTTATTAATGAATAGACAATCTTAAAACAATATTAAGAAACAAATTATAAACAGGAAAATATTTATGTGCATAATTGTACATAAATATATCATTTATTTGTTCATAAGATGCCATTACATGCCCATATATATTCATGCCTTTATAAATCTCTGATAGCACTGTTATTCTATTTTTGTTTTACCTAACATTAAATTGCAAGCATTTGTTCAGATGGTACATTGCCATAATTATAGCTGTAATGGTTGCATAATATCCTATTATGTTGATATATCATAATTTACTATAAAGTATTCCCCTACTGATGGACATTTAAGTTATTCCAATCTTTTGGCGATTATATCTAATGGTATAGTGATCATTACTGAGCTCTCAGCTTGATTTTTGCTGAATTATTTTCTTGGGATCCATTGCCAGGAAGAAGATTCCTAGGGCAAAGAGAATAAATACATGTAGGGTGCTTGCTACATATAGAGCCACAGGTTTTCCAGAGGGGCAATAATAATAAATAACAATAATAATAGCTACAAGTAGCACTTAATCTGCACAGATGCTGCATTGAACTGTGGCTGCATATTGTTTCATTCAGACCACAGGAATGATAATTCTTATTTTACTTATGAGGGAACTGAGGCAGTGGGAAATTAAAATAACTGGTATAGAGCCATATATTTAGTAAGTCATAAAACTGGGAAACGAACCAAAATCTTGTGTAATATTGAAGTCTGTTCATTACAGTAGGCATTTAAATACTCCTCTTTACTTCCTGCTGTTGATAGGTCCAAGATTGCACAGAGTTCTAAATAATGGTTCTGATCTCTCCATAGTGACTCCAACATCACCAGCTTATCATGGATAAATTCTTTTGAAATTCTTCCGCATCCATAAATAGAAATGTGTTCATAAGCTTTTACATCTCCCAGTCGATCTGCTCCCCCGCCTTCTCTTTTCTGGGCCTTCTTTCTCATTCTCCTGCTTCATCTTCTACCTTCTCCTCCTTTTTCTCCTACTAGAACTTTACCTTCTTCCTAACCACACATTTTGAGTGTCGCCAGAATGCTTAGTTTTCCTAGAAGCTGAGATGGAAATGCTTCTCATTATTTTCTTGCACACTGAATTTTCCTCATTCTATAACTTTAAGCAATTATACCAAATGCTCATAAAAATTTGTGTACTTTGTGTTTGTCATTTGCAACTTATTTTGAGTGCTATTAAAATTAAATTACTGAATTAATACATTCCTTAAATACTATACATAAGCTATTTAAAAAAATTATGCAAGTCTTTGCTCTACATTAGATCTAATTTCAGAATAATTATTTTTAAAAGAACACTTTCATAATATATGAGAGGTTCAGATTAGGTCTTGCAGGCAGATGTACATATTTTTAAAGTAATAATGTAGGATAAAATAAAATGTTTTGTTATACAACATTAATATTTTGTCTAAAGTAAGTTTCTTATGGGGCTTGATCAGGTTTTGTTTTAAATGTAATTTCTATGATAGAAAGAGACCATTCTGATGGTTGCAAGGAAATATGTACAGAACCACACTCTATAATTTAAAAATAACTGTGAAATGCAAGATAGAAAATTAAATAAGAAAGTTCTTAAAAGAGAGAGAGAGAGAGAGAGAGAAGGAGACCGAGCTTCTTGCAGTAAGTCTAGAAGTGGAAAAATCACTCTATACACAGAACATCCTGTTACAGTTGTTGCAAGTGCACAAAAGATAACTCTCCAAACACCCCTCACATAATTCAGTGGTGAACTTTAGAACTGAGATGCAACAATTGAGACTATAATACCTATCTCCAGAGGCTTATGTGTCCTCCAGTTTTCTTATATTTATCTCCTTCTCCCCTGTTTTTCTCCTAGACTCCTTTCAATCTACAGAAAAATGAAACATTCAAATATATTATTTAGTCTGGAAATAAATGTCAGTGTTTTCTGTTCCCCTTCTCATTTATTTTTTTCTCTGATTTTTTCGCAGTCACTTCCACAGACCCAAGTATCATGGGTATATTTTGTAATATTTTGAAACAGAAATTTTTCAAGGAAATTCTTCACAAAGCACAGGTAACTTGAGCATCTAAGAATAAAATCAGAAGCTTCTGATTGTACCCATAGTTGCTGTTATAATGGATAACCAAACAACAGATCATAGAGGGAAGAGATAAACTTAGCCCCTGTCTCATAAAGTCATGATCAAGCCAGTGGATCCTGAGGCAAAATCATCCTTTTGAAAAAGTCCTGAGGTCATCCAAAGCGAGGTAATTATTTATAAAGAAGTATCATAAATTTTAAGAATATTAGTATTAATATTGGGAAAAAATTGAATTTGTTTGGGTTGTGTTTAATATATTTCTATAGTGTCTCTTTTCATTTTCCCATGGCAGAAAATGTTGGGATTATTTTTGAAACATTGATGGTATCCAGATTAATATTTGCTAAATCAACTACCTTGGAAGATCACCAATCAAGACGCCTGCTCAAAATCTTCCCTACAACTTTTCACAGAGTATCATGAAGCCCAGCAGGCCTTCGCACAACAAAAAGACTGACTAAGTGATCGAATTCAAAAGGCTTTCAAATGTCTGAGTTCTGACATTTACTGTAACATTGCTAACAAAAGAAAACCAAAATCACAGAAGATACCGCCTCAATTATCATCATTTAGGGAATAAGAAACTAGAGTCAGGAAATGGACTAAATATTTAAAGCAGTTTATTCATAAATATAGATATTTAAGGGGTGGTAAGTAGATTTGAGATACAACTGTCTGTAAGGATGTACCTGAGTTGGGCATACCTAAGTATTCTCATTGTGAATCCAATATTGGACTGATTTTATCGATTTCACTTAATCTCAGAATTTGATAAGATTTAAGTTATAGTTAAGGTTTTGTTTTGCGGGTTTTGTTTTGTTTTTGCTTGAAACAAGGAGAGAGCTAATGGTGTTGAATTCTTTACTTAAAGTCATAGACATGGGAAAATATAGAGTTTGCTCAGCTTTGAGTCCTCCTCGAAGTTCTTCTATGTATGCCATTGTTGCCCTGTCGCTTTTTATTGTAATAGCCTTTATTTACAGTTCTGACTTAACTCTGCACTAATGTATATGCGTGACAGACTTGGTTCCCAGTCTATTACACTGTTAAAGACAAAGAAGGATATTTGGGGCATAGAATCCAATGAAAACAAACGAGTTCTCCACAGTAAGTCCTTGAAAGAGCTTAGATCACATCCTCTTTCTCTCTTGGCTTCCCAAGTGCCAGGTGTGCCAGAAGGTGAGCCCTCCTCTGCATCCGTGCTTCTTAATTCTTATTCAAGGTTTGCTAGTGCTTCTTCAACGATCCAAGAAACCTTCTGCTTTTCTATAGAAAATACAGCATCAGTTCTTCTTTTTCACGATTAATCTATGGGTCAAATTTTCAAAGCTCTTAAACAGGAAACAGTAACTTTCTAACCTTCGCATGACTTAAAGTCACACATTGCATTATTAAGGAAAAATGCTTGTTTGGAGAATTTAAGTTCTAATTTTAATTGTTTGATTGGGGGCTTCACACTAGCTCCTGGCATCCATTTTAAAATGTTGGGTGGAAAGCTCCGTTTCAAGTCATCTTCCCTGGGAGTTGCCACAGTCCAGAATGTACCTTCAAGAAAGCCAGCCAAATGAAACCTCTCTCCAGTGGGGCTCAAGACCACTCCCATAGGCTATTTAAACTGCCCTCCCCCTCAGAAAATGAACATGTGGTCTTTCTGGTTTGCTTTTCTCCTTTCTGTGTTTTCCGGGAGGTGGGGGCCACCACTGAGTACTGGCATCCATTAAACCTGGGCCTTTTCTAATTTGGTTTGATTTGAATTATTGCATCAGCAGAGAGGTTTAATGGGCCAAAAAAGAAAAAAATAGCATTTATATGTTAACATCGTTTAGTAATACTCCCTCCTTTCTCTCTCTCTCCCTCTCTCTCTCTCTCTCTCTCTCTCTCTCTCTCTCTCTCTCTCTCTCTCTCTCTCTCTCTCTCTCTCTCTCTCCCTTTAATCGCCTCCCTGTTCTTCCTTCTTTTTCCTTCTCCATTTCTTTCTCTCCCAGCCTCTTTTCCCCATCTGCCCCATGCTTTGCTAGTGACTCAAGTTCAAAGTAAACTATGAATCACATTCAGGTGTCTGCCTGTGTGGCTCACAAATACAAGGCTTCCTTTTGCAAGAATAGCTCTCCTCTCTCCTGACTGAATTGGTTCCTCCTGCACCCCCACCATCCCTATGGCTTTCCCTCTATTTTTAGATAGACATTCTGAAGTCTTAATATATCAATGACATTTATAACACATGTTAATATCTAAAACGTCAATGCTCTATTTGTAGCAATGACTGCTGATGTGATGAGATGCTTTTGTTATGTCAGTGACTTTTATTATAAATAGGATGAAACTGTGAGCTCCTTTTGCAAAAATTAAAGAATAGTACTAAAGCACTCTCTGCCCTAGTTTGTTCAAACATCAGCCTCAATAAGAGGCTGTATTTTATTATTTGGGGGAGGCGCACATTTTATAAATTGCTCTTTATAAGTTCAGAGTGAATATCTGTCTCTTAGAATAGAAGACAGCAGGCTCTTCTGGATGATGCGTTAGAGCAGAAAGTGTGGATCCATTTTATAATCTTTGTAATTTCTCATGCCCTCTGTGGTGACTAGCACCTTGGATCACTGGAGGTGGCCAGTACTAGGGTCTTATATGAACCCTATAATACTGATCTGTGTCTCCTCACATTTTACTCATCATTAAAGTGCATTTGACAATTACAGAAGTTACAGGCTAAAAGCATCTGTATTGGGTGATTTGCCTTCAGCTAGGCAAGGACAAAAACTGGTGCTGGGTGATTTGAAAAAACCACTCTACCTCTCTGAGCTGCATTTTCTTCTCTAAAATATTGAAAATAAGTGAATCTACTGAAAAGAGATAGCAAAACTATAATGATATGTATCTATGTGTGTGTATGCATGAAATTCAAAAATGAATACATGCTTGAGTAGTAATCATTGCTCATTTTGATTCAATGATACGTATTTCTAACTTGCTGGTGAAGAATGCTTGGCTCTGTAAATCTGGTTGACCTGCTATTTATCTCGACTCAAGAGTGTAGCATGTGCCACTATCTAACTATTTTGCTTTGCTATTTCTTTTGCTTAGGACTTTCATGCATCCTTATAATGTACTTTGGCCAAATCTGTCCCCACATTCCATCTGCTCCAATTCTTTCCCACTCAAACGACTACCTTCTCCTTCCAGCTTCATGCAGTCTTCCTTAAAAAAAAAAAGAGGAAAGAAAAAAATATTGTTCCTACTTTGTGCTACCAGTATGGAAAAACGCTACCAGTATGGAATCATCAGCTTGATGCTGAATAACATTTTAGGGTCTTAGCCACTTTAGAAAAATGATTATTCATTTTCTACCAACCATCCATTGCCACTAGCTTCTTCTGTAATGAGTCCAGTGACTTTGGAAGAAAAGGTATGATTTAATGTTCCATTTCGGTCTCTGCACTCTGACAGCTCTTTTCCTCTGCCTGTTATCCTGTTGTGCTCTCTGTGTTAACTATAGTATATTGTTAAAAGAAACTTCTCTGGTGAAATTTCTGAAATGCAACCTCTGGTTAAGAAGACAAGAACATAGAATAAAGCCAATTAAAAGAAAAAAAATAATGAGGTTCTCTCTTATGTACTAAACCAAAACATGTTCATTTCTCGGTAAATGGAACCAGGTATGAGTTCTGTTATATAAAGCAGGTTATTATCCCATGGTTACAATAGTGGCACAATTATTTTTGGAGAAACTTAATAACCATGAAGCTTTAGTGATTGAGATTAGTAGCCTTGACCAAAGGAGATAATAGAGACAAGGGAGTTTATAATTTACTACATTTGCCATGTGATGATTTTATCAAGAAAGAACCTTCAATGATCTTTACAAAGAATTTTTCGTGAACACTGCAGCTGCTGGTTTCCTAACCTTTGACCTCCTGTTCTTCAAAATTGTAAAAAATAAATTTCAAAGATTGCTATATTGCTCAATCTATGGTATTTTTCTTTGAAAGAACAAGTGAAATAAGACACAGGCATCACTTTATCTTGCTATTTACTCTTCTCCTGTCTTCTTTTAACTCATTTCTCAAACCCAACATAGATATCACCTCCACTAGAATCATTTGCTCAATCTGCACTTTATCTCTCTGATGTGTCGTAGATTCTTCTATTAGATTTGTGATTGACTGTTATGTACTGATTGGCCTATCATCCCCCAGATCATGCTTCTGTTGAAGGAAGAACTAAGGGTTGTTCTTTATATTTCAAGACACAGATCACAAACAATAACTCTGTGTCAGTTTACTGAGTTGTGCATATTTTTGATGTCTTATGACACATTCTTCTTTCAGTGGGTGAATCAGCCATTGTTTCTGCTTGTTTTCCTTTTGTCAAATACACTTTTACCTGTTCATGTCATCTTTTTTTAATTAATTAATTTATTTATTTATTAAAGATTTCTGTCTCTTCCCCACCGCCGCCTCCCCTTTCCCTCCCCCTCCCCCAATCAAGTCCCCCTCCCTCGTCAGCCCAAAAAGCAATCAGGGTTCTCTGCCCTGTGGGAAGTCCAAGGACCACCCACCTCCATCCAGGTCTAGTAAGGTGAGCATCCACGAAACTGCCTAGGCTCCCAGGTTTTTTATTCTACTGGACCTATTAGTTTCGTTGTTCATGTCATCTTGAAGAATATGTTGATTACTTTGATTTAATCATGCCACATTGCATACATATTTCAAAATACCATATTATATTCCATAACAGCATAGAGTTATAATTAATTAATCACTTCTTATTTCAAATGCAGATTGGATACTACTCATCTTTTTTCAAATGTTCCAACTATGGACATTCCTGTACATAAACTGAGTTTCCATAGGGAGTCAACAATATCTGGTTCATTAAACTGGGGCAGGACCAAGCCCGCCCCCCATTCATTAAGGCTGAGCATGGCATCCCACCATAGGGAATGTGACCCAATAAGCTAGCTCATGCACCATGAACAGATCCTGGTCCTACTTCTGGAAATCTCACATATAGTTCAAGCTTCAATGCTGTCTCCCACATTTGGAAGGCCTATTTCAGTCTTGTGGAGGGTCCATACCTGTCAATGTAAACTTCATGAGTTTCTACAAGCTTGGTTCTTCTGTCTCTGTAGGTTTTTCCAGAATGATCCTGACCTCCCTTGCTCATATATCCCCCCTTCCTCTCTTCACTTGGATTTCTAGAGCTCAGCATGTTGTTTGGTTGTGGATCTCTGCATCTGGTTTTGTCAGTTGCTGGATGAAAATGCTATGATGACAGTTGGTGTATTCACCAATCTAATTATAGAGGAAGGTCAGTTCAGGCAACCTCTCTATCTGGGGCCATCCTTGTGGTGCTAGGTAATTTCCCTAGCACCAGGTTTCTCCCTAAGCCATGGTAGCTTTTCTACCATGTTCTTTCTTTCATTGTTCTCCCACTTGTTCCCTCTCCTCCCTTGACCATCCCATTCCCTTATATTCTCACCTCCCATACCCTCCTTTTTACCCCTCCCCTCACCCCGTTTCCCCAAGAGATCTCATCTAATTGACCTTCCCTGGGCAATTTGTGTGTCCCTCTTAGGGTCTTCATTTTTACCTAGATTATCTGAAGCTGTGGATTGTACTCTGGTTAATCTTTATTTTATATCTAATATCCACTTATATGTGAATACATAACCATGCTTGTCATTTTGAGCCTGGGTTTCCTGGCTCAGGATTTTTTTTCTAGTTCCATCAATTTGCCTGCAAATTTCATGATGTCGTTAGTTTTTACAGCTTAAGCTATAATACTTTGTGTGAAGGTACCACTTTTTTAGCCACTCTTCAGTTGAGGAGCATCTAGGTTTTTTCCAGGTTCTGGATATTATGAATACTGCCACTATGAACATTGTTGAGAAAGTGTCCTTGTGGTATGATTTACTATCCTTTGAGTAATGGCCAAGAGTGGTATCCCTGAGTCTTAAAGTAAAATGATTCCCAATTATTTCTGACAAACTGACATACTGATTTTCAAAGTGGGTTGAACAGTTTGCACCCAAACCAAAGGTAGAGGAATTATAACAGGACTCTACATCTTCTCCAAAATAAGCTGTCCTCAGTATTTTGATTGTAGCCATTCTGACAAGTGTCTTTTTGATTTGCATTTCCCTGATGATTAAAGATGTTGAGCAATCCCTTAAATGTCTTTCAGCCATTTGAGATTCTTAGGCTGAGAAGTCTCTGTTTAGCTCTGTACCCCATTTTTAAAAAATAGAATTATTTTGTATTTTGATATCTAGTTTCTTGAATTCTTTGTATGTTTTGGAGATCAGCCCTCTGACAGATGTGGGGTTGGTGAAGATTTTTCCCATTCAGTAGGCTCTCATTTTGGCGTATTTACTATGTCATTTGCCTTGCAGAAGCCTTTTGGTTTCAGGAAGTCCCATTTATTGATTTTTGCTCTCAGAGTCTGTGCTACTGGTGCTATATTTAGTAAGTTGTCTCCTGTGCCATTGCATCCAAGGCTACTTCCCATTTTCTCTTCTATCAGGTTCAGTGTGACTGTACTTATATTGAGGTCTTTGATCCATTTAGACTTGAGTTTTGTGCATGGTAATAGATATAGTTCTATTTGCAGTTTTCTACATGTTGTCATCCAGTTATGCCAGAGCCATTTGTTAAAGATGCTTTCCTTCTTCCATTGTAACTTTTTGGTTTCTTTGCAAAAACTTAGGCATCCATAGATGTGTGGATTAATGTCTGGATCTTTGATTCGATTCCATTGGTCCACATGTATGTTCTTAGGGCAATACTATGCTATTTTTATTACAATTGTTCTAGAGTAGAGTTTGAAGTCAGGGATGGTGGATGGCTCCAGAATTTCCTTAAGGCACAGGTTTGTTTTAGCTCTTCTGGAATTTTTTTGTTTTCCATATGAAGTTGAGAATTGTTTTGTCAAGGCCTATGAAGAATTTTGTTGGGATTTTGATGTAGATTGCTTTTAGTAAGGTTGTCATTTTTATTAGGTTGATCCTACCTATCCAAGATCATGGGAGACATTTTCATTTTCGGACACTTTCTTCAATTTATTTGTTGTACAGGTCTTTTACTAGTTTGGTTAGAGTTACTCTAACATATTTTATATTTGTGGCTATTGTAAAGGATGATGTTTTTCTCTTACTTTCTTAACCTATTTATCATTTGTATACAGGAAGGCTACTTTGTATGTATAACTCCAGTAATACAGTTTCTTTATATGGCAGATTACATTGACAGATTTCTGTATGCATAACTAACCCTGCAGCTTTGGGAAGCCTACTTGAACATGCTGCATAATTTTATGATGTGCTATTGGATTCGGTTTGCCAGTATTTTATTTAGTATTTTTGCATCAATGTTCATTAAGAAGATTGGTCTGTAGTTCTCTTTCTTTGTTGAATATCTGTGTGGTTTGGGTATTGGGCTAAGTGAAGACTCATAAAAAGAGTTTGGTAATGTTCTTTCTGTTTCTATTGTGTGGAACAGTTTGAGAAGTATTAGTATTAATTTTCTTTGAAATTCTGGTATAATTTTATGCTGAAGCACTCTAGTTCTAGGCTTTTTTGTTTGGGAGATTTTTGATGACTGCTTCTATTTCATTAGAGGTTATAGATCTATTTAAATTGTTTATCTTGATTTAATTTTGTTATATGGAATCTATCAAGAAAGTTGTCAATTTCTTTTAAACTTTTCAGTTTTGTGGAGTACAGTTTTTTGAGGTATGATTTGATGATTTTCTGGATTCTCTCAGTACCTGTTGTGATGGTCCCCTTTTCACTTCTGATTTTGTTAATTTGTATATTATCTCACTGCCTTCGGTTAGTGTAAATACAATTTACTTATATTGTTGAATTTTTTCAAAGAACCAACTCTTTGTTTCTTTGATTATATGTATTAGTCTCTTTGCTTCTATTTTAATGATTTCAGCCCTCAATTTGATTATTTCTGGTATATATTCCACCTTGGTGAATTTGTTTCTTTTTGTTCTAGAGCTTTCAGGTGTCCTGTTAATTGGTTCGTGTGGAATTTCTTCAGCTTCTTTATGTAGGCATTTTGTGCTATAAACTTTTCTCTTAGTACTGTTTTCATAGTGTCCCATGAGTTTGGGTATGTTGTACCTTCTTTGTATTAATTCTATGAAGTCTTTAATTTCTTTATTTCTTTCTTGTCCCAGGGGTGATTCAGTTGAACATTATTCAGTTTCCATGAGTTTGTAAGTTTTCTGGAATTTGCATTGTTGTTGAATTCTAACTTTAAGCCATAGTGATTTGGTAAAATATAGGGGATTATTCTGATTTTTTTTTAATTTGCTGAGATTTTTGGGATTTTTTTTTTTTTTTTTTGTGTGTGTGTGTGTGTAGGACTATGTGGTCAGCTTTAGAGACAGTTACATGAGGTGCTAAGAGGAAGGTATATTATTTTGTCTTGGGGTAGAATGTTGTATAAATGTCTACTTAGTCTATTTGAATCATAACAAATTATACTTCCCCTGTTTCTCTGATAATTTTCTGTCTGGCAGACTTGACTATTAGTGAGAGTGGAGTGCTGAAAACCCAGATTATCCATTTCCAGAACTTCCTTGGTTTGTGTTTACTTTATTGCCTCTTTTTCAATTTTCAAGTCCTGAACTGTGTTCTTTCCTTGTTAGATTGCTCTTTCTTGGCTTTCTTTAAGAGATTTATTTATTTCTTCTAATTTTTGATTGTCTCTTCCTTTATTTCTTTATGGGAACTTTTCATTTCCTCTGTAAGGGTCTCGATCATCTTCAGGAAGATTTTTTTAATGTCATTTTTCTTCTGCTTTTTCTGGGAGGAATGTTCAGGTCTTTTTGTTAAATACTATTAGATTCTGGTGGTGCCATTTTGCTTTTTAAGTTGTTGAATGTATTTTGTTGTTGTTGTCATCCACCCATGTCTTACTCCAATTGGTGCAGACAGTGCATTGCATCTTCATTTTGTCTTTCCATCCTTGTCTGTGTTTCAGGGAGTCACTTTTGGCTCATTCTGTGTAGTCACTGTCTGTGTCTCCAGGAGCCACTGAAGTTTTGGGAGACGGGTGGCAACTGAGGCAGCCTGAAGTTTTGCCCCAGGGCCTAAGAACTAAAGACTGGGCTCTGCATCTGAGAGGCTGGTCACTCACCTCCTTGTCCACTCTGTGGAGTAGCGGTCTGTGTCTCTGTGAGATGCTGAGGTCATAGGGGATTAGCATAATTTTTTTTTATTGCACTGTAAATATTTATTCACTAAAAGTGTATCTAAGATACATTCTCCAAATAAGATACCACATTTTAAATTCAAATGAATGTAGTAACATATGAGAGGGAATATTAAATAAAAATACAAAATTAAGAACTTTTATGTAAAATCATTTTTGAGCTACTCCATTTTTTAAAAATAATAAGTAACAATGATTTCATTTTCTGTGTTCATCCAGCACATAGTTATTTACTTAAATAAGGCATCTGTCTGTTCATTCTTCAGAGTCCAGCATCAATGGCTAACCTAAAAAAATGCATATCTAAAAAATTAGACAAATCATAATCCAGAAAAATATGATGAGAAACTAGGGAAAACAGCAACATAAAATTAATCTATCATTGTACCAAAGCTTTCATGAAACAATGAAATGTGAAATTAAATCATCAAATAAGGAAAGCATAAATGCAAAGGTCTAAATTCAAATTTGCCCCAGAAGTTATCAGCACTCAAGATTAAAGGGAAAACATATTTTTCAGCAGACATCTTCTAGGCCTGAAGGTAGTGGAGTGCTGTGCTCATGGTCCCTAGAGAAGAAAATCACTGGATCCTGCTACACCTGTGCAGTCGCTCTTCAGTGGTGAAGAAGAATGAGTATTTCAGCCCAGGAACAAAGGCTGAAGGAGCCCACCTCCATTAGGCCTCTCACGCAATGACTGTCAGAGGAAACTCAAATTGGAAGGAAAGAACGCTAGCTAACAACACTAAAAGATAGGGAGGTTTACAGCTCATTTTAAAGGTTGCACACAGTCAGCTCCCAAATTTAATACATACTATAATGGTAGTGAGTCAATCACTTTTAGTATATTGAGATTCTAGCCCATCCCAGCCAGAATGGCAGTCAGTAACGAAACAAATAACTTTTAACTGTAGTATAAAAGTTAAAAGATGAAGATATTAAAAATAACTATAGACACAATCATCTCAAACTGAATACACAACATAAAAAGATGTAAACAGCATAAGAAAGAGGGGCAGATGAGAAGAATATAGTTTTTGAGTGTGGCTGAAATTGCTATCAAATTAAACATACTGTTATAACCACAAATGCCTTTGGAAAGCCACTGACATCGAGTATCTAGTAGAAAAACAAATGAGAACAAAACAATCAAATAATCAGGGAAGGCAGCAAAAACAAGGACAAAAAGAAAAAATAGCTAAGGAAATAAACAAGTGATAAAACAGCAACATTTAGTCTATTCCTATCAATAATTACCTAAGAAGGTTAGGCTGAGGTTTCTCATTAAAAGACAGAGCAACTAATAGAGGGGAAAAAACAATACTTAAGTACATTTTTCCTATGAGACATTTATTTTTCTTTAAAGACATGTTCTGGCTGAAAGTGAAGGTGAAGGAAAAGATAGTAACCACATTGATAACCAAGAGAAAGCAAAAGAAACTAGGTTAAAATCATATTAAAGAGACATAATGTTGAGGAGGGGATGTTGATATGATGGGAGGGAGATAAGGGGGTGGTAAGAATAATCAGAAAATATACATGTATGAAAAGTCAGAGAACAAAATTAATTTTAAAAAGAAAAAGTAACATCTCTGCACAGCAAAGAGTGGTTACTATAGAGACTCACAGCTGGTTAGACCATAGAGAACAACCATCAGTTTTGGAGAGCTCATTGACAAATAGGGCATATATAGCACAGCTTCTTCCCATGAGGCTCAGAGGACATTGTGCAAGAAGGCATGGAATGAGCATAAGAGGTAGAAGTTGGGGAAAAGTGTTGCAAAATGCTGTCTACTAGATAGGACAGGACCATAGCACTTATGAGCAAGATATAACAGGACCAGTGCACTTATGAATTCACACCAGCTGTGGTGGTCTGCACATGACTTACACAAGCCAAGCCAGTCACATTCCAACATGCATACAAGGGTGAACACACTAAGGACCTACTGACAGCTGATGGCTACTAGGAGGGGAACAGTCAGTTTTCTTTAGTGGTGTGCCACCTAGTAGGTTGACTATGTGCCAGTGGATGGCCCACACTCATGTATTTGTTGACAGCATTAATTGGACACAGAAGGCCATTTTCAAAAACAGTTTCCATATCAAGTCAAAAGAGGAGATGAATCGAGGTATGGGTGTGGGAAGGGAAATTCTGGATTGTTATTATCAAAGTACATATATGAAGTTAACAAGAATAAAATTAAAATTTAAAATTAAAATTTTTAAAGAAGAAAATTAACTCAACAACAGGACAAAAAATACATATACCAGATAGTAGATCACTCACATATATCAAAAAAAATTAACAGAGTTTGAAGAACAATAGATCTAATATAATAACAATAAGATACAAGAATACTGGATAGCTTATTTGTCAAGAAAAAAATAACAAAACAAATGTGAAGAACCATGCAACCTAAGTGGGCCTCGCAGACCATGGAGAACACTCTATACAGTAGGATGGACAGTTTGTAATCTTTTCAACTATGTGTAGATGCTACACATGATAGATTATGCTCGGATGCAGAGGTCTAGCAAGTTACAGAAGACTGAATACTGAGCACCTCTTATGGCTACAGTTATATGAAGCTAGAACATTGTGAGAAGAGAGTTATAAATAAGTAGAAATTAAAGAAAATGATGTTGACTACAGAATGAGTCAAAGAAAATATCAACAGGTAAATTTGTCTTGAGACAAATAAAAATGAAAACACAATGAACAGGAACACAGAGCCTGTTGGAAAAGTTGGTTTAAGAGTTGGTTATGTTTAGTTTTTCTACTCTTCTTCCTCATGTTTCTAAGGAGTTTCACTCATGTTTAGTTATTATATTATTTAACAAAATTTTTATCTTGTACTCATCATCAGTGTTGTGAAAGTTCCATTTTAATTTTCAAGCATGTGTCATTTTTTTTGCTTTTTACAATTCTGTGGGTTTTGACCAATGCATGACATATTTCTATAGTTTCAGTCTAAAAAGAATAGTTTTGCTACCATAAAAATCCCTTGAAGCCTAGTGGTGATGGTTCATGCCTTTAATCCCAGCACTCAGGAGGCAGAGGCAGGCAGATCTCTGTGAGTTTGAGGCCAGCCTGGTCTACAAGAGCTAGTTCCAGGACAGGCTCCAAAGCTACCAGAGAAATTCTATCTAGAAAAATCAATCAATCAAACAAAAAAATCCCTTGAACTATTCTGTCATGCAAATTCTAATTGGTCTTAATAATAAAGAACAAGAGTCAGATATGGGGTAAAAGCTGAAAAATCAGAGAAGCAGAGCAGCCAGCCATTAGTTCATCATTTGTGTCCTGACAATGCTTAAGTATGCATGAGCAGCCTGCTTTTGGCGGTTCTTCAGTTGTTCCTATCCTGGGCAGTCCTAAATGCTTGTGTTATTGTCATACACAAGGTTCCACAGTCTTCCTTTATGCTGTCTATCCACCAGTTTTTGGCCTTCCTCTTCGCCTTATCCCGTGCACTCCCCCAAGCAGTGCTATCTTTGGGTATCTGCTGTCATTCATTCTCACAACATGGCCAAAGTATCTCAAGCACCATTGCCGTATCCTGCAGTTTACTTCTTTCTGTGATGATGTTTATTAATATCATCATTACACAGCCTCTATCTCTTAATGTGACACTTAGAATCCTTCTGAGACATGCCATCTCAAACACATTCAGCCGTTGTTCTGAGAAGCATTTCATTGTCCAGGTTTCGGAGTTGTAAAGAAGGTAGCTCAAGACAATGATACAGCACTGGTTGCTGAAAACCCAAACGAACTGCAGGTCATGGTAAATAGAGTGGTGGAAGTCAGTGAAAACCTTGGTATGAAAGAAAACATCAAGAAGACTGAGATACAACACATGGGAAGGGCGCACAAGGATTTTAACATTGTAATAAAGAAACAGAACCTCAAGCTAAGAGCTAACTGTCTATTTGGGAGGAAGCCTCAGTTCAAAGGAGGGAACTATTTCAGATGTCAAAAGGCAGATAGGTGTAGTAAGGGCTACATTCCAGGCACTAGGAAATATTTGGTCAGGAAGAGATATAATGACAACATCAAAATTACAAGTATATGAAACACTTATTTTGAGCCATTAGTTCTTACCTCTACAAAATCTCAGACTGAATGCGGTATCCTGTTTACAAGTCCTCAAACTGAATGCTGTCTCTATGAAACCTCAGACAGAATCCTGAGCTCTTGTCTTTTCCTGCCTTATCACTTCCCATCTTCACCTCCTTAGTGCTTGGATTAAAAGTATGAGCCACAACTGCTTGGCTCTGTTTCTTGTAGACTAATTCAATCTCTTGATTGAATCAAGACAGAATCTCTTGAGCTCAGGTTAGCCTTGAACTCTGTCTCCTAAATGCTGGGATTAGAGGTGTGTGCTACCACTGCCTGGCCTCTATGCTACCTAGTATGGCTAGCTCCACACTCTGATCTTCATGCAAGCTTTCACACACAAACAAAATATCACCACATTTTCCCTTTTGTGTCTAATATAAAGTAGAAGGTTATAACTAATATAAGAAAAACTATATACAATAACTATATATAATATATACAGGCAATAAGTATATCAACAATGTCTAGTCAATTTGCATNATGTCCCTCTCCATCTCTTCTGATTGATTTAAGTTTGAAGTCAAGTTTGTTAGAAATTAGTATGGCCACACCTGCTTGTTTCTTAGGTCCATTTGCTTGATAAGCCTTTTCCCAGCCCTTTACTCTGAGTAGGTGCCTGTCTCTGTGTTTGAGGTGTGTTTCTTGTAAACAGCAGAATGTTGGATCCTGATTTCGTATCCAATCTCTTAGCCTGTGCCTTTTTATAGGTGAGTTGAGCCCATTGACATTAAGTGATATTAATGACCAGGGGATGTTAACTCCGGTCACTTCTTTAGTAGTAGAGTTCGTGTGCGTCCCTTCTTTGAGTTGCGCTGGTGACGGGTCTCTAGATGTCTGAGTTATTGTGGTCATTGTTGGACTCCTTGGTTAGAGATTTTCCTTCTATTACTTTCTGTAAGGCTGGGTTTGTGGCTACGTATTGTTTAAATTTGTTTTTATCCTGGAAAATTTTGTTTTCTCCATTTATGGTGAATGAAAGCTTGGCTGGGTATAGTAGTCTGGGCTTGCATCCATGGTCTCTTAGTTTTTGCAGTACATCTATCCAGGACCTTCTGGCTTTCATGGTTTCCATAGAGAAGTCAGGTGTAAGTCTGATAGGTTTACCTTTGTAAGTAACTTGGCCTTTTTCCTTTGCGGCTCTTAAAATTCTTTCTTTATTCTGTAGATTAGCATAATTTTTGAGTGAATCTTGTATCCATCTATTTTACTAAAAGTGTTTATCAGCTAAAGGTGTTTCCCAGTAAAACTTTTGAGTCACTTATGTATACTATCATGTCATCTGAAAATAGTGATACTTTGACTTCTTTTCCAATTTGTACCCCATTGATCTCCATTTGTTGTCTTACTGCTCTAGCTAGACTTCAAGTGTTATGTTGAATTTATATGGAGTGAGTGGACAGTCTTGCCTTGTTCTTGATTTTAGTGGAATTATTTTAGGTGTCTCTATGTTTAATTTGATATTGCCTGGCAGCTTGTTGTATATTACTTTAAGTATGTTTAGATATGTCCCTTGTTACCCTGATCTCTTCAAGACTTATCGTGAAGCAGTGTTGTACTTTTTCAAGCATCTAATGAGTTCATCATGTGTTGTTTTCTTTCAGTTTGTTTATATGGTGAATTACATTGTCAGATTTTTGTATGCTAAACCATCCATGCATCTCCGGGATGAAGCCTACTTAATCATAGTGAATGATTTTGAAGCCTTTTTGGATTTGGTTTGGGAATATTATATTGAGTATTTTTGTATCAATGTTCATGAAGGAAATTGGTCTGTAATTTTTTTTTCTTGAGTCCTTATATGGTTTGGGTATCAGGATGACTGTGGAATCTTAGAAAAAAAATGGGCACTGTTTCTTCTGCTTCTATATTTGTGGAATAATTTGAGGAGTATTAGTATTAGTCTTTCTTTAAAAGTCTGGTAGACTGCATGGAAACCATCTGACTCAGGGCCTTTTACTGATTTGGTGACTTTTAGTGACTGCTTCTATTTTCTTAGAAGATATAGGTCTCTTTAAATTGTATATCTAATCTTGATTTAATTTTGGTATGTGATTTCTATCAAGAAATTTTCCCATTTGTTTTAGATTTTCCTATTTTGTGGAATATGGGTTTTTATAGTATGACCTAAAGATTCTCTGGATTTCTTAACTATGTGTTGTTATACTTCCCTTTTCATTTCTGATTTTGTTAATTTAGATAGACTCTTTTTTTTTTTAGTTAGTTTGGATAAGGGTTTGTCTATCTTGTTGATTTTCTTAAAAAACTAACTTTGTTTCATTGATTAATCATATTGTTCTCTTTGTTTCTTTTTTATTGATTTCAGTCCTCAGTGTGACTCATGCCTGTAGAGAGAGCCCACACCTGACACTTCCTGGAGTGCCAGAACACAAAGTTTGGATGGCCAAAGACCTAAGACGGAACCAAAAAAGTTTAGAAGGAAAAAAAATCAACATAAAATGCATAAATATAATCTACTGTCCTCATAGTTTCATAAACTGCCCAATTGTTATTAGGAAATCTTCATCCAGTAACTGATAGAAGCAGATACAGAGACCTACAACCAAACATTAGGCTGAGCTTGAGAAATTGTTATTGTTGTGACTGTTCCTCTTCAATTTAAACTCCCTGAGGAAATATTCTAAAGATGCCAGTAAGGCATCATAATAATACATTTTTAAGCACAGCTGCTTGTTTGGCATCTTGGCAGCTGCGAATATAGACTGTCTTGTTCGTTCCTAAATTTCTGTACACTTTCAAATGGTAGAACTTGGCTAAAAGAACATACGTTTGCCCTCCCCAACTGTCTTGCTGAAGAGAGGGTAGAAGGATTGTAGGAGCCAGAGGGGTCAAAGACAACACAGGAAAATCCATAGGAACAAGTAACCTGGGCTCAGAAGAACTCATAGAATCTGAGCCTACAAGCAGGGAACTTGATAGGACAGACCTAAGCCCTCTACATATATGTGACAGTTGTGTAGCTTGGTCTATTTTTGGAGCTTCTAACAGTAGGAACAAAACCTATCCCTAACACTATGGTTTGCTTTGGGGAACATATTTCTCTTACTGTGTTGTCTTCTGCAGCCAATACAAGGAGAGGAACTAAGTCCTACTACAACTTGATATGCAATCCTTTATTGGTCCTCATAGGAGACCTGCCCCTTTCTGAACTGAAACAGAAGATAAATGGATCTAGCCTCACTGGGGGCAGAGGGGAGGGGTGGGTGAGGGAATGGAATGAGAGGAAAGGAAGGAGAAACTGCTGCCAGGATATAAAATGAATGAATAAATTTAATATTTTTTAAAAGCTATATGTGGAAGACCATGGTTGTAAAACTAATATTGAAGAGGCAAATGCACAAAGCCCACTGGAGTTTTCTATGTGATCAGTCAGGGTATGTCAGTGAGTTCCAGGTTTAGAGAACAACTCTATCAAAACATAATGTGGAGAACAATTAGGGGAACACACAGTGTTGACCTATGGCTTCCAAATACCTGTGTAATGTCTGTGTATTTATGGGTACACGTGTGGGTGCATGTGCACTCACCCCACGGCACCTGGGGACATAGGCACAAGCACACACACACACACACACACACACACACACACACACACACACACACACACCATACCAGAAGACAGATTTAACAAAAGGTTTAATTTGAAGAAAACATCTCTACACTATGGCTCCCAGCATCCTCATGTGTAAAACGGAAATGGGAACAGGATCTATTCAATCAAGTATTTGCCAAAATTACACACAAATGTTTGAGAAGAACAAATTTGAGAATTTGAAGAACATTCTGAATCAATAAATTTTGATAGAAGATAAGGGTAATAGAAAAAAATGAAGATTTAAACAGGGTTTAAATAATATTAAGATATTTAGCCCTTACCATAGAATGAGTGTTCCATCATGACAGTGTTTTGAGTAACAAAGCAGGGTATATCCCAGGTGTCTACACAACTTGGAAAAAATAAAGTGTGCATCCTTAGATTTATATATGCATGGAACACACTTGGAAAACACAACTTTCTAGTGCTGAGATAGAATTGGAGCAGAAGTGGAATATAGAGAAGGCAAAGAGGAGTTATGATGCTCTAAGTTTAGCTACTTGAAGACAGTTTGCCAGAGGCCCAAATCCCACTGTGTACAAGCCTGGAGGGCCCTAGTGGCACATTGCTGCTTCCCCAACCTGCCCGCCTTCTAAGGACACCAGAAAAGGAAGAAAGTGGAGGAGGGCAAACTTTTGTGCTTCTAGCCACGTTCTACCATCTGATACTGTAGAGAAATGTAGGAATGAACTAAGACAGGTCTGTACTTATAGCTGCCAAGATGCGGAAGCAGCAGCTAGGCTTACAGGGTTGTTGATACAGTGCCTTACTGGCGGCTTTAGAAAAATTCCTCAGGGAGTTTAAATTGAAGTAGAGCAGTCACAGAACGAACAGCAACCCATCCTCCATGTGGAGTCAGTTACAAAAGCACTTTCCTTTATTCTAGACAGTAAGCAGAGTAGGCCTTAAAAATACCATGATTTGTGTGTTTTCATCTCACATGGGTTTGCATACTCGGATTGGGAATACTGTCCGCGCTGTTGTCAGGGCCCCGCAGGATGTGCTCACACTTCGCTTTCATTGTTTATCTTTATTGCTTAAAGAAGAAAATTCGTTTTATTAAGTGCTTCTTTTTTATTTTATTTTTTAAACAATCTTTTCTGATTTTACATAGCAAACTCAGTTACTACCCTCTGCCCTTCTCCCGTTCCCCCCCACCTTCGCACCACCCCACTCCCATCCACTCCTCAGAGGTAAGCCTTCCCATGGGGAGTCAACAAAGTCTGTCACATCAGTTTGAGGAAGGACCAAAACCCTCCTCCCTATAGCTAGATAAACAAGGTATTCCTCCAAAGAGAAAGAAATATCTTAATGGTCTCTCTCAAACACACATGCATGCACACACTTTTTCTTTTCCTGCAGCACCAAAACCAAGTGTCTTGTTCCATTCCTGGGGGAATATATCAGCCTATAGTGGCTTGCTTCCTTGAAAAAGATTAATAATATTTTGCTTGATGGTCTAGAGATTTGCATGAATTGTAAAAAGAAGCTGAGAAATCTATTTTAGCTTGGAAACTAAGTTCTAAATGCTTAAATTACCAAGAATAATCTTTTGAGATCATTGTATAGAGTAAGAGTGAGTACAGGTGTTAAGAGGTTGTCTAGAATTCATTCATTCATTCATCCTTTTAATCAACAACTTGACAATCCAGATCATGCTTTAAACAGTGCCATCTTCCAGAAAAAAAAATAGAGGGAATAAGCACATGGTTATAATATAGCAGATAGTCCATAAATATAAACAAAAAAATGGTTACATAAGTTTAGTATGGCTAGTCCTAGAACAATGCATAGGTGATAAACATTTATTTTTCTTTAATTTTATTGATTTTTTATTGAGCTCTATATATTTCTCTGCTCTCCTCTCTGCCCCTCCCCTCCTCTTCAACCCTCCCCCAAGATCCCCATGCTCCCAATTTACTCAAATGATCTGATCTTTATTTTCTACTTCCCATGTAGATTAGATCTATGTAAGTTTCTCCTAGTGTCCTCATTGTTGTCTAGTTCTCTATGATTGTGATGTTTGGGCTGGTTTTCTTTGATTTATGTTTAAAAAACACTTATGAGTGAGTACATGTGATAATTGTCTTTCTGTTTTTGGGTTACCTCACTCAAAATGATGTTTTCTAGCTCCATCCATTTTCTGGCAAAATTCAAGATATTTTTTACCTTAAACTTTGTGAAGACTTAAAATTGACAATGAGAATTACAAGGTCATAAAAATTAGTCATTCATAATTGTCTACCAACAGAGTGTAAAAGAAGCATCATATACCTTGACCTGGAAAGACACCTGCATAATTTGGAAAAAACAGTCAGTATGGAGGGAGTAACAAGGTAAGAATGAAGCTAAGAGAAAAATGGATATTCCAACCATACCATGTATCCCAGAGGTAGAAAAGCAAGGGCGCAGAACAGGAACTTGGTTTCCCAATCTCACATACTAAATAAGACAAGTTATTCCAACAAGTCTATACCCTCCATCAGTGACTCCTAACAGCAACAAAACCTAGAAATTTTTGAAGGAAAACAAATAAAGTATCTTGAAGAAGATTATTATTTAATACTTTCCACAAACTGTTGGAATAACCAGACTTTTTCACACAGTTTTTGTGACACACTATCCCCTATCCACAGTAGAATTTCATTCCACTATTTCAGGAGTTTGGCAGAATGTCTCATGGCCTTCTGCTATGTAAGAGCCACAGTAGATTTCACAATAATTACTGTGTTTCAAGTCCCACTTTTATCCCCTGGTATAAAATTATAAGATGTATTTCCTCTGTTATTAAAATGAAAACAGGTAAAATTTTGGCTTGCATATTTATTGTTATTTGGGGACCCTTGTGGACATATATAATATCTGAGAGTCTGTGATAAAAAAGATATGTAAGAAAAGATGCCAAGTAAATTCTGAAAGTTTAAATTAGTCAATATGATCATTTGAAGTAAATGAGTTGAAAAAATATTTTAAACTTTTAAGGAACTCACCCAACAATGCAACTTTGGAAATTAATCCCAAGGAAATAATCATAAGAATACATGTACATTTCTAAGCTGATGTTGATCCTTGCCTTACGTGCATTAATTAACAGAAATGGCCACAATTGCTTGCTGTGTAACAGCACTTGCCACGCTAGTTTAGAGGCCTGAATTAAATCTCTGAAAGTCAAATTTGGAAACAGTGAATCAGCTCCCAAAAGTTGTCTTCCTATCATCACCCTTACACTCAAGTCTTACATAGACACACAGTAATAACTACATTAAATAAATGCTTATTTTAAGTAGTGGAATTTTTTTTATTTATTAAAGATTTCTGTCACTTCCCCGCAACCGCCTCCCATTTCCCTCCCCCTCCCCCAACAAAGTCCCCCTCCCTCATCAGCCCAAAGAGCAATCAGGGTTCCCTGCCCTGTGGGAAGTCCAAGGACCTCCCACCTCCATCCAGGTCTAGTAAGGTGAGCACCCAAACTGCCTAGGCTCCCACAAAGCCAGAACGTGCAGTAGGATCAAAAACCCATTGCCATTGTTCTTGAGTTCTCAGTAGTCCTCATTGTCCGCTATATTCAGCTAGTCCGGTTTTATCCCAGGCTTTTTCATACCCAAGCCAGCTGGTCTTGGTGAATTCCCAACAGAACATTCCCATTGTCTCAGTGTGTGGGTGCACCCCTCGCGGTCCTGAGTTCCTTGCTCATGATCTCTCTCCTTCTGCTCCTGATTTGGACCTTGAGATTTCTG
>NW_026068178.1:9466-18358 GCF_014885135.2 Alexandromys fortis | reverse complement strand
GCCATTCTGACAGGTGTAAGATGGTATCTTAAAGTTGTCTTGATTTGCATTTCCCTGATCGCTAAGGAAGTTGAGCATGACCTTAGGTGTCTTTTGGCCATTTGAACTTCTTCTGTTGAGAGATCTCTGTTCAGCTCAGTGCCCCATTTTATAATTGGGTTGATTAGCATTTTGCGGTCTAGTTTCTTGAGTTCTTTATATATTTTGGAGATCAGACCTTTGTCAGTTGCGGGGTTGGTGAAGATCTTCTCCCAGTCAGTGGGTTGCCTTTCTGTCTTAGTGACAGTGTCCTTTGCTTTACAGAAGCTTCTCAGTCTCACGAGGTCCCATTTATTCAATGAGGCCCTTACTGTCTGTGCTGCTGGGGTTATATTAGGAAGTAATCTCCTGTGCCCACTTGTTGTAGAGTACTTCCCACTTTCTCTTCTATCAGGTTCAGTGTATTCGGACTGATATTGAGGTCTTTAATCCATTTGGACTTGAGTTTTGTGAAAGGTGATAGAAGTAGTGGATAAATTTAAAACATATTGTAATTGTAGAATTTGCCTAGATTTTATTTTCTTCCTATGTTTTTACAGTAAATCCAACAGTGATTTAGTCAGTTATCTAAAGAGTTTATAAATAAATCTATTTATGTATTTTCAGTTGTTATTTATTTGTTTCTCACAACTACCCAGACAATTCAGATGAAAACAAGGAGAAAAGACAGAAGGATGGCAAACATGAGACAATTGTCCTCATTCAGACAGGGTCAGGCAATGGAGTGAGCGTTTAACTGCTAGTCCTCTTTTGAGCTCAGCAATGCTTGGGTCAGAAGGTAGTACTCAGGTTAACTCTAGAACTAGCACCACATTCACAAGAGCACACTGTAGGAACACATTGTGGGAAACTGGTCATGCTCAGTGAACTAGAGACTTGAACATAGTCTCTAAGGACTCTTTGGATTGTCCATTCAACTGATTGCATAATGTTCCCGGTTCTATTTATATATTTTTAAAATAAAGATGTTATAAACAAAAACCCTGTTTCAAAAAACCAAAACCAAAATATAAAAAATAAAGGTATTTTTTTTTACCTAAAACTTAAATTACCTAATAGGAAAGAGATAAAAAAAAAATGGCTATGACATGTCATAAATAAGTTTCCAATAAATGTTAGGGAGCTTCATCATCTTCATATTTATTTTAACATTAAACACAGTGATTCTTGTCCCAAGATTTTTATTATTTTACATACAAACCACAGTTTCTCCTCCATCCTTGACTTACATTCCCTACAGTCACCTCCCATCTACCCCCCTATTCACTCCCCTGTCCCAAATCAGAAAGGTAAACCCTCCCATGGGAGTCAATAAAGCATGGGGGATCAAGTTGAAACAGAACCAAGTTCCTCCCCCCTGTATCAAGACTGATCCAGACATTCTTCTATAGGGAACAGGTTCCAAAATGTCAGTCTATGCACTGACTACTAGGGTCCCCACAAACAGACAAAGTTACACAGCTGTTGCCCATGATTAGGGTCTAGCTTGGTCCCTTTCAGACTCCCTAGCTGCCAGTACAGCATCCACGAGTTCCCACAAAATCGGGTCAGCTGTCTCTCTGGATTTCTATGATGTTGACTCCTCTTGATTTTGTCCAAATTTTAAAAATAAAAAACAAAACACAGAAACACAGAGTTACTCTAGACTTTTTTTTCATTTTCCTCATACCTTGTTTGTATACAAAGTGTTCCACAAATTCTTGAAATTCTATCCTTTACATTTCTTCTATCTCTATTGTCAATTTAAAAAAAAAAAAACATTAATCATATTATTATTTGTCTGTGTGTGCATCATGTGTGTTATATGGATGCCGTGGAACATACATGAAGGCCAGAGAGCCACCTTGTGGATTTTCTACTCTCCTACATGGGAATAGAAGTCAAGGTCAACATGTTTTTGCAACAAGTGGTTAAACGTGCTGAGCCATTACACCAGCCAAATCAACAGTCCAGTCTTTGGTAACTTTAAGAGAAAATAACCATAGGAAATTGTTGATATAGCAGCTGTTTCTAGAGATTTAAACTGAAGGATCAATGGCTCTGAGTCTTATAGGAAACCAGTCCCTCACAGGGGCACGATAAGGACGTGGAAGGCTGATCAACAGGGAAGATAAATGATTATACTGACAACACAAAGATGTTCTACTTCTGACTTAACTTCTAAAGGAGAAAAGAGGATTCGCTGCAGAGAATTGTTCTGAATCTAAGCAGACATCTACTCTACTACTTCAGCTAACTTAACAGAAAGCAACAGAGCTACTTCTTCCAGGCCTGTGAGTTAGATGACAATCAATTACAATATTTCAAATGGAAAATATTTTTCTACAACAATATTGTGTGTTCATGTGTGTGAGAGGGGGAGAGAGAGAGAGAGAGAGAGAGAGAGAGAGAGAGAGAGAGAGAGAGAGAGATTTGGAAACAATAAGTTTCACTTCTCTGTGACATGTTTCCCTCCAGGATAGTTAAAAATCATAATATTATATTTATATCATGGGTAATCTAAGAAGATTAAATCTATGCACTCAACTTGGCACATAGGGGACGTGGATAGTTAGTAGCTATCAGCATTGCTACTGTGAGTAATGAAATAGTAATGAAATCTGTCCAGGTGAGAAGGAAAGAAGAAAATATATGTTGAATAAAATTTAGTTAATGGAAAGTCTATGCCTATATATATGTCAATTTTTATTGTTAATATCTATTAATTTTAAACATTAATGAATCATAAGAAGCAAAGACTTTTAGTAGAATCATAGCTTTTACATACTATCTCAAATTAGTTGTTGAAAAATAAGCTGTAAATTATGTGATTTAGAAATGACGAAGTGATTTTACCTTTTTAAAGAAAGGGGACAAAATACACACTTTCACAATTATGATGCTTTAGGACTCTACCAGCTACCAGGACACTATCAGGTGCTGAAATTCACACTTGTACTACATCTCTGAAGCAAAGTAAATTTATTTTTTGCCTGCTCCACTAGTGATATTGTGTCATTAGAAAGCGATATAGCATACTTTTAAAAGCTGAACGCATTACAGAAAGTATCAACAGGAACAAAATTAAATTAACAATAAAAAATCAACACATCAAAATATATGGACCTGATAATTAATCTTGACTGATAATGTGACTGGATTTAGAATCAGCTAGAAGATATTCCTCTTGATGTGTCTTTCTGGGTTGTTCCAGAATGGATTAGCTGTCGAGAGAAGACCAAAACTGAACAGAAGTAATAGCATCATATAGACTGGGAAAGAAAACTAGTAAGAATGGAAGCCAGCTGACCACTCATATGTTCTTTCCTCTCCCTTTTTAATCCAATAATATGAGAGCAAGTTTCTCCCACAACAGCTGTGGAATATTCTTTCCTCCATGATTTCCAAGCCATGATAAAGGAGACTTCAAATCATGAGCCAAAATGATCTCTCCCTCCTGTGAGTTACTTTTCGTCATGAACTTGATAACAACATTGAGGAAAGAAAGGAATGCAGTGAAATGCAAGGAAAGAAATTACAAACTACCAATTCCTGAAACCAAGCATGAGATAAGACTGTTTCTTCAAATGGATAACAAAGAAATAAAATAACTCAGTACATGGATCTTACAACTTTGAAGAAATGCAAAACACAAACTACAGCTCACTCAACATGGAAAAGATAATTTGAATAGCTCGATAACTATTAAAAACAAAATGAGTTGACTGTCTAAAAATTCCCATCAAAGGAAATCTCTAGACACAGAATGCTTTACAGGAAAGATCTACCAAATATTTAAGTAAAAATTACTGTCAATTCTGCATAACTTCATCCAGAAAACAGGAAAAAAGAAACACATTGACTTGTTTTAGAAAGCTAGTTTCCATACAAAAATAAGGTAAGGATAGTATTAAAAATAAAAATAAATAGAACTAAAGTCAATGTCTCTCATAAATACCAATACAGTTTAGGTCTTTAACAAATTGATAAAAAATAAAATTCAGCCATATGCAAGACTAATTTCCATACATGATTCAGTAGTATTTATTCCAGATATCAAAGCTAATTCAATGTTTGATAATTAATTCTTATGATTAATGAATAATATATTTTCCATCCATTTTATTAGGTTTTTTGTAAAGTTCTTGAATTCTCTACCTGGCAGAAGTGTCACCATTATTCATGAACCCCTTGGATTCTTAGATTATCATTTCTATATAGTATTAAATGACTCTTTGTAGGAACCATAAACAACCTCAGGATAAGAACTAGTTAATACAAGGGTCAAATAAATGTTAAGAAACTTAGGGTTTGGGTTTTCTCTTTGTTTGTTTGTTTTGTTTTGTTTTTAATATGAGCAATACCCCATGATATAATGACACCACCTTTTTTTAATCCACTGTTTGGAGGAGGGATACCTAGGTTGTTTCAAGTTTCTGGTTATTATGAAGAAATATGCAGTAAACATAGTTGAACAAGTTTCCATGTGATAAGATGGACTGTCCTTTGATATAGGCCGATCTAGAGGTTGATCAATTCTCAATTTTCTGAGAAACCATATTGATTACCAAATTGTCTATACAAGATTGCACAATCATGGAGCCAGCACAAGTCTTCACTAAGTCCTCTGAATATTTGTGATGTTTGTAAGCTTGTTGTTTTTGTGCAACTCCTAACAGTGAGAGTGGGGGGTACCTTTTGCTTGTTCATGGAACCGTTTTCCTCCTACAGGGTTTCCTTATCCTGCCTTGCTATGAGGATTTGTTCCTGATATTGTAACTTGTTAGGCTGTGTTCAATGGATATCTCTGGGAAGCCTACTCATTTCTGAAAAGAAATGGATGATGGGTGAATCTGAGATAAAGGCAGGTTGGGGATGATGGAAAGAGTTGAGTAAAGGGAAACCACAGTCAGGATTATTATATGAAAAAAAAGAGAACGTAAAAATAAAAACAAAAATCAGAGGCTTAGTTCTTGATCCAGCCCTGATGTTTGAGGAAGAGGGAAGACTGGAGAATCTATTCAATTATGCATGTGGAATGGAACCCAAATGATAAAAAGCGTTTTGTTTGTTTGTTTCTTTCTTGTGTTTGTGAGCCAGTGAAACTTACTGCTTTGTACCAAGACAGTGATTTTCCACAGGGAGAAGACACTGAAAATTTGCATTTGAGATGCTTCTGTCATCTCATTCCACTCCTTTTGCTTAGGTGTTTCTGCATTGTACTCTTGATAATAGAACAGAAATAGCAACCACAGCACTTTCTTAGGGTCTATGAAGTTCTCACTTGTGAGTAATTGAATCAAAGTGCCTATGGAAATCTTTAAGTCTGCAGCCTTAAAAGTGTGTGTGTCTCGGTGCCCGTAGAAAATATGGGTGGCAAATATAATACAGAATTTCTTCTTTAAGATCATGTCATTTCAACAGTGAAATTTGAGATGCCAGTTGAATTACAGGGCGCAGTTTGTATGAATACAATTGGTATTGTTGTAGAATATTTTGTCTAGGAGTAATCATCCATATTCAGAAAAACAAGAAAAAGTTAGATGATTTCATCAATTGATATGAAAAAAATTAGAAAATCAAACAAATATTCATGGCAAAACTATCCTCAAAAAATAGAAATAGAGGATAACTTATTCTGTTTGGCAAAGGATACTTATTAATAAAATATTAATGCTAACATTTTATTTAATTTCAAAATCTACATTTTTATTGTTAGATTAAAAACAATTCTAAGGTATTGTGACTCTTAATTAGGACACAAGCATAAGCATTTTTGATTGTTTTTTTACTATAACAATGGAAGTCCTGTCCAAAACAGTAGAGCAAGGAAATTAAATTTAAAAGTATACAGGACAGAAAACACACAAACAAAATTAAATTTACTATTTACAGTTGATAAACACAGGAAACTCCAAGGAACCTGAAAACAAAATAAAACAAAACCTTCCTGGAAGTCATAAGTGAGTTTGTTATGATCACATAATGCAGGAAACAAACAGTACATTTCCTGGGATTGACAGTGAACACAAAGACGCTGCATTAACAATTCAATCAGATTCAAAGCTAACTACAAATAAAGTGTGTGAGTCCAAAGATAAGGATATAGGTCTTACTTGTTGACAGTTACCCTGTACTGAAAAGTAAAATTAAATATCTAAAGACATGGAGAAACACATATCATTCTTGAATTATAAGATTCACACAGTAAGGAAGCCAGTTCTTTTCAATTGGATGTACAGTTTAGCTCAATCCCCATCAAAATCTCAGCAGGACAGTTTTGAAGAGATAGACAGATTATTCTAAACTTCTAACAAAGAGAATAAAGGGAAAAGAATCAAGTCTACCTCACCTTGAGACAGATTTTAATAAGCTACATTAATTAAAGTGGCACGGTATTGAAACAAGGTCAGACACACAGAACAATATAATAGAAAACCTCAGAAGCAGACTGCTAAAATATGTCCAATGGATTATTGACAGTGTTCTCATTTTAAACTACTGAGTTTGTGGAAAATTTGTTAAGGCAGTAGACAATTATTGTAGAATTAAAGTGTGATTTTAGAAATGTAAGTCTTAAAATGAAATGAAGTACATTGCAAACTGCTCTTTGAATCTTAAGTAAGTCTTTTAAATTTTACTATCCATGATTTTAATGTGGTAACAGATTTCCCAATTTAATAGAAATGTTTTAAGAGTGAAGTGACTAAATCTGTTTACTTAAAGTGTGTGACATGCTGCTTCACATTGGATTAGTGCTACTGTATGTTGAAGATGCTTATTGGCAGAACCATCATAAGTTGTATCTTGGACACTGAAGGAAGATAAAACTAAAGAGTACTAAAACTAAAGAGTACTAAAAATAAGCACAAAAATAATACTGCTAAGAGTATCTATTTGTCTTGAGTGAGCATTATTTACTTGCAATAAAAAGCTGATGTGAATGGAGTGGAACTCACTAGGCCTCAGTTCTACATAAAGAACTATAGACAAATAAGGAATGCTGAGATTAGGAGGAAATAATCTTCCATAGCAAAGAACACTCCAACTGGTTATCCAAAACCAAATGGTCAACCCTGGAAGCATATGCACAATTAACATTATAGAAACTTAGCAGGTTGTATTTATGTATTTAAGAATGCACATATACATATATAGATATACATGTCCTTTATAACTATAAGAAAGGAAAAAAAGGCCATGAATTTTAAAGACAGAAAGGATGATACTCATAGGAGGGCTTAAAAAGAGAAAAGGTATAGAAAAATGATGTTATCATGTTTCGATCTCAAAAAATAAATATACTCTGATCAGTGAAGTTTCTGCTAAATCACCTTGGAGTGCTTTAGGAACTATGATAAATTGAGTCCTATATGGCCATGGTTTATAACATATAAAATTTATAATAAAAAAGCAGCAAAAACAACATAAAAATCACACTAGCTCTTACTGATTTCATATATCCTGACTATAGAAGTGATGTTTCTATCTTTATTCTATGTCTTCATAGTTTCTAAAATTGCTACTGGAAGAAAGACAGAAATCAGTTCAGCATTTAGGAATACATTTTTCTGAAACTCATTCTTAATTCCTAAGTCTTAGCAAAAATGAACATAAAATCTTTGACTTCTCTGTACCATGTGGTAGATCTACCTTCAAGAGTTCAATATCTATTGAGATTGCCCTCTTGCTTAAAAAGGTGAAAATGGACCTTATAATCCTGGAAACAAAACCAGCAACAAAAATGAAATCAACATGTGAAGTAGAATAAGATAGAAAAGATACCAATTTATTGATTTAGTTAGTGATGTTCTTAAAGTACTGCTTATACTGCCTGTTTCTCAAGCATGACTTCACTTGCCACAAGTGAGTGTGACCAGTGAGGAATGTCATGGAGAAGTAGTTGAAATAATGGGTCATTGTTCTTGACAACCTGCTGACTGCCTTGTGTGAAGAAGGATGCTTAAAAGAAATCCCACACTAGCTCGGAATTGAGAATTATTTATGGTTATTTATTTAGGGGTAGACTCAAACCAATATCCTCTGCTGGAACAGAGGACAGCAATCAAATCCCTCAGATAGAAAAGAGGCCAGGAACACTCTTTACATTGGCATAAATAGTATAAGATGCTGTAGTGATGTGGCAAGTGGGTCTGCTTTTCATCTTGCCTGGCACCCTCACGGCTAGCTTTACACCCAAAATAACAACACACAAATTGTATTCTTTTAAACACTGCCTGGCCCGTTATTTCTAGCCTCTTATCGGCTAATTCTCACATCTTGATTAACCCATTTCTAATAATGTGTGTAGCACCACGAGGTGGTGGCTTACCGGGAAAGATTCTAGCCTATGTCGTCCGTCTCTGGTTGGAGAAGCATGGTGTCTGTCCCACTGCCTGAATCTGCTGCTTTCTCCCAGCATTTTGTTCTGTCTACCCCACCTATCTAAGCTGCTGTCCTATCAAAGGGTCAAGGCAGTTTCTTTTTTAACCAATGAAAGTAAAACATAGACAGTAGACCCTCCCATATCAAGAGGCCACACCCCTGTGTGCAGGTAACTTAAAGACTACTGGCATTAGGATTTCCTACAGCACCTCCCCCTTTTGTTTAAATAAGAGAATTCTGAGCCTAATACAAAATCATATACAATAAGAAAAAAATATATTCATTAATTATTCTATCCTAATGAGTTTCAGTTTTATTTATTTGTTTATTATGTATACAATATTCTGTCTGTGTGTATGCCTGAAGGCCAGAAGAGGGCGCCAGACCTCTTTACAGATGGTTGTGAGCCACCATGTGGTTGCTGGGAATTGAACTCAGGACCTTTGGAAGAGCAGGCAATGCTCTTAACCACTGAGCCATCTCTCCAGC
>NW_026068178.1:0-6152 GCF_014885135.2 Alexandromys fortis | reverse complement strand
AGAGAAAGAAAGAAAGAAAGAAAGAAAGAAAGAAAGAAAGAAAGAAAGAAAGAAAGAAGTTAGGAAGGAAGGAAGGAAGGAAGGAAGGAAGGAAGGAGAGAGAGAAAGAAAGAAAGAAAGAGATAGATAGAAAGAAAGAAAGAAAGAAAAAAGAAAGAGAAAGAAAAAAAAAGAAAGAAAGACAAGATGAACTTCGGTACAACTGTACTCCAGAACCCTTCAGAAACTACATCCTTTCCCTTGATGTGTGACACAGACATGAGCGGGATGATGGGCAATGGTTAATAGTGACAGTTTTATGAGCACAGAGGTGCTTAGCGATACAGACCAGGAGTTCCCAGCAGTTCAGGAAGGACTTTTAAGCATCATTAAATCAATTCTGTAATATTTTATGTTTCACTCCAATAGTCCCGGCTTCATATGGGCCAATTCAAAAAGGCATCAAAAGATGGATGCAAGAGCTCCTGCAAATTGCAAATGTCAGGAGACTTCTTTTTTGTTTTTCATGTAAGTCTTGAGAATTCCTTAGGGTGAGTTTTGCCTATGGTATTTTCCCAACAGTAAGGAGCAATATTTTCCGAAGGGCTCCGGGCATTTACTTCTTTGCTTCTATTAGGCAATGTCCTCAAAAAGATATGCAAGATGAAGTTGGTATGCTCCTGAGATGTTTCTTTGCCCAAACTCTTTGAAGGTAAGTGGGCATGAGATTCTACACAGCACTGTTATTAGTAAGTGTATCTTACTCTCATCTTAGGTCTAAGTGTGACTTAAAAATCTGTTTTCATTTGAAAAATTCTCATGCTAATGATGTACCTGTATATGTGTCCAAGATGGTGAATTATCTGTGTCCCAGTAAAACTAGTACTACAACCAAACACATTTGTAGACTACAAAATAATTTTTCCATGTCAAAAGACTGGACAATTCTGAACTGTTCTTATAAAGACTGTACATCATTCTCAAGGTACAGTTAAGGCAATTCATGACCCTGAATTACCCAAATTTTTCTGAGCCAAATCCTGGGAACATCACCATCATGTTTTAAAATCTTAGAGAGCCAAACCACAACTAGATTTTGGCAACATTGTCAGGCATTACTCTGTAAATTGGTGGACTAAGATGACACTTTGTAGACCCCAAATGGACACAGATACATGTCTGACTCCTCCCCATTCACAAGTGTTTTGCCAAAACATATAGTATTTTTGTGGCCTTGGAATCCCAAAGCATGTAAAATTGGTCATTAAATAATATTTCCAGGAGAATTGGGTCAGAGGTAAAATTAGGTTTTGAACCACATAGGTTGGAAAGGCAAACAAGAATTTTATTTTGGGAGGTGGTTGTACCTATCTTTAATCCCAGAGATAGGTAAGAACTCTAAATTCAATCCCAGCTTAGTCTACAGAGTGAGTATCAGGATAACAAGGGTCATACACAAAGAAACCCTGTCTTTAAAAATCAAAAAAAAAATCTTTTCATTTTGTTATATCACTAGCATCATTCATTTACGGCTTATTTTTAAATCTTATTAACATATATTATTAAGTATTTATAATAATGAGTCTCATTGTGGTGTTTTAATATATACATTTAATGAAGTCTTACTGTGTTCACACCCTGTTATTGTCTCCTTTCCTCTTACTGATTGGCTAATTCCCTTCCCTTCTCAGATAGGTTCACTTCTACTTTAATCTTTTCTTTCCTGGACACAGGAGTTTCATTAGGGTTATATATAAGAGTGTGGATAATGGTTTATTTATCAGCACACAGGGAATTTACCAGTTACTACTTCAGTGAAGAAAATGACTCTCCGTTTGCCAGGTACCATTCTACAGTAGATACTCAAGTAGGAGTAATTGTATTTTTAATACACTGACAATTTTTATACTAATACCATACAGCCTCTTTAATCAATGAAATTCTGCAAAACCCTAGGGACAGTAGAGGTTCTAGTATATTTTATATTCTTGTGCATGTGTGTGTTCGTGTGTACGTGTGCCATGATATTTGAATGTGTGAATGCTTTAGTGTTAGAGTATAGAGAAAAAAACTTAGATATTGTCCTTGCCTTCTAATTTATTTGACACAGTCTAATGTTCTCCTCCGTGAATGCTAGGCTTGTAGGCTCATATCTTCCTGAGATTGTCCTGATTATGACTGTCACTTCATGATAAGAGCAATGAGATTAAGGACCACCCTGATGATGTCTGAATTTATGTTGGATTAGATGACACAAACACAACCCTCATGCTTGCTTAGCAAGTAGTCAGTGTTTTACACACTGATACCTTTTGCCACCTTAATAAATTACTGTAGTTACAACCTCATTAGGATGTTCTCTCTATCTCTCTTTCAGTCTCTCCCTGTCTCTGTCTCTCTTGCTCGCTGTCACTCTCTTTCTTTCTTTTTCCTCTTCCTCTTTCCTTCTCTCCCTTTCCAAATGCACTTTTTTAATGCAGAACTGGCTAGCCTGAAACTTACCAGATCTGCCCACCTCTCCCTTTTCAAAGATGCCTTCTCCGTGAAACACCAGCTAGCTTGGAACTCACAGTATCTCAGACTTCACTGACCTGGGCAAGAATACAACTGTGTGGTAGCTCAAGTGTCAGGAATCACTATTATTAGGACTATTCTCATTTAATAAATGTGAAAATTAATCAGCAGGAAATCAATGAATTACCAAGAAAGATAGAATTAAGAAGCAGAAGAGCCCTCACTGAGGTACCTAACAACTCTGCCATCCTTGAATTTCTTCACATTGATGCAAATGAAGCAAGGTGCTGTCCAGAAGGAGATACAAATAGTGTTCTGAGGCAATGAATAAAAAGTGGCTAGATGCCTCCACAGACAAATATCACCCTGTCCATTTTGTCATTTAATCTGGGCTTTTACTTGGTATTTTGTCAACTATGTGAATAAGAAATTAACTAAGACTTATGCAAGGGAAAGACATTTTTCATTCTGCACATTTTCCCATGCTACTTTGCACCCCACCCCACCTCTGGCGGATCTAACATGCAGTGTGTACACAATGGTACAGCAGCTTTAGCACCTCAGAGACAAAAGCTGTGTGCAAATTGGTTTGCCACCTACCTGCTTCCAACCTTTCACCACTCTTTCTCTGTGGTACCATGCTCTCTTATTAATGATTAATATTTTACTTAAAAAGTAAAAATTTGGAAAATTCATCAGCGAATTTAATGCTCACACAATGTGACCTTTGTGGCATTAAACCACAGAATAAAATCAGGACTGAGGATAGCTTCCTTCTCAAATATCTATAAAAGCCCTTGACCTCCCCAGGTCTTGAGACTGACAGGCTCTTTTCTTCTCTAAATCCTGTTCCTACAGAACTTACAAAAGGCCAAGAAGATAGACTCTAAGAACTTCTCAATAAGTTGTATCCAGAACCAAGGAAGAAACATTTGAAACACTGAAAAGAGGATGGCAAGAACCTAATATTTTGTAATAATATGTAATTCTCAAAGAGTCTCCCACACTCCCCTCAGTCTTAAAAAGACATGGCTTTCCACATTTCTGGATGCCAAATCACTCAGGAGAGTGCATAATCCTCCATCTCCCTTTCCTGTTTCTGACTGTAAGGCCTAGCTGCCCCGAATGAACTAACATGGCAGTTTCTTCACATGTAGACAAACTCTTCCTTTTACTAGCTTTACATTTTTTTTCTTTAATCTGCTGAAAATTGTGCTTTAGGCCTCTTTTTAATTTAGGAAGCCATTATGTGTAATGGTGTGCATGTGGATTATTTTCCTGTAAACGCAAACTTGGCTCATCCGGGAAGAAGTGACCTCACCTGAGAACATGACTCCATCCTATTGGCTTGTAGACAAGTACAAGGAGCATTTTCTTGATTAAGGATTGATGTGGAAGCCAAACACAGTGTGCTATTACTTTGTCAGGTGGTCCTGTGTTGTCTAAGAGACCAAGGTAAGCAAGTCATGTTGAGCAAGACAGTAAGTATAATTTCTTTTCGGCCTCTACTTCAGTTCTTGTGTTCAAATTGCTGCCTTGAGTTTCTCCTTGGACTTTACATAGGGATGGACTGTGACATAAGTATTTGAAGATGAAATAAGCTTTTTCTGTCTCTCTTGGCCATGTGGTATTGACCATAGAATATAAAACCAATTGGCAGTATGTGTCCTCATGTCTCTTTATGTATGAAGGCATGTGATGTAGGAGGGTTATCTGTCTATGTGTTACTTTTATTGGTTAATAAAGAGACTGCCTTGGCCTTTTAATATTGAAGAAAATTAGATGGGTGGAGTAGACAGAACAAAATGCTGGGAAGGAGACAATGAGGCAGATGCCATGCTTCTCCCACCCAAGACTGACAATGGTTAGAATCTTTCTGGTAAGCCACCACTTCATGGTGGTACACATATTGTTAGAAATGGGTTAATCAAGATGTGAGAGTTAGCCAGTAAGAGGCTAGCGCTAATGGGCCAGGCAGTGTTTAAATGAATACAATTTGTGTGTTGTTATTTTGGATGTAAAGCAAGCCGTGAGGGAACTGGGCAAGACAAAAAGCAGGCCTGTCCACAACACCTTTTACAGGCATGCATTAGAGAGAGGATCATGAAATAATACATTTTTTATAATATTAAAGTTGTAGTGAGAAGATTCAAGAAATACATTAATTGCAGAGCAGTGGTTGTACATGCATTTAATATCAGCACTTGGAAGCAGAAGCATGAGTATCTCTGCCAATCTGGTCTACAAATATAGAGAGCAAATTCTAGTATAGCTAGAGCTTCACAAAGAAATCCTATCTAGAAAAACAAAAGTAGAGGGAGAAGAAGAAGATGGAGCAGAAGGAGGAGAAGGAGGAGGGGGAGGAGGAGGGGGAGGATGAAGGGAAGGGGGAAGAAGGGGAGGGAGAGGGGGAGGGGAAGGAGAAGGAGGTCTTAGTTTGGGTTTTTAATTGCTGTGAAGAGATACCATGACCATGGCAACTCTTAAAAAGGTAAACATTTATTGAGGGTAGCTTATAGTTTCAGAAATTTAGTCTATTATCCACATAGAAGAGCATGGCAGCATGCAGGGAAAGATGGTGCTAGAGAAGGAACTGAGAGCTCTACATCTTCATTCACATGCAACAGAAAGTGAACTGCATGGTATACTGAGCACAGCAACAGTGATAAACTTTCTCCAACAAGGCCACACCCACTCCAACAAAGTCATGCCTCCTAGTATTGCCATTCCCTTTAGGGTACATTTTCTTGCAAACCACCACCTTCTACTCCCTGCCCCCTCAAAGACTTGTAGCTATATCATAATGTAAAACTGCACTCACTCCAAATGCAAAAAATGCCCATAATCTGTAAAAATCTCAAACTTATTTTAAAGTCAAAGATCAGAATTTTATCTGAAATTTATGCCATTTCTTATCCACAATCCCTTATAAAATCAAAGTCAAGAGAGAAGTGAGAAGGGGAAGATGGGGAGAGCTTGGGGGAATGGGACAGTTGAAATGTAGGAGGAGTGGATATGGGAGCAGGGAAGTATATATCTTAATTAATGGAGCCATTTGAGGGTTGGCAAGAGATTTGACTCTAGAGGGGTTCCCAGGTGTCCAAGGAGATGTCCTCAGCTTGTTCCTTGAGCAGCTGAGGAGAGGGCGCTTTAACTGGTTCTATACTATAGCCACACTGATGAATATCTTGCATATCACCATAGAACCTTCATCTGGCGACAGACAGAGATAGAGACAGAGACCCATATTGGAGCACTGGACTGAGCTCCCAAGCTCCAAATGAGGAACAAAAGGACAGAGAACATGATCAAGGAAGTCAGGACCATGAGGGGTGTGCTCACCCACTGTGATGGTGGAGCTGATCTAATGGGAGCTCACCAAGGCCAGCTGGACTGGGACTGATGGAGCATGTGATCAAACCGGACTCTCTGAATATGGCTGACAAGTGCTGACTGTCAAGCCAAGGACAATGGCACTGGGTTTTGATTCTATTCCATGTACTGGCTTTGTGGGAACCTAGTCTGTTTGGATCTTCACCTCCAGAGACCTGAATGGAGGGGGGAGGTCCTTGGACTTACCACAGGGCAGGGAACCCTGACTGCTCTTTGGACTAGAGAGGGAAGGGGGAGGGAGAATAGGGGGAGGGAAATGGGAGGAG
>NW_026068177.1:1265996-1267342 GCF_014885135.2 Alexandromys fortis | reverse complement strand
AATCTCTGTACTACTGAGGGGAATTAAATAAAAGGATTCATGCATCTCTGAGTGCAGACTCATATGGGCATCTTATGTGCAAATGTGGTAGCAGCTGTTCCTGTTCATTGAGTGGTGAGGGAGGGGTTCAGCTTTACAGAGATGGGGCCGAAGGCAAATGTTCCCTGGTTCTATATCCCCTGTCTCTTGTCCTGCATCCTCCTCCAGGTGCACTCTTGGACCCCACCTTCCTCTTCCAGTGCATCACAGCCAACATCATCTGCTCCATTGTCTTTGGACAGCGCTTTGATTACAAAGACCGCCAGTTCTTGCACCTGCTGGACCTGTTCAATCAGATCTTGTCACTCATCATCTCATTCTCCAGCCAGGTCAGTAGGTGCGAAAAGAGGAGCATCCAAGGCAGAGGAAAGTAGATGCTGCTAGGTGGATGAAGAAGGGAGCATCTTAGGGCTGAACAAAAGGCAGAGACATCTTCGAGATGCAAAGAGGTTGCGAGCAGGTGGGAGTAGGATAGGGGGCAGGGCAGAGATGTAAATGCAGAAATACAGTCATTCACACCTGCATGAAATGGTGATGTGGGTGTTGCAGCTGTAGCTCTGAGGGTAGAGGACTTGGTTTTTATGCATGAGGTCCTCATTGCATTTCCTGGGTGTGGTCGAACACCACTCATGCAATTCCAGAACGTGGAGGCAGGGAGATGATAAATTCAGGGTGATCCTTTGCTATACTGAGTTTAAGGCCACTCAGGCAAGTATGGGACCCTGTATGCATAAGCTAATCCCCAAAATAAAACACACAATGACAATTCAGCACAGGTATTGGGAGAGAGAGCAGAGGAGAGGAAAATGGAGGCACAGAGTGCAAGGCCAGGGTGAGAGGCAGGTTTAGAGATAAAGCTCAGAGCATGCATGTGTGTAGAGTACATACATATGAGAGAGATGTGTATATTTGTGTGTGCATTTTGTGCACTTATCCCTTTGACATTGGCACCTAGGGGTATGAGGTGGTTTGAGTGAGATTGGCCCACATAGAGTAGTGTATTTGCATGCTTGCAGAGCTGTTTGCAAGAATTAGGATTTGTGTCCTCATTGGAGAAGATGTGTCGCTTGAGTGTGTTGAGATAGAAGCGGCAGGGCTGTGTCCCCAACACCCCGGCCGCTTGGCTAGCTTATGCCCGAAATAATTACACGGAAACTGTATTCTTTCAAACACTGCCTGGCCCGGCTAGTTCCAGCTTCTTATTGGCTAGCTCTTACATATTGTTCTAACCCATTTCTAATATTCTGTGTAGCCCACGAGCTGGCTTACCAGGGAGGATCTTAACCTGCGTCTGTCTGGAGCGGGAG
>NW_026068177.1:1259141-1261112 GCF_014885135.2 Alexandromys fortis | reverse complement strand
GAGGATTCTTCTCAAATCACGCTTTATTGGAGCCTCTTGGTTGAAGGGAGAGCAGAAAGCAAGGGGCCCAGAGCTCTGAGCTGTAGCTGCTTATATAGGGAGTCTGCCTAGCAACCTCTGCTACTTTGATACTTTAACTGCTTTTCTGGAGACCCACCAGCTGGAAAGAAAGCAGGGGAACATCCCTGTCAATTATAGACCACAAGGAAGTTCCCCTGCCGGTCAGGGGAAGTGTGGGCAGCTAGATCACAACAACTCATCCTGTTTTCTAGTGGAAGAACTGCAACCATTATTATGGTATCAAGCGAGGCTGGGGCCAAATGCCATCTTGTAATGGCAGCCATTCAAATCGGCTCCCTGCACAAAATAATTATACAGAAACTGTATTCTTTTAAACACTGCCTGGCCCATTAGTTCCAGCCTCTTATTGGCCAACTCTCACAACTGGATTAACCCATTTCTAATAACCTGTGTAGCACCACGAGGTGGTAGCTTACCAGGAAAGATCTTAACCTGTGTCCATCTTGGAGAGGAGAGGCATGGTGACTGCCTGACTTGGCTTTTTTCTCCCAGAATTCTGTTCTGTCTACTCCACCCACCTAAGGGCTGGCCTATCTAAGGCCAAGCAGTTTTCTTTATTAATTAAACAATGAAAGGAACAGATAGATAGAAGACCCACCTCCATCACTCTAGGAACATGCCTGTCTGCATGGGTATCATGATGTCAGCTCTCAGGCACATACCAGACCTGTCTGCTTCCTGCCATGATGATAATAGACTAACTTCTGATACTGTAGGCAAGCCTCAAAAATGCTTTTTTTATAATAGTTGCCTTGGCTATGGTATCTCTTCTCTGGATATGGTAGAGCAATAGAACACTAAGAGAACTTCCACTTCCTGTGATCTAAAAGCTCAAAAGAACCTCCAGGGTCCTTCTTTCTTGCAGGTGTTTGAGCTCTTCTCTGGTTTCTTGAAGTACTTTCCTGGTGCCCACAAGTAAATCTTCAGAAAAGCACAAGAAATCCTTGATTACATAGGCCACAATGTGGAGAAACACCAGGCAACTTTGGACCCCAACAATCCAAGAGACTTCATTGATACCTACCTTATACGCATGGAGAAGGTAAGTCCTGCATGAATGAGAGGTGAAGGCTGAGGATGTGAGCTGGGGAAAAGGGGGTAGAGGATGGGGAGGAGAGACAGGAAATGGAGTGGAGGAGATGCAGAAGTTTCTGGAAAATGATGAAAATAAAAGGAAGAGAAAATGTGATAGGGAGAAAGAAGGGTTGGGAAGAAACAGGGCAAGGGACAAAAAGCAGGAAAGACTACAGAGGAAGAGAGAGCCTGGGAGACAAACCATTATAAACTACCAGACAGCACAGTAGATACAGAAGACAGAACAGACAGAGATCAAGTGATATTATTAAGGACTGAGAAATGTCATGTGATCCATATAATGTGAGACAGAAGGTCAGTTCCCAGGATGTGTGTGCATCTTCCTGCAAGGCTCCAGTCACCCCTGATCCTCCCTTCTCTCTCCCATCTGGAACCAGGAGAAGTCCAACCAACACACGGAGTTCCATCACCAGAACCTCATGATCTCCGTGCTGTCTCTCTTCTTTGCTGGCACCGAGACCAGCAGCACCACGCTCCGTTATGGCTTCCTTCTCATGCTCAAATATCCCCATGTTGCAGGTGAACCACAGATGGCCAGTTGGGTTATCTTCTAGCTCCCTATTGGCTGGGAATTTTGTGTGGATGAGAGAGCCATGGACCTCTTATATCTGGAGCGCTGAAGGCTTTGGTCTAATTCTAAACTAGGGCTGTGCTGTGGGTGGTGCATGAGTTAACAGTCAGTTGTCCTGTTTTCCATTGTTTTCACCTATCAATTAATGGTTGATCCACTCATCCTTCCTTCCTTCCATCCATCTATCCATCCATCCATCCATCCATCCATCCATCCATCCATCC
>NW_026068177.1:1249297-1254664 GCF_014885135.2 Alexandromys fortis | reverse complement strand
GCTGAAGGCTTTGGTCTAATTCTAAACTAGGGCTGTGCTGTGGGTGGTGCATGAGTTAACAGTCAGTTGTCCTGTTTTCCATTGTTTTCACCTATCAATTAATGGTTGATCCACTCATCCTTCCTTCCTTCCATCCATCTATCCATCCATCCATCCATCCATCCATCCATCCATCCATCCATCCATCCTTACCTCCTTCTTTGCTTCTGTTTTTACATCCCTCTATTCACTTGTCTTCTTCTTGGTCCACCTCTTTTTCCCTTTACCCATTTTATTCATTTCCCATCCATCTATTATCCATCCAACCTTTTATCCACCCTTTTACGCAACTATTTACCCTCTCCTGTATTCCTCTGCCCATTTTCTCTATATCCAGAGACTATTGATCCTTGATTATTTCATCTCTGCTTTGCCTAAGGGCACATATTTCAATCATTTATTTGGATGAATCAGCCTGTGAGTTTTATTCTTTGATCAGATCTAGTAGAGTGGGCTATCTATCATTGATTCACTGGTCATTCCTTAATCCTACTAACTGACATTTGAATCTACCCTTCATGTGTCCATCCATTCCTCCATGTATCCATTTAATAACTCACTCATTCATCTGTGACTTATTCATCGTTTAACACATCTACCCATTTATTCTTATATTTTCTTCTTTATTCATTCACATATTTACTTGATTTTTGGTTAGTTGTACTCATTGATTTATTTGTCTATGAACAATTTATTAACTCAATAATTGATTCATACAGTGAGTGAGTAGTGGAATATGGACATCCAGTTTTGCTTTGCTCATTTCACTCACTCAGCAATCTTTCCTTTAATAAGCAACTCATCCATTGCTTGGCTGACTTACAACTCACATTCTAAGAATCTGAAATTGATGTGATGTTTTTGTGAGTTTGTCTGCTGCAGTTCATGTGTGGAGGTGGGAGGACAACTTTGTGCAGTTGGGTCTCTCCTGCACATTCCCATGGGTTCTGATGTCAAAGGAAGGCTGTCAAAATGGAAATCAATGCATTTTTTGACTGAGCCATTTTATTGGCCAAAATATTCGCCAATGTATTCATATTTGGTATTCAATTATACATAGATTAATTTATTTTCCTTTTATTCCTGAGAATATAGCCTCAGATTATTCATTTGGATATTTTTTTTTTCGAGACAGGGTTTCTCTGTGGCTTTGGAGCCTGTCCTGGCACTACCTCTGTAGACCAGGCTGGTCTCGAACTCACAGAGATCCACCTGCCTCTGCCTCCCGAGTGCTGGGATTAAAGGCGTGCGCCACCATTGCCTGGCTAGTCGGGATTTTTAAATTGTTTTTAGTAGTATGCACTGTTGTTTTGTCTGCATATATGTCTGTGTGAGGGGGTCGGATTCCCTGGACCTGCAGTCACAGTGTGAGTTGCCATGTGAGTGCTGGGGATTGAACCCCGGTCCTCTGAATGAGCGACCAGTGCTCTTAAACATTGAGACATCTCTCCAGCTCCCTCAATTTTAAAATATAAAATGCATTCAAAGATGTGTGTGTGTGTGTTATGCAGGAAGAGAAATTATATCATTATATTTCAAATATGAAGTATTCTTACCATCTCTGTCTCCAGGCTTCCCTCACACTGATAGGTAAAAAGAACCCTTTGCTGTGGGCTTTCCTTTTCTTTCTGTTATGAGCAAGATTGGAGCTTTAGAGAGAGTCTCTAACATAGCTGTGGCTGGAGAGAAGCTCAGGTGTGCGTGCCCAGAGTGCTCTGTGTCTTTCTCAGCAGAGTCTTCTGGCTCTGCACTGTTCCTAAGCTATTGGCTCACAAAAAAACAGGGTCGCTGTGCATTGCTTCTGTATAGGGACGGACATTCTGTGTTGTCTCCCTTTCTGTGCAGAGAAAGTCCAAAAGGAGATCGATCAGGTGATCGGCTCACACCGCCCACCAACCCTTGATGACCGCAACAAAATGCCTTACACTGATGCTGTCATCCATGAGATTCAGAGATTTTCAGATCTTGGCCCAATTGGATTGCCACACAAAGTCACCAAAGACACTTTGTTCCGAGGGTATCTGCTCCCCAAGGTGAGACCAGCTGTGATTCCACATCTCTATGCCTTGGTCATCCTCCACTCTTTCAGTGACCACCCTCGGCCTGTTTGTGGTTTCCCAGCATTCTGTGGTTCCCTAAGGATGTCTGCCTATGGGAGCCAGGTATGCTAATATCATTGCCTCTCACAATGTCTCCTAGAACACTGAAGTGTACACCATCCTGAGTGCAGCTCTCCATGACCCACGGTACTTTGAACAACCAAATGCCTTCAATCCTGACCATTTCCTGGATGCCAATGGGGCTCTGAAGAAAAGTGAAGCTTTTATGCCCTTTTCTACAGGTGAGAGGGTCCTGTGCTTCCTTTCCCAGACACTAGAGGGCAGGCTCACCATCCAGGATACAGGACTAGGTCCCTGATTACTTAGTGCTATTCTAGCTGCCAAATTTGCCTGAACCATCACTTTCAACCTGGTTCCTGTCCCATGAGGGACTATTGACTTAAGGAGAATTCTACTGAGGAGGATTTTGAAGAAGTATTTAAAAGCCTTTAAACTCGAGCAATTAATTTTCTTTCCAATTTTATTTTTAGGGGAAAATCTTTTTTAAACGAGTGAAAACATTTGTCATTATGCGTGACTAAATGCCTAACAGAAGAGTGGAAGGATGTTCACAGAGAACAAAATGGATTAAATGCACAACAAGGTCTTTCCCGCCCCTGCCAACAATAAACAACAGATTTATTAATAGAGGGGATGGGAGCACAGATATTCCCAGGCCAGGATGTCCAAGATAATTTTAAAGCCAATGTAGTAATTCCCATGTAAAGTGCTCAGAAGAGCAGAAGACAGTTTTCCCACTGAGGAAAGTGCAGTGATGAAAATCCGTCAATTCTTTCTGCATCAAAGCCATCCAGAGTGTTCCTCTTCCTGTTAGACGTCTGCTGTTTTTCTTTCCCCCCCTTTATTAAGAATAGATTCTTTCCTCATATAATATATACTGATTACAGTTTTCCCTTCCCTCTACTCCTCAGAGTCTCCCCCACATCCATTCCTTTCTGTCTCTCATTAGAAAAGAACAGGCTTCTAAGAGTTAACAACCAAACATAACAAAACAAGACATCAGATTAAACAAAAACCATTCCATTGATGTGCAATGTAAACCAACAGAAGGAGTAGGGCCCAAGAGAAGGCACTAGAACCAGAGACCCACTCATTCGCACACTCATGAATCCATGGGAACACTAAACTGAAAGCTTTAAGATGTGCACAGAGGACCTGGTTCAGATCTGAGCAGGCCCTGTGCCTGCTGCCTCAGTCTGAGTTCATATGAGCTTTGCTCAGTTGGTTCAGAGTCTTGTTCTCTTGGTGTCCTGCATCCCCTCCGACTCTTACCCTCTTTCTGCCCCCTCTTTCTCTGTGTGCTCTGAGCTCTGAGGGGAGGGTTTTGACAAAGACATTGCAATTAGAGCTCAGTGTTCCAAGGTTTCTCTCTCTGTGAAATGTCTGGCTGTGTCTCTCTGAATCTGTTCCCATCTGCTTCAGGGGGAAGTTTGTCTGAAGATGGTTGAATAAGGAGGGATCTGATCTAAGAGTGTAGCAGAATATCTTCAGGGGTCATTTTGTTGTTACTTTTTTTTTTCTTTTCTAATCTTGGTTTTGTCCTATGTCTCTGAGCTAGTTAGTCTCTGGCTCTTGGCCACCAAAACAGTGTCACATATTCAAAGCAGACACTGATTGAATAGTTACTCTTACAATGTGCCACAATTCAGCCCTAGCATATCCTGCAGACAAGACAGCATTGCTTATCAAATGTTTTGTCCCTGGGTTGATGTAGATACTTCTCTTTTAGTAGCCAATAGAATACCTCCCATACCAAAGATGCTAGAACTTGCGGGTGAATGTTCTAGTAGGCACAAGATCAACATCTCCAAGTTCAATGTGCTGTGTGGGTGTTGTCTTCAGCAATAGACCTTGCTGTCAGTTTGTGGAGTCAACCTACTGTCTTGACAACAGCCTTAGATTGTTTGGGATTTTTCATGGGACCCCTTTGGCCAACAATTCAATTGAATGTAACCCATCCTGGTACTGGAAGCTTCATTTACTAACAATATTGACCAGTTGGAGCTATGTCTCCCTCATTATTCAAAGACTTCATTCGGATCATCTTCATAGAGTTTAGGAAGTTTCGACTGCACTAGGTTTCCACACCAGTACTCAAAGCCCCTCAATTCTAGCTGTCTTTCTCCACACTCTATCTCTCAAGCCCATATCTCCTCCCACCTGAACCTCCCATTTATGTCCCCTCTGATGCCCCTAGTCCACCCATGAACTCTATTCTATTTTCCCCTCCCAGGGATATACATTTCTCCCTCTTTGTCTTCTTGTCTGTATGTAACCCTTCTGGTTCTATGGATTGTAGCTTGGTTATCATTTATTTAATGTCTAATATCCACATATAAGTGAATACAGACCATGTTTATCTTTTTGGATCTGGGTTGCCTCACTCAGGATTTTTTTCTAGTTCCACCCATTTGCCTGAAAATTTCATGATGCCAGTTTTTAAAACATTTAATAATACTTTGTATAAATATATCACATCTTCTTTATCCTTCTGTTGAGGAACATGTAGTTTATTTCCAATTCTGGCTACTATGAGTAGAGCAACAATGAACATGGTTGAGCAAGTGTTTGTGCAGTAGGATTAAGTGTCCCTTGGATATATACCTAAGAGCCGTATAGCTGGGTCTAGAGGTAGATCGATTCCTAACTTTCTGGGGAACTGCCACACTGATTTCCATAGTGACTGTGTACATTTGTACTCCCAGTAGCAATGAAGAAGTAGCTTTGCTCCACATTCTCGACAGCATGAGCTGTCACTAGGTTACTGATCTTAGTCATTCTGATAAAGACAGACTCTCAAAGTCATTTTGATTTACATTTCCCTGATGGTTAAGTGTGTTGAACAATAACTGTGTCATGAGAATTCTGTTTAGGTCTATACCCCATTTTTAATGGGTTTTCAGTTTTTTAACCTAATTTCTTGAGTTTGATATATAATTTGGATATTAGTCCTGTACTGGATGTGAAATCACTAAAAAAAAAAATCTTTCCCATTCTGTAGGATGCCACTTTGTCCAAATGATGGTGTTTTTTGCCTTGCCAAAGCTTTTCAGTTTCATGAGATCCCATTTTCGAATTGTTGACCTTACTGTCTGTGCTATTGGTGCTCTGTTCAGGAAGTTGGCATCTGTGCCAATGAGGTCAAGGCTGCTCCCCACTTTCTTTTCTGTTAGCTTCAGTGTATCTGGGTTTATTTATTTATATAGTG
>NW_026068177.1:1231938-1247210 GCF_014885135.2 Alexandromys fortis | reverse complement strand
CTCTCTCTCTCTCTCTCTCTCTCACACACACACACACACATACAAATATAAAATCATATCATCTACAAATAAGGATACTTTCCTTTCATCCTTATCAATTTGTATACCCTTGACCTTCAGTTGTCTTATTGCTCTAGCTAAGACTTCAGGTAATATATTGAATAGGTGTGGATCTAGTAGACAGCCTTGTCTTGTTCTGAATTTTAGTGAAGTTGCTTTGATTTCCTCTCTATTTAATTTGATGCTGGCTGGAAGCTTCCCATGAACTGCCTTTATTATGTTTAGGTATGTGTCTTGTATCTCTAATTTCTCCATGACTTTATCATGAAGAGGCATTGGTTATTGTCAAAGACTGCATCTAATGAGATGACCATATAGTTTTTCTTTCTTTCAGTTTGTTTCTATGGTGGATTTCATTTATTAATATTGTATATATTGAATCATCCCTGGGTCTCCAGGATGAAACCTACTTGATCATAGTGCATGACCCTTATGATGCATTCTTGGATTTGGTTTGCAAGTATTTTATTGAGTATTTTTGCATCTCTAAGGGACATTGGTCTGTAATTCTCTTTCTTTGCAGATTCTTTATGTGGTTTGGGTATCAGGGTAACTGTAGCCTCATAAGATGAAATGGACAATATTCCTTCTGTTTCTAGTTTGTAGAATAACTTATAAGTATTGATATGAACTCTTCTTTGAAAGTCTAGTAGAATTCTTTGCTAAAACCATCTGTCTCTGTGCTTTCTTTGTGGGAAGGTGGGAGAAGCAGTCTATTTTACTAGGAATTGTAGGTCTGTTTAAATTCCTCATCTGATCTTGATTTAACTTTGGTTAGTGGTAGCTTTTGAGAAATTATCCATGTCGTTTAGATTTTCCAATGTGGTGAAATACAAGTTTTTAAAGTATGTCCTTAAAATTCTCCCTATTTCCTCAGTGTCTTGTTATGTTTCCCTTTTTACTCTTGATTTTGTTAATTTTGGCAGTCTCCACCTTTTAATTTGGATAATTTTTTGTTGGTCTTACTGCTCTTCTCAAAGAACCAACTCTTTGTTTCTTTGATTCTTTGTATTGCTTTCTTTGTTTCTATTTTATTGATTTCAGCCCTGAGTTTGATTATTTCTTGCCATCTGCTCCTTTTGGATGTGACTTTTTTTTGTTCTAGAGAAGTGGTCCTCACCCCTCCTAACGCTGCAACCCTTTAATACAGTTCCTCATGTTGTTATTACCTATGATCAGAAAATTATTTTTTGCTGCTTGATAAGTTTGATTTTCCTACTGTTTATGAATCATAATGTAAATATCTGATACGTAAGGTTCAGAACTCCTCTTCTAGAGCTTTTGGATATTCTATTAAGTTGCTAGAATGAGATCACTCCAGTTGCTTTTTTCTTTTTTAATGTAGACTCTTAGTGCTATGAACTTGCCTCTTATAACTACTTCCATTGTGTCTGGGTATGCTGTGTATTCATTTCCACTAAATTATAGAAAGTCTTTAATTCCTTTCTTTATCTCTGTCCTGACCCATTTTCATTTGATAGATAGTTGTCCAGTGTTCTTGAGTTCGTAAGCTTTCTGTTGTTGTTGATATCCAGTTTTAATCCATGGTAGTCCCATAGGATGCATGGTGGTATTTCAACTTTGTGGTATCTGTTCAGACTTAATTTTGAAACTGAATATGTGGTGTATTTTGGAGAAAGTTCTATGAAGTGCTGAGAGGAAGGTATATTCTTTTGAATTTTGGTGAAATTCTCTGTAAATACCTGCTAGATCCATTCGGTTTATAACACCAGTTGGCTACAGCATTTCTCTGTTTGGGTTTTGTTTGGACGACCTAAGATGAGAATGGAGTGTTGAAGTCTCTCACTATCCATGTGTGAGGGTCAATACGTGACTTAAGCTGGAGTAGTGTTTCTGTTACCAACTTTGGTTTCCTTGTGTTTGGGGCATAGCTATTAAGAACTGAAATGTGCACTTGGTGGATTTTTCCTCTGATGACTATGTAGTGTGGTCCCCTGTGTCTTCTGATTGGTTAGAAATCTATTTTGTTAGATATCAAAATGGCTACATCGGCTCACTTCTGAAGTCCATTTCCTTCGAATAACTTTTTAAATTCCCTTGCCCTGAGATAATGTCTATCCTTAATATTAAGGTGCTTTTCTTGGATTCAACAGAAGGATGGATCCAGTTTTTGTGTCCATTCTGTTAGTGTTCTTTTTTAAAAATTGGGTAATTGAGATCATTAATATTAAGAGATATTAATCACCAATGATTGCTTTATGCCTATTTTGTTGTTACTATTGTTATTGTTGGTGGGTTGGTGTGTTTCCTTACTTTTGATTTTGCTGGTCTGGATTATTTATTCCCTGATTTTCCTTGTATGTAGATACTATTTTCAGGTAGGTGGGGTTGTTTCCAGCACTTTATGTAGGGCTAGATTGTTAAATAAATGTTTAAATTTGACTTTATCACCAAATATCTTATTTTCTCTATCTTTGGTGATTGTAAAGTTTGCTGGGTATTGTAGTCTGGGCTGACATCTGTGGTCTCTTTAAGTCTCCAGTGCATCTGTCTGGGCCCTTCTGGCTTTTAGAGTCTCCATTGAGAAGCCAGGTGTAATTCTAATAGGTCTGCTTTTATATGTTACTTGGTCTTTTCCCACCGAAACGTTTAATTATCTTTCCTATTCTGTACATTTATGTGATAATGGGTCTTCCTTTTTCTGATCTAATCTATTTGGTGTTCTATAAGATTCTTGTAGCATATAGACAGCTCCTTTCGGTTCAGAATTTTCTTCTGTGATTTTGTTGAAAATATATTCTGGTCCTTTGAACTGAAGTTCTTCTTCTTCTATTCCTATTATTCTTAGGTTTGGTCTTTTCATAGTATTCCAGATTTCCTGGAGGTTTTGTTTCAAGTGTTTTATAAATTCAACATGTTCTTTGATCAATGTATCCATTTCTTCTATCGTATTATCAATGCCTGAGAATCTTTCTTCTGTCTCTTGCATTTTGTTGGTGAAGCTAGCCTGTGTAGTTTTTGCTTGAATTCCTAAATTTATCATTTCCAGAATATTTCATTTCCAGTTTGGGTTTTCTTTATTGATTCTATTTCTATTTTCAGGTCTTGAATAGTTTTTTTCCCTTCTATGTGTGTTTGTGTTTTCCTGTAAATGATTTCTTCATTTCCTTCCACCATTTGTATTTTCCTGGATTTCTTTAACGAATTTATTCATTTCCTCTTTAAGGACCTTTATCATCTTTATGAGATTTTTTTAAAGATCTTTTTCTTGGACTTCGTTTATGTTGGAATGATCAGGGTCAGCTATGGTACTGTTGCTGGGCTCTCATAGAGACACATTGTCCTGGCTGTTACTGATTGTGTTTTTATGCTGGCATTCAGGAATCTGGTTTTGGGGTGATTATAGGTCTAGGTGCCAATTTCTGGGTTTGTCTTTGTTGGGTGGGTATTTGGTTTCTTGGTTTTGGGGTTTTAGGTGAGCATGATGGCTGTGTGTTGCTTCATAGGAAATTTTTTGTGGACCTGTTTCCCTGTCCTGCCCAGCTGGTGTGTCCCAGGGAATGCCTGCTGGTGTTGGAGCCTGGGATAATGGGATGAGTTGGGGAAAGGAAGATAGGAGGAATAGAAATTTGGGATTCATTGGGAATGGGGTCAGGGAGGCAAGGGAGAGCATACCAGGCATTCAGCTACAGAGCTGGGGATGGCCTTGACAGGGGTGGGAGGTGGATCTGGAGGAGCAGAAGGACAGGCATGGATCCTCTGTCAGTCTGTGTGCTTCCTTACCAGGAGAGGATGATGGGGAACCTCAGCCAATCACATTCTATTTTGGGTGTGTTCCCCTTTGGCCAAAGAAAACATATAAAACATCCATGTACGTTTGTCTCCTCCTCTTTGTTTTCCTGTGCACCTGAATCGCTGGAACCCTGGTTTTGTAAGTTCCCCTTGTTCCCTTTATTAAAGCTGAATATTTTATATTAAAGCTAGTCTGGTTAATTCTAACTGTCTATCAATTACGCCCCTTCAAGAGGCCTTTGGGCCTGTTAGGGGTGCCTTCTGGGGAAGATCTGGGGAATCCTCAGGAGACAGGGGAGGGGGTTTGGAAGGTTGCAACAAGATTTCCATTCCAGAGTTGGGGTAGAATCTATGAATTAGATCTTGAGGAACAGAGGGAGAGGTGAAGATCTGCAGTCAGCCTACCTGGTTTCCTGGCAGGAGTGGCCTGTGGGTTAGCAGAGAGAGTGCAAACTCATTTTCTGAAGAAACAATAGCAATAGCAATAACAAGTGACATCATCTCTGAACTGCCATGAGATGGGTAGGGTCTTAGGGTTAGGGAGACATTTTTTATTTTTTTATTACTTTAAAAATAATACCAATCAAAATTCTGACTTCCTGCCCTCCTTCCACTTCCCTCCTACTACCCCCACACCCTGCCCCAACTCTTGTTCTAAGATAGGGCAAGGCACCTGCCCTGTGAGAAGTATAAAGCCCTCCCCACAACATCCAGACTGAACAAGGTATGCATCCAAAGAGAATAGGATTCCAACAAGCAGTAAAGACAAATCCCAGTGTCATTGTCATTGTCATTGGACCCTCAGTCTTCCCCAACTGTCAACCACATTCAGAGGGATCAGTTTGATCCCATGCTCATTCATTCCCAGTCCAGCTGGAGTTGGTGAGCTCCCATTAGCTCAGGTACACTGTCTCAGTGGGCGAACTCCTCATAGTCCTGACTTCCTTGCTCATATTCTTCTTCTTTCTGCTCTTCAATTGGACCTTGGAAGCTCAGTCTAGTGCTCCGATGTGGGTCTCTGTTTCTGTCTCCATCCGTCGCTGGACAAAGGTTCTATGGTGATATTCAAGATAGTCATCAGTCTGACTACAGGACAAAACCAGTTTAAGCACCCTCTCCTTCACTGTCCAGGGTCATAGCTGGGGTCATCCCTGTGGACTCCTGGGATCCCCTCCAGAGCCAAGCCTCTTGTCAAACCCAAAATGGCTCCCTCAATTAAGTATCTCTTTCCCTACTCCCATGTCTGTCCTTCCTCCATCTCAACTACCCACTCTCTCAAGCTCTCCCCAATCCTCCCCTTCTGCCTCTCCCTCCCCCTTTCCCCTTCTGTAAACCCCCTCATGAGCCCAACTTTTGCCAAGCAATCTTGTCTGCTTCCAATTTCCATATGGATCTATATATGTTTTTCTTTGGGTTCACCTTATTAATTAGCTTCTCTAGGATCATGAACTATAGGCTTAATGTCCTTTGTTTATGGCTAGAATCCATTAATGAGTGAGTACATACCATATTTATATTTTTGGGTCTGGGTTATCTCACTCAGGATAGTGTTTTCTACTTCCATCCATTTGCATGCAAAATTCAAGATGTCACTGTTTTTTTTTGTTTGTTTGTTTGTTTGTTTTTAACCGACAAGTAGTACTCTAATGTGTAGATGTGCCACATTTTCTTTATCCATTCTTCAGTTGAGGGATATCTAGGTTGATTCCAGTTTCTGGCTATTACAAATAATGCTGCTATGAACATAGTTGAACAAATGCTATTGTAGTATGATTGGGTATCTTTTGGGTATATTCCCAAGAGTGGTATTGCTAGATCCTGAGGTAGGTTGACTCCCAGTTTTCTGAGAAACCGTCACACTGATTTCCAAAGTGGTTGGACAAGTTTGCATTCCCACCAGCAATGGATGAGTATTCCCCTTACTCCACATCTTCTTCAGCATAAGCTATCATTGGTGTCTTTGTTTTTAGCCATTCTGACAGGTGTAAGATGATATCTCAAAGTTGTTTTGATTTGCATTTCCCTGACAGCTAAGGAAGTTGAACATGTCCTTAAGCATCTTTTGGCCTTTTGAAATTCTTCAGTTGAGAATTCTCTGTTCAGTTCAGTACCCCGTTTTTAATTGGGTTATTTAGGATTTTAATGTCTAGTTTCTTGAGTTCTTTATATATTTTGGAGATCAGTCCTTTGTCTGATGTGGGGTTGGTGAAGATCTTCTCCCATTCAGTAGGTTGCCTTTTTGGCTTAATGTTTGTGTCCTTTGCTTTACAGAAGCTTCTCAGTCTCAGGAGGTCCCATTAACTCATTGTTGCTCTTATTGTCTGTGCTACTGGGGTTATATGTAGGAAGTGGTCTCCAGTGCCCAGGCATTGCAGGCTACTTCCGACTTTCTCTTCTATCAGGTTCAGAGTGGTCAGATTTATATTGAGGTCTTTAATCCATTGGGATTTAAGTTTTGTGCATGGTGATAGATATGGATTTATTTTCATTCTTCTACAGGTTGACATCCAGTTATGCCAGCACCATTTGTTAAAGATGCTTTCTTTCTTCCTTTTTATAATTTTAGCTTCTTTGTCAAAAATCAGGTGTTCATAGGTTTGTGGATTAATATCCGGGATCCTTGATTTGATTCCATTGGTCAGCATTTCTGTTTTGATGCCAATACCAAGCTATTTTCATTCTGTAGCTCTGTAATAGAGTTTGCTGTCAGGGATGGTAATGCCTTCGGAAGTTTCTTCATTGTATAGGATTGTTTTGGCTATCCTGGAATTTTTTGTTTTTCCATATAATGTTGATAATTGTTCTCTCGAGGTCTGTGAAGAATTTTGTTGGGATTTTGATGGGGATTGCATTGAATCTATAGATTCCCTTTGGTAGAATTGCCACTTTTACTTTGTTGATCCTACCAGTCTAAGAGCATGGGAGATCTTTCCATTTTCTGGTATCCTCTTCAATTTCTTTCTTCAGTGTCTCAAAGTTCTTGTCAAATAGATCTTTCACTTCCTTGGTCAGAGTTACCCCAAGATACTTTATGCTATTCATGGCTATTGTAAAAGGTGATGTTTTTCTGATTTTTCTCTCAGCTTCTTTATCCTTTGTGTATAGGAGAGCTACTGATTTTATTTGAGTTGATCTTGTATCCTGCCACATCGCTGAAGGTATTTATCAGCTGTAGAAGTTCTCTGGTAGAGTTTTTGGAGTCACTTATATACACTATCATATCATCTGCAAATAACAAAAGTTTGATGTCCTCCTTTCCAATCTAAATCCCCTTGATCTCCTTATGTTGTCTTATTGCTATTGCTAGAACTTCAAGCACTATGTTGAAGAGCTATGGAGAGAGTGGACAGCCTTGTTGTGTTCCTGATTTTAGTGGAATTGCTTTGAGTTTCTCTTTATTTAATTTTATGTTAGCTGATGGCTTGCTGTATACTGCATAGTTTCCCAACAACTGGAGATGACTGGGGTTGCTGGGAAATCCTTCTTCCACCTGGAGGCCCCAGGTAGCCAGTTGCACGTTAATAATCACTGAGGGCCATGTGGTGGTGTCACAGGCCTTTAATCCCAGCAATCAGGAAGCAGAGGCAAGCTGATCTCTGTGAATTTTACGCCAGCCTGGTCTACAAGAGCTAGTTCAGGATAGCACGAGATGATTCAAAGAGAAACCCTGTCTCAGAAAAAAAAAATAATCACTGAGGTACAGGGCAGGTGGTGGAGCCTCTGCCTGGGCTTTCAGGCTCCCTTGCTCTGTGCTGCTCCATGCCCAAGGTGACAAACTGACAAGGGCTCCTTACACCCCTGAAAATCTGGTGGGTACCATGGAGCCCTCATCATGTGCTCCTGCCCATTCTCAATTGTATGAACAATTAATTGTGTTTGGGGATTAGTCGACATTCTTTGATTTCAAGCGGTAGAAGCTTAGGGCAGAGAGAAAGAGAGAATGGAGGTGGGCATGAGTGACAGAGGGGACAGAGAAAGGGGAGAGAGAGAGGGTGCTTGGTATCCAGTCCATCATCTTCCTGCTGTAGTCTCCCAAGTGCTGCACTTGCAGGCATGTGCCTCCATGCCTTACTCATCTAGGGCCCTTAATATCATCCAGTTGTTGATCTAAGAATCTTTGTAAACAGCACCTTCACCCTCGGGGCAGCCAATGAGATGGGGACCAATCCCCTCACATGAGAGAGGAGGGAACACTAAAGATGTTGTATTATAGGTGTGTAGACATAAACAGTTTATTCCTACTCTAAGTAGGTTCTTATGTTTCTGGACAAAGGACTCTGGCAATCTCACAAAAGCTAGAAATTTGTCAGACATTACCACGAGACATTCACCAACAAACTGCATACATGTTACAATTTATTTATTCTTTGTGTAAATGGTTGTATGCATATACATATGTGCTATAGTGTGTGTGTATGTGTGTGTGTTTATTGATATGCCCAGATCTGCCAAGCCCCCCAAAAAACAACAAGGAGACGGAGTCCCGTATGTAAAAGCAAAGAGCCTTTATTTTATACAAGTTTGCAAGTCTCACCATGTGTCCAATGTGTTAGAATAATAGGAGAGCCCTGACCTCACTCAGAGTTGGGTTTTTAATAGTAGTGAAGGTGGGGGTGAGGGATTTCTAAGGTTCAGGACCCCTGATTGGCTGACATTTTCTAGTAGTGTCCTGGTGAATGTGTGCTGGCAGGAGATCCTATCTACAATGGTTGGCACCTAAGGAATTTCCTTTGGATGGTCTGTGACTGGGTAATCTCAGTTTGTGGTCTTTCCTGCAAGCAGGAATTGCCTCAGGATAAACTACTGAGACTCAGGCCTCTATTAAGCTTATAATGACTGGGTCCTATTCTGGCAGCTGATAACGATTGCAAGTTAAGAACTCCCTTTGGGTGATCTGTTCCTATTAAGCTTATCATGACTGAGTCCTACATTTACATCAGAGGACAGCTAGTGGAAGTTTGTTCTGCCCTTCTAGTATGTGGGTCCAGGGCACTGAACTCAAGTTCTCAGGATTGACAGCAGGTGGTGGTCTCACTGGCCCTGCACCAATTCTTTAAGGTTTTGGGAATCTCTTAACATTCTCACTTGAGTTACAGGGGAGTGTCAAACTCGTTCTTATCCATTGCAATGGGCAGTGTTGTCTGGGGTTAGGCAAGGGACAGTCTGAAGGTTGTACACTGCCCTGGGGCTCACATGGCTCATTCTCTGTGCCCACAGGAAAGCGCATTTGTCTTGGCGAAGGCATTGCCCGCAACGAATTGTTCCTTTTCTTCACCACCATCCTCCAGAACTTCTCTGTGTCCAGTCCTGTGGCTCCTAAGGACATTGACCTTAGGCCCAAGGAGAGTGGTTTGAACAATGTGGCCCCAACATACCAGATCCGCTTCTTGGCCCGCTGACTGGGATGAGGTGTCTGGGTGTCCCCACTCCCTGTTGAGAATGGCCACATCTTTCTTCCTCTGTGAGACCTGCTGCAAACCAGGCTGTAGGTCACTGCTTAAACCGTTCCACCTTACTGCAGCTTCTGCAAAGCTCCGAGGTGTGTTCTTCTGCCCTGAGTATGGCACTGGAGAAATCAGTCAATGTCTTGCTTGATGTGTGAACAGACTTCCTGAGGCCACATCTCATGCTGAATCAGTCCCCTCTTGCTCCTAACAGCCATAGTCACCATGTATCAGTTTCCGGTGCCCTATGATCTACACCAATGGACTCTGTATTTGGTCTAATTCTATGTCTATGGACTTGCCTAATATGTATGGTTCACATAAACAGAGTCGTGTAGTGTGTGATCTTTGGTGTCTGGCGTCTTCTTACTTCACACAGTATTATCTAGGTTCCTGTGCTTTGCAGGCCACAATCAAACACCTTCATTTGCTTTTATCCTTTCTTAGCATCCTCTCTATGGGCAGAGGCCTCCTCAGTTGATACACCCTGAGCTATGCGATTCTGAACACTGATCTCAGGTTCCCTTACCAATAACTTCATTAGCTTCGATTCTGTAAAATAACAGTAGTGATAGAATTATTCACTCTGTCTGTATATCTGCCTCTATCTGTCTATCTATCTATCTATCTATCTATCTATCTATCTATCTATCTATCTATCTATGTATTTTCTGTCCATCACCCATCATCTATCTATCTATCTATCTATCTATCTATCTATCTATCTATCTATCTATCTATCTATCTATCTATCTATTTTCTGTCCATCAACCATCATCTATCTATCTATCTATCTATCTATCTATCTATCTATCTATCTATCTATCTTCTGTCCATCAACCATCATCTATCTATCCATCATCTATCTATCTATCTATCTATCTATCTATCTATCTATCTATCTATCTATCTATCTATCATCTATCTATGGGATATGTTAGACTGGCCTACAATCCGTGGCAGGTTAGTGCAACAATGACTGTCCAGTAATGGAAAGGCTGAGAATTTGGTAGTTGTCCATGCAAAGGATGTAAGCCTCAGCTGTCCCATATGGTACTGTGGTCCTGGAAGGTGCCTGGAGAGCTGATTGTTTTCAATCTCTGTTGAAATCCAGAAGAATTTGGATTTCATCCCAGCAACAGCAAAGGTTAGATCAACTCGAGTGAAGGCAGGCAGGCAAAATCAACAACTTCTGGCCCTGGTTCCAGTTCAAGTCAGCCTCTCTGTCTTTGCCTCTGTGAATCCAATCTCTAGAGAGAGGTAAAATGTTGTATGAGGTAGAATAGTTCCAGTCTCTCTGTCTGTATCTGTTTCTGTGTCTGTCTCTCTGTCCCTCTCTCTATTCTTTCTCTGCTACTGCCACGTGATCCGTAATAAGTTCCCATAACAAAAGTGAGGCCCAAACTACTAAAGAATTTCAGACAAGGAATAAAATGGTGAGTTTTATCCCATGGCAACCTCACTCCTGCTTATGATTTTATGCATTAATTACTTTGTCTGTCACTGTGGCTAAATGTCAGCTCAGAAGCAAGTGTGAAGGATTTGTTTGGGGTCAGTTTCAAGACAGAAAGGCAGGACAACTGGGCTTCTAGGTTTGCTGTGTGAGCATGTGGCAGGTGAGAGGGGAGAGAAGAGGGTGTGAGGGAAAGGTTCCCTCAAGTAACTTCCTACCAAGTCTGAGAACATCCTAAAATACTATTGGTTAGAGATCAAGCATTCAAACACATGGAGTCATGGGAGGTCCTTCACATTCTAACCACAACACTTTGTGCCTGGATTGACATCATTGTCATAGGAGCGGGTCCTCTATGGGAGTGTCCAGTTTCCTTTTCAGCTCTCCCAGTCTTAGGTGCACTTGCTTGCCCCCTGACATGTTATAATGCAGCAGCAAGTGCCTCACCAGACACCTGTGCGGTGTTCTGGGAAATAACTGCTTCCAGAAGCACAATGTGAAATGTCTCCTAATGATAATGTCCTGCTACCTGGTACTCTGCCTCAGTAGGAAACAGAGTTAGACAGTCTCAGCACCCTGAAGCTCTGAGTCCACAGGGGATAGAGACCCGGTTAGAGAGAGGTGGGTCAGGGGGATGGCCAGAGAGCTTCAGGAGCTGTGAGACAGCCAGGAGGAGGAAGTGATAACCAGTCACAGTGATCAGAGACCCAGAGGCTCCAACTGCTCCTCTGCCAGGCTGGAGCCTCTCTCTCCACCTGACTGCTGAGCCTCACACCTCCTCTCTCCCTACTTCTCCACTTTCTCCCATCAGTGATTGTCACAGGCCAGAGAGTGACATGGGGACTCTGTAGAAATCAACTCAGCCCTGGGGTTGGGGCTATGTACAAACACACAGAGAGTCACACGGTAACATACAACTCATTCCTGTCACTCAAGCCATTAAGAACACACAGAGTACTTCCTTAATATAAGTATGTACTTTAATGTCAATATTCAGGAAGCAGGGGCTGGAGATTCTCTGAGTTTGAGTTTGTATTACAGGATAGCTAGGGCTACACAGAGAAAACCTGTCTTGAAAACAAATCAATAAAGGCACACATCACTAACACACACAAACACACACACACACACACACCTCTAGAGGAACACAGAAAAGCACACACATGCACATTGACATAACAAATATCCCTCTACATATTCAGCACACAACAGCTTCATGCCTCAGTAAATACACAGCAAAACTGAGCTGACAAGGGCACACTCACTCCCAGAAATCAAAATGAATTATTCCCAATGTTCTTTGGTCCTATGTATCTGTTTCGTTTTCCTTGCCAACATGTAAGGAATAAGTAGTGACCAAGTCTCCAGCAGCCAAAACAGGAAGTGTGGGTTCTCAAACTATTGGACAGTGATGAGACAGGAGGCAGGAACAGTTGAAGTTGCTCAACTGGGTGGAGGGCCAGGTTCAGCATAAAAGACTTGCTAGAGTGTGCATTGAAGTACACGGTGCTCAGGCCAGGACTATGGAGCCCAGTGTCTTGCTCCTCCTCACTCTCCTTGTGGGCTTCTTGCTACTTCTGATCAGGGGCCACTCAAAGGCCCATGGCCATCTCCCTCCAGGACCCTGTCCCCTGCCTCTCTTGGGGAACCTCCTGCAGATGGACAGAAGAGGCCTCCTCAACTCCTTCATGCAGGTAAGACATGTACAGGGTCTGTGCCCTATGACGTAGCCCTGTGTTTGTGCCTGGAGATCACTCAGCAGGACAAGCCAGGGGCTTCTTCCACGCAGTATGTTCACGTGGGAAGTTTCCTGAGTGAAAGGTGAGACGCTGATTGGTGATGGATAGTGCACAGATCAACAGGTGTGTCCTTGCTATGTTGGAATTGTGTGGGGCACTGTGCTTAGAGTGTGAAAAGAGTCGAGGTGTTGAGGTGTGCGCCAAGTGTTTACAATTTTCCTATCTGGTGCTTCTTTTTTCCAGAAGAAAAAGAATAATATAAGAGGCATCAAGAGATAAGGTTAGCTTCTGCCAGCACAAGGGATTAGCCTGCTGTGTTTAGGGACAAAGGGGAAGAGAGGCAGATCGGGAGGTGGGGTAGGCAGGGAGAGCTTAACAGTCATAAACACATGGACCGTCTTAGGAGCTGATCCTGGTTCCATCTTAACTAGTCTTCATTAGTGAGATTTTATGTTCAATTACCACTTGTTTATTAATAATCAGTTCACATCCTTGGCTCCAGTTCCCACTGAGAGAGCTGATAGTGTGGCAACAATCCCAACTTCCTGCTACTCTTTAGTTTTTAACAGATTGTCCATCTGGATCAAACGTGTATTCATTTATTTTTATTTAGCTTTNTTATCACCTAAGTAAAGAGGAAGTGCTTTGTAAGCATCTTCTAAAACACCAAAATTGTCAAACATCTCGCTACCTGGACAGTCATCCAAAGTTCTTCTGTATCATTGGGACATCCATCTTCAGCCTACAGGCCCATAGTATCCAGCAGACATTTCTATGAAGCAGGAAATTTCAATGACAGTTCTGCCTATATTGGCAGTTTGTCAGTTACTTTCTTCTGTGTCCTGCAGGATGTCTGGCAGACTCTTTCATGTAGCAGGAACCCTGAAGGATTGTCTCACCTTTAAGCAAATTCAGCAGCAATTTCTCTGTGGGCCCTGCATATACAGTTTATCAAGCAGTCTAGGCAAGAGCAGTTTCTTGCCAAATGGTCAACCAACTCCTTAAGGAGCCTCTTTGATGCCCATCTTTCTTTTGAAGTAGATTGGTGCTACCAGAGACAGATGTATCTCATTGTCATGAAAAATCCTAAATTATTAAACATTTTAAATGCCATAGTCTGATGGTCTCTGAAAGAATCGAAGAATACCTATCTAGCTGAAATATATCTCTATATATCTAGAAAATCTAACATGACTACAAGCTCGACTATTATAGATGATGATCTATTAATCTATATTTCTTAATTATATAGTACATTTTAAATGATATATACAATCACAATACCTTAATCAAGAGCAGAAATATACATATAACAAAATTGACCTTAAGTTTGTATCAATAAACCAAGATCCATGCCAATGCAAATCTCTATAGCAAGTTTTCTTTATTCATTAATGGTAATCACAATATACAGACAGAAACCCCACATCACATATCTATATCTAGATCCATACCTATTTATTTTCTTTTGAGATAAGGCCTTAGGTAGCCCACACTGGCCTCTAACTAGATAGATACCCAAACATGACTACTAATTCCCTGGCCTCTACCTCCCAAGGTTAGGATTAAAGTCATGTTTTTAGAGCTCCACCCCAACTCTATTGTATTGCTATCCTGAGTACAACATCCAACCAATCAGTGCAGACATGCCTACCTGGTGATTTAACCCTTCAATACTTAGCTCCCCAGAAGGGGAAGAGTGGCCAGAGGAGGTGTTCCTATTTACCAATCTGTGTGTGTGTTTCACAGTGTAACAACATCTGCACTGACTAACCACAATCCTGGTGCGATTATGCTTGGCAGCTTCGAGAAAAATACGGAGATGTGTTCACAGTGCACCTGGGACCGAGGCCTGTGGTCATGCTGTGTGGGACAGAGGCCATAAGGGAAGCTCTGGTGGACCAAGCTGAGGCTTTCTCTGGCCGGGGGACAGTTGCTGTGGTTGAATCAATTGTGCAGGGATATGGTGAGATTCGGGACAGGATGAAGTGGAGGATGTGTCCAAGAAGTCTTGTGAGAGGTGGAGCCAAAGATTTGGGGAAGGACTCGGGGTCTTTGAGCTTCCATTGTAACCCACCCATGCTTCCCCTACATTCTTAGGTGTGATCTTTGCCAATGGGGAACGTTGGAAGACCCTTCGGCGATTCTCTCTGGCCACCATGAAGGACTTAGGGATGGGAAAGCGGAGTGTGGAGGAGCAGATTCAGGAGGAAGCCCGATGTCTGGTGGAGGAGCTGCGGAAATCCCAGGGTGAGTCCTGGAGAATGAACATAAAGGAAGATGGTGACACAGGGACCTGAGTGCAGAGCCAAAGAAAGGGAAAGAGACACAAAGGTAGACAGACAGACTCACAGACATACATACAGACAGACAAATGTAGAGAAATAACATTAAATTCAGAAGAGAGATGTGTGTGTGTGTGTGTGTGTGTGTGTGTGTGTGTGTTTGAATAGTAGCTATGGATAAAGTGTGGATAGAGAAATACAGAGATAGAAAAATAAATGTGAGTTTCATATTGTGCATAAATAAACTCAGAGACATAGATTGGCCACAGTGGTCACTTTTGTTTAGAAAAATCAATCCATGGATTAATTTTCTGTGTCACTTGGTATGGTGGTTTACACTGGTCCCCTCAGAACTCAGAAGGCAAGAAAACGTAGTCATCAATTCAAAGACGGTCCTGTCGCATTGTGAGGTCCTGTCTCAAAATCGTGTGTGTGTGTGTGTGTATGTGTGTGTGCAGGTATAGGTAAGTTGTAGAGTATTTCAGCATCATATGCAGTGGGTATGTCATACATGTTTGCAATCCCAGCACTCAGGAGG
>NW_026068177.1:1222112-1228810 GCF_014885135.2 Alexandromys fortis | reverse complement strand
TGAAGAGAGATGTGTGTGTGTGTGTGTGTGTGTGTGTGTGTGTGTGTGTTTGAATAGTAGCTATGGATAAAGTGTGGATAGAGAAATACAGAGATAGAAAAATAAATGTGAGTTTCATATTGTGCATAAATAAACTCAGAGACATAGATTGGCCACAGTGGTCACTTTTGTTTAGAAAAATCAATCCATGGATTAATTTTCTGTGTCACTTGGTATGGTGGTTTACACTGGTCCCCTCAGAACTCAGAAGGCAAGAAAACGTAGTCATCAATTCAAAGACGGTCCTGTCGCATTGTGAGGTCCTGTCTCAAAATCGTGTGTGTGTGTGTGTGTATGTGTGTGTGCAGGTATAGGTAAGTTGTAGAGTATTTCAGCATCATATGCAGTGGGTATGTCATACATGTTTGCAATCCCAGCACTCAGGAGGTAGAGCCAAGATGGTGAGATTTTCAAGGTCATCTTCTATTGCATACAGAGTTCAAGGCTATGTTGGCTTAACCTTTGTCACACCACTATCCCAATGATCTTAATTCAACTGTTTGTAGTCTTCATAATGCTGTGACCCTTTAATATAGTTCCTCATGATGTGGTGAACCCCAACCATAAAATTATTTTCATTGCTACTTCATAACTGTAGTTTTGCTACTGTTATGAATTGTAATATAAATATTTGTGTTTTCTGATGGTCTTATGAGACCCCTATGTCATTTGATTCCCACAGGTTGAGAACTGGTAATCTTAGTCAAAGATAAATGCGGACTCTAGGTCATTGAAAGTGAAGGGAGCAGGAGGACCTGCAGGCTTGGTCTAAGTAGGGAACTCTATTTTCTTCCTTGTGAATGTGCTGGTGAGCAGAGTGTACACAGGCTCATTGGAGTTTGACTTTGGTAGAACTCAGAGGAACTCTGGGCACTTTAAGGTTTGTTATATGAAGGGCACATTGGTGACAAGACCATTGTTTGCACCTCCACTTCTTTACACGGGGTATTTTCATCTCTTATTGACCTTTTTCTGGAGATCTGAGAGGTCAGTGTGGAGGGGGAGGGAACAAAGTTACAGAGGCTGAGAAGAATGAACTAGAAAAAGAAGTGAGAGATGGGAGGACCCAGAGGAAGAGAAGTGAGTCCCAAGGCTGAGAGTGAAGCCCTTGAGCCCCAGGGAAGGATCCACACAGGATCAGAGACCACAGACAAGCCAGCCCCAGAGTGAATGTCAAAAGTGGCCCAATACCGCTGGACTGACAACAGCCCTCCAAGCACCAGGGTCCATGAGTGAACCTGGCACACAAAGGTAGCAGGCAGCAGGTGCTTATGGCTTCTGGAACACCACAGAGCGCAGAAGTCAGAGAAGGTATGGAGGAGGACTGGCTGATATGAGTGGAGAGTTCAGAGATTGTTATTTCACACAACCATCTCTGAACCCTTCTCTACACCATTCCTGGCTGGGAGAGTTGGCTATCAGTTCAGAGTCAGGATGTTGTCCTGGGAGGAGGAGCAGGTAGAGACTGACTACATACACTCCACCTCTCAGTCCCAGCATCCTAGTCCCAGCCATGAGTCACTGAGTTTCCTTGGTGAAGGTGCCTCTTTTGTGCATATGAATATCACCCCATAATCTGTACAGTACTGAGGGGATTTAAATAAAAGCACGCATGCATCTCTGAGTGAAGGACCCAGACTCATATGCGCATCATTATGTCAAATGTGGTGGCAGCTGTTGCTGTTCCTTGAGTGGTAGGGACAACTTTACAGAGATGGGGCTGAAGTAGAATATTCCCCTAGTACTGTGTCTCCTGTCTCTTGTCCTGCATCCTCACCCTCCAGGAGCTTCCCTGGACCCCACCTTCCTCTTCCAGTGCATCACAGCCAACATAATCTGCTTCATCGTCTTTGGAGAGCGCTTTGACTACAAAGATCGCCAGTTCCTGCGTCTGCTGGACCTGTTCTATCAGACCTTCTCACTCATCAGCTCATTCTCCAGCCAGGTCAGTGTGGGTGGGAAGAGAGGAGCATCCAAGGCAGAGGGGAAAAAAGCTGATCTGTGGGGGGAAGAAGGCTGTGTCTTAGGGCTGGAAGAAAGGCAAAGACAGCGTGTAAAGGAAAGATCCTTAGGCATGAATGGAGGGAGGAAGGGAGAGATGTTGAGGAGGGCGGAAACCTGAATATAGAAATACATAGTCATCCAGACAAGAGAAAATCATGGTTTCAGTGAATCAGCTGTACCTTAGAGGATAGAGGACATCCTATTTCATGCATGAGCACCTATGTTTATCTCTAGGGAATGATGGTGTACAACATATGAGATTCCAACATTTTGAAAGTGCGTGCTGTGCTATCAGAAATTTGGCATGATCCTTGGCTACATATTGAGTTTAAATAATAAGTAAGTTTGGCATAAGTGTGTCAGAATACAATACCCCATAAATTAAAAAAATAAAGACAAAACAGAAAGGGAGAGAGAGAGCAGAGAAAAGGAAAAGGGAGATACAGAGAATGTAAAATGAAGGTTAGAGACAGATTTGAAGATACCGTTCAAGGCATGCATGTATATGGTGTACATAAATGAGGTGGGAGTATGTGTGTTTGCTTCTTCATGTTATCTGTGGACCTAGGAACACTGTCCACTTCCTGAGACCTGATAGCTCCAGATGACCTCCACGCCCTTCTTTGTTGCAGGTATTTGAGCTCTTCTTTGGCTTCTTGAAGTTCTTTCCTGGTACCCACAGACATATCTGAAAAAACCTGCAGGAAGTCCTCGACTATATCTGCTACAGTGTGGAGAAGCACCAGGCAACCTTGGACCCCAACAATCCAAGAGATTTCATCGATACCTACCTTATACGCATGAAGAAAGTATGTCCTGCATGAATGAGAGGGGATGGGTAAGAGTGAGACTAGGGATGTGAGTTGAGGAAAAGGGGGCAGAGGATGGGGAGGAGAAACAGGAAATGGAGTGGAGGAGATGCAGAAGCATCTAGCAAGAAGAATAGAGAAAGGGTGGGGGGAGAATATGAAATAGGGAGAAAGAAGGCTTGGGAAGAAACACAGTTCAAAGGATAAAAAGCAGGAAAGACCACAGAGGTTCTAATAAAAAATCTCGAAGACAAACCATGATAAACTACCAGAGAGCAAAGTAAAGAGAGAAGACTGAACAAACAGATCAAGTGATATTGTCAAGAACTGGGAAATGCCATGTGGTCCATTAATGTGAGACAGAAGGACAGTTCCCAAGATGTGGGTTCATCTCCCTGCAAGGCTCCAGGCACCCTGACCCTCCCTTCTCTCTCCCATCTGGAACCAGGAGAAGTCCAACCAACACACGGAGTTCCATCACCAGAACCTCATGATCTCCGTGCTGTCTCTCTTCTTTGCTGGCACCGAGACCAGCAGCGCCACACTCCGCTATGGCTTCCTGCTCATGCTCAAATACCCCCATGTTGCAGGTGAACCACAGATGGCCAGTTGGGGAATCTTCTAGTTCCCTATTGGCTGGGAAGTTTGTGTGGATGAGAGAGCCATGGGCCTCATATATCTGGAGCACTGAAGGCTTTGGCCTAATTCTAAACTAGGGCTGTGCTGTGGGTGGTGCATGGATGAACACTCAGCTGGCCTGTTTTCCATTGTTTCCACCTATCAATTAATGGTTGATCCACTCATCCTTCTGTGTGTCCATCCATCCATCCATCCATCCATCCATCCATTCATCCATCCAACCATCTATCCATCCATCCATCCAACCATCCATCCATCTTCACCTCCTTTTTTCCTTCTGATTTTACATCCCTCTATTCACTTGTCTTCTTCTTGATCCATCTCTTTTTCCATTTACCCATTTTATTCATTTTCCCATCCATCTGTTATCCATATAACCATTTATCCAACTCTCTACACAACTATTCACCCACTCATGTATTCCTCTGCCCATCTTCTCTATATCCAGAGATTATTGATCCTTGATTCTTTCGTCTCTGCTTCACCTAAGGGCACATATTTCAATCATTTATTTGGATGAATCAGCCTGTGAATTTTATTCTTTTATCAGATCTAGTAGAGTGGGCTATCTATCATTGATTCATTGGTCATTCCTTAATCCTACTAACTGACATTTGAATTCCCCCTTCATGTGTCCATCCATTCCTACATGTATCCATTTAATAACTCACTCATTTATCTGTGACTTATTCATCATGCAACAACCCACCTGTTTATTCCTATATTTGCTCTCATTTATTCATCCACATATTTGCTTGATGCTTGGTTAGTTGTACTCATTGATTTATTTGTCTATGAACCATTTATTAACTCATTAATTGGTTAATACAGTGAGTGAGAAGTGGAATATGGACATCCAGTTTTGCTTTGTTCATTTCACTCACCCAGCAATCTTTCCTTTATTAACCGACTCATCCACTGCTTGGCTGACTTACACACTCACATTCTAAGAATCTGAAATCGATGTGATGTTGTTGTGAGTTTGTCTGCTGCAGTTCATGTGTGGAGGTGGGAGGACAACTTTGTGCAGTGGGGTCTCTCCTGCACATTCCCATGGGTTCTGATATCAAAGCCAGGCTGTCAGGATGCAAGTGAAGTGCATTTTCTGGCTGAGCCATTTCCTTGGCCAATGTATTCGCCAATGTATTAATATTTAATATTCAATTATATGTAGATTAATTTTTTTTTATTCCTGAGGTTATAGCCTCAGATTCTTAGTCTGGATTTTTAAATATATCTCTACTAATGTGCATTGTTGTTTTGTCTGCACATATGTGTGAGGGTGTCAGGTGGTTTGAACTTGTGTCAAAGAGGGTGTGAATACCTATGTGGAAATTGAGCCTGGATCCTCTACAAGAACAGCCAGTGCTCTTACCCATTAAGCCATCTCTCCAGCTCCGTGGATTTTTAAATATGAATTTCATGCAAAGTTGTGTGTGTGTGTGTGCGCGCACGTGCTCACACACGTGCTATGTAGGAATATAGTTTATTTCATTCATTACATTTCAAATGGGGAGAATTCTTACCATCTTCCCCTCCAGCCCTCAGAGTGATAGATGAAAAGAGCCCATTTGCTGTGGGTTTTCCTTTTTTCTCTTTTATGAGCAAGGTTGGAGTTTTGGAGAAAGTCTCTAAGTCTCTAAGATAGGCTGGAGAGACAGATGCCTGAGAGAAGCCCAGGTGTGCATTTTCCAGAGTGCAGTGTGTCTTTCTCAGCAGAATCTCCTGGCTCTGCACTGTTCCTAAGCTATTGGCTCACAGAAAACAGGATCACTGTGCATTGCCCCCGTGAAGGGGGCAGTCATTGTCTGCTGTCTCCCTTTTCTGTGCAGAGAAAGTCCAAAAGGAGATCGATCAGGTGATTGGCTCACACCGCCCTCCAACCCTAGAGGACCGCAACAAAATGCCTTACACTGAGGCTGTCATTCGCGAGACTCAGAGATTTTCAGATCTTGTCCCGATTGGTCTACCACACAGGGTCATCAAAGACACTTTGTTCTGAGGGTACCTGCTTCCCAAAGTGAGACCAGCTGCGACGCTGTACTTCTATGCCTTGAGTCCCCTGTGTTCCCTTTAACAGTAGTATCAGCCTGTTTGTGTCTTCCCTAGTTTTTATTGATTGACTGCATATGGGAGCCAGGGTATGCTAATATCATTGCCTCTCACAATGTCTTCTAGAACACTGAAGTGTACCCTATCCTGAGTGCAGCTCTCCATGATCCACGGTACTTTGAACAACCAGACACCTTCAATCCTGACCACTTCTGGATGCCAATGGGGCTCTGAAGAAAAATGAAGCTTTTATGCCCTTCTCTATAGGTGAGTGGGACCTGTGCTTCCTTTCCCAGAGACTAGAGGGCAGGCTCACCCTCCAGGACACAGTCAGGACAAGGTCTATGTTTACTGAGTCTAGTCCAGCTGTTTTGCCTCAACCATCCTATTTACTGTGGCTACAGTCCCACTAGGGGCTCTTAATTAAAGGAACCCTCATCGGGAGGACTTTGGGGGAAGTATTTAAAAGCCTCTAAACCTGAGTAATACATTTAAAAAAAAAAAAGAAAGAAAGAAACAGCAGCAAGACCAACCAACATCATCTATGAACACTGCTTTGAGCTGGATAGAGTCTTGATGGCTGGGGAGGCATTGATTTTAGCTGTGAGCACTGGGGAGACGGGGCATGTCTTGACATGCTTGTCTCTGTTTGCAGTTAAGTACTCTGGCTGTTTAATAGTAAGGTAAATCAAAATTACTAGCATTTGTTTGAGCCAAGATGGTTATCCACGGTGGATAATCTCTTAAACCACAGAAAGTTCTCAGTAGTGTGGGCAGGAAGCGAAGCATGTGGAGCTGAGCATATGGATACAACTTGAGTTGTGCCAGCTCCACTTTTCTCCTACTTGGCCACGCTGTAATAGTTGGCATCCTGGGATTGGTTTGCTGCAATGTTTGGCTCTGACCCAGTTACTCACTGGCAGAAAGCTACTTGTTGGCACAATGTAATCCAGATTTGTTTTGTATTTCAGGACTAATGATGTTAGGTTACTTTTGTTATATATATATATATATATATAGGCAACCTTATTCCAAAATGAATTCATTTTTTTTAAAATATTTATTTATTATGCATACAATATTCTGTCTGTGTGTATGTCTGCAGGCCAGAAGAGGGCACCAGACCTCAGTCAAGATGGTTGTGAGGCCACACGT
>NW_026068177.1:1213807-1221259 GCF_014885135.2 Alexandromys fortis | reverse complement strand
AAGGTCGGATAGGGGAGCAGGGAAGCACATATCTTAGTTAAAAGAGCCACCTTAGTGTTGGCAAGAGACTTGAACCTAGAGTGGCTCCCAGGAGCCCAAGGCGATGTCCCCAGTTAGTCCCTTGGGAAACTGAGGATAGGGAACCTGAACTGACCCTATCCTATAGCATTACTGACGAATATCTTTCATATCACCATAGAACCTTCATCTGGTGATGGATGGAGATAGAGACAGAAACCCACACTGGAGCACTGGACTGAGCTCCCAAGGTCCCAATGAATTCATTTTTAACAAGCTTTAGTCATGAAAAAACTCCATTTATGTAGATAGATTCCTTATCTTTGGGGAGAAAGGAAAGTCGAAGAAAGTATTCCTTAAAATTTTTCTTTGCGTGCTAATTATTGAACCTAGTGCTTTGTAAATGTTAGGCAGAAGCTCTACTACTGAGTCATGCCCCCAACCACTCTATGGGGGATTCTAGGCAGGGGCTCTACCACTGAGCCACACCCCCAGCCCCTCACTGGGGGATTCTAGGCAGGGGTTCCACCACTGAGCCACACCCCTCCAGCACTTCATTGTGAGATTCTAGGCAGGGGCTCTACCATGGAGTCATGCCCTCATCCTCTCACTGGGGGATTCTAAGCAGGTGTTCTGCCACTAAACCACATATCTCTGGCAAAAACTATCCAGAGTTGAGTGTCATAGTGACTTTAGTGACCCAGGGCTCAGTGCCACCCTGAGATGGCCAGTTGAATCTTCATTCAGTGTGCGGACATGTAAAGTGCATTTCTCCACTCCATAGCTGTCAGCTTACAGGACAGCAGGAATGCAGAGGGTTACTCTGGAAGCATCTAGGAGATGGAGAGATAATGGAGCTGAAGCAGAGATCGTAACAAAGAGAGGCACAGTGAGATTGGGACAAGGTGTACTATTCGTGCTAAGTGTCAACCTGACGATCTAGAATCTCCCGGGAAGAGGGTTTCAGTTGAGAAATACCTGTCTTACAATGGTCTGTGGGAGGCTTTCTTGGTTGGTAATTGATATGGGAAGATGCAGCCTATTGTGGGTGGTATTATTCCTTGTTTGGGGCCCAGGCCTGTGTAAGAGATGCAAGGACTAAGCTGAGCTCCAAGGAAGTAGGTAGCATGCTCTCCTTATAGATGTGGGTTGACCAGTTGTTTCCAGTTCTTGTTTCTTTGACTTCTCTGGCATGACAGTCAGTGATCTGGACTTGTGACTCAAAGAGAAGCCCTTTCCCTTCCCTTCCCTTCCCTTCCCTTCCCTTCCCTTCCCTTCCCTTCCCTTCCCTTCCCTTCCCTTCCCTTCCCTTCCCTTCCCTTTCCTTAACTCTGATTGTTTTTGGAGGGTGGGGGTCAGGACAAACAGCAGAACTGAAATCAGGGCAGAAGAAGACCATGCAGGAAGAGTCATTTTATGAGAGATGGATAGTGAACTGAGATGATAGAAAAGGGGAGGGAGAGGTGTCAGAACAGGGGGGAGGGGAGGATGGAAAATGAAGGGAGAGGACCAGAATGAGGAATAGACCAAAGGGACATATGGAGGCAAATACTGAATGAATAAGTGATAAGGGGAGGATGGGTGTAACAGAGAGACAGAGACAGAGAAGGTGGAGGGGGATATAAACAATAGGGAATTTAGGCACAAAGAAGCAGAAAAGGAAAAAATGTGAAAGGAAAAATAATAGCTGATGGGTAAAGAGATACAAGTTGACAGCCCTGGCCAGCAAGCAAAAAAAATATAGCTCAAAAGTGTTAGAGCCAAAGAGACATGAACGTTGTCCAAATCGCCAGCTCCAGGCATGGGGACTTTGTGTTGAGAGTGATATACACCATTAAAAGCAGCTCTGGAAAAATCTGGGTCACAAAACCAGTTCTAGGAGAACCATCTCAGAGAGCTACTCCATGAATTTAGAAACTCATGTCACCTAAATTCTGGAAAGGAGGTGTCCAAAGGAATAGGGTGTTTTCCCTAGACACCCCTACATAGGCAGTTCCCCAACCACTGGAGGGCACAGGGGTTGCTGGGAATCCCTCCTCCACCTGTAGGCCTGAGGCAGCCAGCTGCAGATTAAGAATCATCAAGGTACAGGGCCGGTGGTGGAGCCTCTGTCTGGGCTTTCAGGCTCCCATTGCTCTGTGCTGCTCCACGACCAAGGTGACAAGCCAACGAGGGCTCCTTATACCCTTGAGAATCCGGTGGGTTCCATGGAGCCCTCATCATGTTCCCCTGCCCATTCTCAATTGTATGAGCTTCTGTGTTTGGGAACATGTTGAAGTTCTAGTGCTGAGACCAGAAAGGGGTGGGGGAAAGTGGGGGAGATCCGGAGCATCTTTCTCCTCTTTCCTCTTCCTCCTCCTTCCCTTCCTTCTCGTTGGTTTCTAAGATGCAGTCTTGATATACAGCTGATGCAGTTTTGAACTCACCATCCACCTGCATCAACTTTTCACATGCTATGATTACAGCAATGCAGCATCATGCCTGGCTCATATAGAATTATTAATATCAGCCAGGTGTCAATCGAAGAGTCAGTACGAACATCTATATTTGTGCACATAATAGCCTTATGATCTGGGTATCATTGTCCTCTGAGAGAAGTTAAGAATACTAATGATATCTTGTAATAAATGTATGTCCCCCTACCCAAGTATCCATACCCAAGTCCAAGTTGGTCCTTACTTCCTCTGGGGCAATGGATGCTTTAGAAATCCAGCTCTGTCACAAATGAATGTGGATCGCCCACCTAATATTTCACACTTATTTTTTGAGGTATGGAGGATTTCTTTATAGTCTCTCAGAATTGCAGGTAAAGAGTCAAACTTACATTTATCCGTTGTAGTGGATACAGCTGTCTGGGTTTAGGGAAGGGACAGTCGGAAGGTTGTATACTGCCCTGGGGCTCACATGGCTCATTCTCTGTGCCCACAGGAAAGCGCATTTGTCTTGGCGAAGGCATTGCCCGCAACGAATTGTTCCTTTTCTTCACCACCATCCTCCAGAACTTCTCTGTGTCCAGTCCTGTAGCTCCTAAGGACATTGACCTCAGGCCCAAGGAGAGTGGTGTAAGCAAAATACCCCCCAAATACCAGATTCACTTCCTGCCCCGCTGAATGGACTGAGGGAAGAGAGTCTATGGATTTCAGTGTTTTCAAGGGCTCCTTATACCCCTGAGAATCCGGTGGGTGCCATGGAGCCCTCATCACTTTTTCTGCCCAACTATGCATCATGTTCTCATCTGTGAATGGAATTGAAAAAACAAAACAGACAGTTAAGTGCATTTCTTGAACAGAGAGACTTCTGGAGGCCACAACTTATTCTGAGTCATTTCTCTCACACTTTTAACTGCTGCAGTCCCGACTTATCCACACTCCGTGATCTGTGCTAATGGGCTCTAGATGGTCTCTCCTGAGTCATCTCCATCATATTCCCATGTGTGTGTTTAGAATTGTGATCCCCTTTATTGGTGAGTAACAGAGGTCACACACAGCATCACACTGCAAGTGAGTGGGGCAGCAAGATCACACCATGACTCCAGAGCAAACTTTGCTACGGCAACTTCCCTCCCTTATGTGCATTTGAATTAAGATGAAATTCATATAGCAAAACTGACTAATTGTTTAGTTTAGTATTTTGAGACAGAGTCTCATGTAGCTCAGATTGACCTCAAAATCCTATATACATGAAAAGATGACTTGAACTCTGGACCTGCTTTTGTCCATTTCCTAAGTGCTGGCATTATAGGCACGTGGACCTACATCCAGATTTTAGACTGGCTGTATTTTATCATCTACATTATAACGTCTTTTAATTTATTCACAACACTGTACAACTACAGTATCTAATTCCAGGCATTTTGTCACACGTAATCACCCCCACACACACCCCAGCCCTGACCTGTTAAGAAATCCCCCAAGTCCTTTTCCTCATAGCCCCTGCAGAATCTGGTTTCTGTGTCAATGGATTTGCTTGATTTGTCGCATAAAAATAAAACCAATTAATGTGTGATATTTTATGTCAGGTGTCTTAATAAAACACGTAACACCATGTTTTCCAGGTTCCTATGTTCCAGGGTACACACCTCCATTTGTCTCCCTCATTTTCTTTCTTAAAATCCTTCTCTCTAGGCAAAGACCTTCTCAGCCCATGGCTCTGGGCTTTGTGAGTTTACTTAGATTCTCTTATGGTCCCTGTTAAGTTCTCTAAGGATCTCATAAACACATAAAGCCTTCTCTCTGCTTGCGGGGGTGTCCTTGCTGTGTTTTGTTTTGGGGTGGGGGTTACTTGTTTCTTGAGACAGGGTTTCACTGTGTAGCAATGGCTGGTCTTGAACTCACTAAAATCCTGCTGCCTCAGTCTCCTGAGTGCTGGGATTAAAGGTTTGAGCCACTACATTCTGCTTAAACACTATTGCCTTCTTTTTGTTTTGTTTTGTTGTTGTTGTTTCGGTGTGTGTGTATTGGTGTTTTTTCTGTATGTATATCTATGTAATATATGAGTGTCTGGTGCCCATGGAAGCCAGAAGAAAACATCTTATCTTTTGGGATTGGCATTATAGATGGTTGTGAATATTGATGCTGGGCATTGAACCTATGTCCTAGAAGATCAGGAAGAGCTGCCGGAGCTCTTAATCACTGAGACATTCCTCCATATCTGTTTTCGTATGTGACCTATTGATTCTCAGATACCAGAAGGTCTTTCAGTGAGAAGTTCATCACAGCCATACCAGGTTGGTGAAGGATCAACATACTGTCTTGTTCTGCCAAGGGAGGAATGATTAAATACACAAATAAGGTGATGAAACAGCCACTCACTCAGCTCACCCATTGTGTGGCAGACCTATCTCTAATCTGTCTCACTTTTTCATGATGCCCAGAACTAATTCCAGTCTCTCCGGGGTCCAGGTTTACCCCAGTTCTTCAAAAATCCATTCACGCTTGATCCCTCTTGCTTTCTTGTCACTTTCTAACAGAAGTGGCCCGGAGTCACACTTTCTTTGGAGCCACCTGAAACTCTCAGGCTCCATACACTACACTGTTGGGACTCACAGGCTCCCTTAAGGGTAAGTACTGTTCATTTAACATTCACAACTATGATGACATTTCCAATCAACTGATGTAGGAAGTCCTTCTGTATATGTGTTGCTTTTATTGGTTAATGAATAAAGAAACTGCTTTGAGCCTAGAGCAAAGCAGAACAGAGCTAGGCAGGGAAAACTAAACTGAATGCTGGAAGAAAGATGGAGTCAGGGAGAAGCCATATAGCCCTGCCAGAGACAGATGCTGGAGGGAACTTTGCATTTAATCCACAGCCACATGGCGATACACAGATTAATAAAAATAGGCTAAATTAAGATGTAAGAGCTAGCCAATAAGAAGCTAGAGCTAATAGGTCAAATAGTGATTTAATTAATAAGTTTTTGTGTAGTTATTTCGGGGTTGAGCAGCTGGGAGCAAACACGCAGCCTCTTACTACAACCAACCATTGGCCAATGGGTAGCTGGCTGTCAGTCTTATATCTGAGATACTAAATATCAGCCTGGGATCCCTGTAGCCTAGGGAGAGTTACCAGGAGCTTTGTCAAGGTAGATTCCCGACAAACCCTCTTCCACCAACCACAAAAATAGAACAACAGAGAAGCTTATCCTTCAAGAAAAATGGGAATGGAAGAGGGAGGGCCAAAAAGCTCTGGCTTCTTTTTAAAATCACTTTTTAAATTTTTTTTGAGATTATATTTGCATCATTTACCCCTTCCTTGTCCTCCATACAAGCATTCCCATGTGCCCCTCCTTGTTCAATTGTTTCATTAATTGTTGTTACTTGCATACATGTATATATACACACATATATAGTTCTAAAGACATAACTACAACCTGCTCAGTCTGTATAGTGTTACTTGTATGTATGTGTTCAGGACTGACCATTTGGCATTGAAAGACTTGGTATGTTCTTCCCTGGGAAGGCTATTTCTCTAGCCCTCAGCATTCCTTAACTACCTGTAGTTCTTTGTGCAGGGTGAGACCTTGTGGGTTTCCCCCTTCTGCTAATAGCATGTCTATCATCCTTGTTCATGTTGGTGAGACATTATAGGTGTAGCTTCTGCCATTCCTTGGAGACACGATTTCACAGCAAACTCCTTGAACCTCTGGCTCTTACAATCCTTCCACCTATCTTCTACAAAGATCCCCCTGCTTCCTCCTTCTGAGTCTTACTCCTCAGCATTTTGCTAGTCTCGACCCGGGGTGTCTCTAGCTCAAGGGCTGTCTCTCTCCCAGACAGTGGCTTCCGCTTTTGCTGGAAAACATTTCCAAACAAACAAACCCCACGTCCTTTCCTCAAATCCTTCCAAGGGGTGAGATGTGGAGGAGGTCAGGGTGAGGAGGCAGGAGGTGGGAGGAAGGAAGTGGTGCTTACAGGCAGCAAAGAGTTGTAATTTCAGCCGGGCGGTGGTGGTGCACGCCTTTAATCCCAGCACTTGGGAGGCAGAGGCAGGCGGATCTCTGTGAGTTCGAGACCAGCCTGGTCTACAAGAGCTAGTTCCAGGACAGGCTCCAAAGCCACAGAGAAACCCTGTCTCAAAAAAACCAAAAAAGAAAAAAGAAGAAAAAAAATGTTAAAAAAAAAAAAAGAGTTGTAAGTTCAACAGGCATCACTAGATCAAGTTGGGAATTCTCTTGTTCCAGCCATGCTGTGGTACTAGAGAAGCTTCTAGAATTCTTTTGAGAAAGAACAGAGGGAAGGCTGGTAGGGACATAGGTTCTAGTAGATGTACTGTAGTCTCCATCATGGAGAGTAGCATTTCATGTGTGGAGTCTGTGAAACTCATAAAGTCCAAACCTGGGAAGGTTCTCAGAAAAGCTGGGACCAGGCCCTCAGGGAAGGGTATGAGAGAGATGGTCACGTGAAACCACAGAACTCAGGTTTGGGTTCTAACCTTATGAGACCCAGACAACCTAATACCGGGGAGTGCGATCCAGTGAGAGGAAGGACCCATTACTAGAGTCAGCTTTGATGTCTGGGCCTTGACTCTGTAGCTGAGGGGAAGTATGGAGATACTGCCACAGCCTACATGGGCCTCAGCCTATTCTAGTCCTGGGTGAACATGAGGTGATAGGGAAAGTCCTAATTGAGCAGCTAAGGCTTTCTCTGGATAAAACTTATTATTGTCATCTGTCCCATCTTCCAGGAAAGCAGTGAGTGGGGGGGGGGCAGGGTTAGTCGCTGGAGGAGGTAAAATAATATGTGTGCTCATGTCTTCCTGCTCTGCCACGCCAGTCAAGTTTGGTCTTCCCCAGCGTAGGGATGCTCTTGGGTGTTTCTGTCTGAGCACCACGAAGGGCTTCAGGATGGACAAATGGAGCGTGGAGCCGTGAATCTGAGCACCACGAAGGGCTTCAGGATGGACAAATGGAGCGTGGAGCCGTGAATCTGAGCACCA